>NC_136508.1:26307254-26329754 GCF_053919585.1 Euprymna scolopes | reverse complement strand
CTAACTCCGTAGAACTGCCTGTGGAACTCTGTTCCGTTAGTTTTCTTTCAATATCATTATCCTCATATCCAACGTAAACAAGTTCTTGTTGCGCCGTCTTAGTATATAATCTAATTAAACCTATTAAGTTCTACAATCAATAATGACTACAATATCATACTCATCTTATCTAGGAGTTGCTTCTGGGTCTTGATATGCTGTATGTAACATTTGTAAAAAAAAAAAAACTTAGTTAAGCTAAGCACTTTAGGTTTCGCCAGTTTATAAGTATTATATTTAATATTTCATTGGATTTTTGTAACGTGGTCGTTAATTATAATTGTGACGTTAATTAAAATTGTGGCTTAATTATAACTATGCCGTTACAATGCAAACCTATTGGATCTACACGTTGTCTGATGATTCGTAGCAGAGGAGCAAACAAAAATAAATAGGAAAGAAAAAAAAATCCGACTCGTCATTTTTTAAAATTGCAAATTAAATGCATTTATGATTGTTCTCTCAAAACAGCATTATCTTGCAAAGGCCTTTTCACACACGCATGTGCTTTTGAAAAGTCTCTGTCCCTGCCACATGACGCTGGCGCTCGCTAGGGCTTTCTTGTCCTTGTATTTACACGTCCATTTTCACGGGTTGTAACTTGCTTCTCTCCTCGACAACGTAGTGTATTTTTGCTCTTATTTCGTTGTGGCGCAAGTTCGAGCACACTTTCTAATTTGCACACGTACTTTAACCGATGCTGCTTATATTTTTGCTACCCAACTATTTTACAGCTGCTACTGATTTTTCTCAGCCGCGCTTATACACACTCTGTTACAGTAAAATAAAGATTTCTTATCAAAATTATCGTATTGGATTAAAGTCTAGAGATTATGTTAGAAATGTGAGGTACAACAGGAAACGCAATGTAATGACAAACAGTATCGGATTCATGTATGACCATATCATTGTCATTACAAATAGATGATTAGTCTATCTTTTTAGCGAATCATTATAACATGAGCCTTCCAGTGAAGTATTATAAAATTTGGATATTTTTGTCAAATATTCCTTTATAAGATAAAACTTTGGGGTTTTCTTATAAATGCGAAATATAATAGTGTTTTTTAACCAATGGCGGCTTATTTGAAATGCTATATTCTATTATGTAATACCGGGTTCGCTGTGGTTAATGGAATGTTTCAGAAGTAGTGCTTCATCGGTTAACTTGTAACGCGTCAGTTACACTTTAACTGTGCCTATACGTTTCAACTAGTCGGACCGCACGTTGTCTCAGGCTTCGTCACGAAAGAGCAAACAAAAAAGGAAATATATAAAAATCTGGCTCAGCACTTTTTAAGTACAAATGAAATGCATTTATTCATGTTTTTTAAAAAAAAAATGCATTTCATTATATTCCCAAGTCTTTACCACACACATTTGTTTTAAAACTCTCTGACATATTGCACGTGCCTTTTAAAAAGGCCTCTCTCGTGAAGCCAGCTCTAGCCCACGTGTTCAGAAGTTCATCTTCTCCAGCGAACTTTTCTTACCAACGGGGGTATTTTTAATTTTGACTTCTTCCCGTGACGCTAGCGTGTGCACACTTTCATAATCTCCCCATGTGCTAAGACAGCTACTGCTGTTTACATTTTCCTTTCTAAGCTATCATAGGCTGCTGCTGATTTTCTCACTTGTGACCATACGCGTTCTGTTAACATGAAAGCCTACGGCTCGGTTAGAAATTGGATACATCCGAGAAATCAATCACTTTTGGATTAATATCAATTTCTATTTTTCAGCAGATATTACTTTTAATTTCCTGTATTCTTTCTCATTTTTATCAGATATATTTAATTAGGAATTTTATGCTAAAGCGTGCAACATCTCTATACATCCTCAATCTTTTGTGACCCTTATTCATAACAAGAAGCTTTACCCCTTTACTGGTAAAAGGTCTGCTGACTATAATAAAATACGAAAATACATCCTCGTACGTGTTCTGGACAACTATGCATCATCAAAATATATAATGACTTTTATATCTAGCAATATTATATCAATATCTGCTGATGCAATATCAGATTTTGGTAAAATATATTAGTAATATATATATATATATATATATATATATATATATATATATATATATATATATATATATATATCAATGTCAAAGGCCAGGAATTTAATGCTATGTTTAAAGTTTATATTTATGAATGATTTCCTGAAATAATTTTAAGCCCGCTAGAATGAATATTTAATATAATTCATATTTTTTGGCTTATCCTATCCAACACATTTTCCCAATACATTTTTTGTCTGAATTAGATTACCAGATTAATCTAATAGAGAAATTATGTGTAAGTCTTGTTTTATTGTAAACCTTGGTGTTCTGTAATTTCTGTATCATGATCCGGGTGTTTTTGTTTAATAATAAATAGCTTCAACGTCTGAATAAATTCTCTTAATTACGTCTGCATGTGGAATCGTATAGTTTTTGCAGAACTCCTTGTAGATAAAAGTTTTATGTTGTTGATAGAATTGTTTAGCGGTATTATCCAGGGCAGTTATGTCGTTTTTATTCATAAAACTGTAAGAGGATTTTTAAAATTGTTGATTTAAGCCTGCATATTTTTTACTTATATTTCTTGCTAATTAAATAATGTCCTTTTCGAATGTATTCAACGTTTGTCGTGTTGACGAATAATTATATATTTTAACGCATAGCATCCATCTTCATTGTTTTAGATTCCATATTTTCTGAAATCAAAACGGAGTTGGAGATCCTTCCTTGTTTTTCCCTTTGTTAGTTTTGTACGGCGTTAATTGTCGAATGTTTTCCATTTCATGATCTTTTGCGAAAATACATCTAATTATTCTAAAATAAACTTCTATCCGTTTCAGTATACTTTTGTTTGATTAGTTTGTGATTCATTATCAAAATTATTCATTGCTTTAACGAACTCATAAAGACCTTTTGAATTAGTATAATAAAATTTAAGTAAGCTAATTTCTAATAAAGGAAATTCTGAGTTAAAGTTGAATTATTGAAACATGTCTACGAACTACTTTTTATCGCATAAGGTTTGCATTTTCTGTGGGTGACTCTCTCTCTCTCTTTCTCTCTCTCTCTCTCTCTCTCTCTATATATATATATATATATATATATATATATATATACATATATATATATATATATATATGTATGTATGCATGTATGAAAATAAAATAAAAATAAAAATACCAGCGATGGTTGACGTTATGTTGTTTAAAAAAAAGAAAAACCGAATGAATTTATGAAATGATCAACGTTTCGTCCCTACTGCAGAGGGCATCTTCAGGATATTAAAAAGAAAAATGCAAAAAAAAAAGAAAACGATCATAGACCATACACACACATAGTTTCCTTCCCGATATGGGTAGGATTCTAACACTGTTTCCTTTTCATTTTCGTATGGTCTATGATTGTTTTCTTTTTTATGCATTTTTTCTTTTAATATCCTGAAGATGTCCTCTGCAACAAAGACAAAATAAGGACAAAACGTTGATCATTTCATGAATTCATTCGGTTTTTCTTTTTTCAAAACAACACACACACAGATATATATATATATATATATATATATATATATATATATATATATATATATATATATATATATATGAACTAACGGTTTTACCCTCATTGGAAATTTTACCCTTCACCAGAATATCCATTCACGTAAAATCGCTTTTTTATTCACCATATTCCCTCTACTTCAATTTTTGTTATCAATAAGATTTTTGACTTACTTGTAGTTTCATCAAATACTTTTGCGAGCAAAGTCCAATCCCGCATTTTGCTAAATCCTACCCTCTGATGAGAAGGACAGTATTTCTTCGAAACTCTGCGGATTAAAGACTACCCATTTATTTAGTGTTTCCTTTTTTAAATTAAATAGATATTTAACTCTTTTCCAAAGTGATTTTAACATGTTTTATAGACTACATGTTTTATAAACTACTTGTTCTTATATATATATATATATATATATATATATATATATATATATATATATATAAGGGAGTAGTCACCAACAATGTGTATT
The DNA here is from genome assembly GCF_053919585.1 of Euprymna scolopes. NCBI lineage: Eukaryota > Metazoa > Mollusca > Cephalopoda > Sepiida > Sepiolidae > Euprymna > Euprymna scolopes. The sequence continues at coordinate 26,325,684 of NC_136508.1, read as the reverse complement.
TTTTAACATTATTTTATTATTCCGTGTCTTGGTTTTTCATTGAGAATTATGTTTGGATCATTGTAATAATGATTTTAAATCAGTTCTGTGAAGCGTCCTCGTCAGAAATTATTTTCAAATGTGTTGAGGTTGTAAAAATGGCAATTTTCTTAGTTAATATGAAGTTTTTCCACCCTTGGAAAAACTTCAAATTAACTGGAGAGAGACAGAAAATAAGGCTGGAGAGAGACAGAAATAGATGTGCTATACACGTTATCTGGTTACCATAGGTGAAGATGTGTCCTAAACACACACACACACACACACACACACATATATATATATATATATATATATATATATATATATATATATATATATATATATATATATATATTCTAGAAGGGAATGACATTGTCGAACTGACTTCCTCATCTTGGTTGTTATCGTCACAATGTTTCGGCCGTTTTGTCCTCATCCCTTCATCAGGTTGTTAGGAGTCTCGAACCCACAAACGGTTCCCCAGTTCGATACAAAACACCTGATGAAGGCCGGAGGGCAAAACGGCCGAAACGTTGTGACGATAACAACAAAGATGAGGAAGTCAGTCCGACAATCTCAATCAATGAAAACACCTCATCTCAAAAATAAGACAATTTCTAGAAGGGAAGACCAGCGTTGGCCGGAATTGAAATATGACCAGCGAATGCTTCATCCTCCTATATTTTTATTGTCATCGAAAATGGTGAAATACAAAGTTTTTAATCAAGTCGATCGGTTGCCTATTTAGTTGGGGACCCATCGCCTTATACCAGGAGGAAGTTTTACATGTTTCGTCAAACTGACTTGGTCCACAATACATAGTAGTCTACATTGCGTTGTAGAGACTTAATTACTGATTTCATAAAAGTATTTTATATAAATGGCTTGAATTAAATTTTAAAATGAAAAATGTTAGTATCATGATTTAATTGTGATTTAAACAGAAACGTTCTTGCCATATTAAAAAAAAATATATCTGTTCTTTTATATGTCTGGTTTGACTGCGTAAGAAGTAGTAATAGGTGAGTTTATGTATAAAATGAATAAACAATTTAATCTGATGGTGCAATTTTGCTTTAAACAGAAAGATGTTTCGAACGCGGCAATGGCATATCATGGATAAAACTGCTGATTTTATATATCGGGCTATTAAGCTAAGTTGTGCGAGGTGTTAAGTTTAGTAAAAATCGCCGTCCTTATTTTATCGGATTTTCTTTCAACTATCGATTATTTACATTCGGATACAAAACCTGTTTTATATCACAGCCAGGCATATTAGGCACCTCCGTGTGAAATTGAATAAAAATTGGACCAGCCGTTTTCAAATCCATAATGAACGAATTCTCAACCCCACTCAAAGTACCTTTTACATAATAGAAACAGATATGTATATATATATATATATATATATATATATACATATATATATATATATATATATATATATACTCTCTATCTGTCTCAATCTGCCTCTCTGCTCCCTCTCCTTCTCTCAATATATATATATATATATATATATATATATATATATATATATATTTATATATATATAATTATGTCGGCCCCTTTCAGAAACTCGTTTGTTATTGTTGAGCCATTTCAGTTTAATTTATTGTCGGTTAATTTAGCTCTCCTGCAGGTCACCATATTATGATTTGATCACTTTGACAGATGTTAAAAAACATATGTTTAAAATCCGTAAGTATTTCTCGCGGTTAACAGTAACCGCATGGATTAGGTCCTTCCTAATGAAGCCAGGGGTGGCTTCTGTCACTGGGTCCGAATCTAGCGACTGGTGTTGATCGTCACACTCTGCACTGATGATTCCCGAAAGGATGGAACACTAGTGTCTGTTTCACCCTTTCGGGAATCATCCGTGTAGAGTGTCACGATTAATACTAGTCGATGTGTTGACTGGTCTCTGTATATGCTGAACGACCTTTACCAAACAGTACTATAAATGTTCTTATATAAGTTTTAAATTTAGTATATTGAAGATTCGAAGCTTTAGTAGAAATTCCAGTTGGTTTTCCAAATTGAAGAATTCATATTTACCAAGCGTAAGTAGACTTCAAATACTCTTCTACGTATGAGTAAAACTACAGCGATATATTAAAATGAGTTATTTTTAAATTTTGTATTTCCATCTGCAATTAGGTCATAACTCGTGACTTCTGGAAAATCTACAATAGTGTAGTAAATAATAGGCAATCACCAATTTCTCCACTAACCAATTATCACGAGGTTGTTTGCTCAGAAACCGACAAGGCTAACATGCTTGCCAGTCGGGTTGCCTCAAACTCACCACTGGACCCTTCCAACCACCCCCCACCTGAATTTCCTATACGGACAGATGCATACTATCATAAAAAACCTTGACAATTCAAAAGCATGTGGACCCGATCTCATCATGTGCTATTAAAAAAATGCTCAGCCGTATATATATATATATATATATATATATATATATATATATATATATATATATATATATATATATATATATATATATCTGTGTGTGTATGTGTATGTGTGTGTGTTGAGTCTCAAAAAATAATGGACACTCCCGCAAGGTAGCTTCACGTAGTATTCTTAAGCAAAGATTTCGCAATCTCGAAGCACACATCCTGAATCGCCACTGATGAATCTAATGGCAAGGAAAAGTCCAGGACGACTGGAAACAATGCCCAGATAAGTGCAGAGCACATACATCGCATGTGAATTCCTAAATGAACACCTATGCAGGACTGATCAAACTCAACGCTGCTTTACTTCGTTGATCTAACAGCAATCGTTACATCAACGAGATTATGGCGTATATCTATGATAAAGATTTTAATATAAATATTCGTAATTATTTAAATCGTCGCAAAATTATCGGCGAGGAAATCTTAGTAAGTAATTTTAGTTCATTTCTATTAAGAATATTTAGCTTTCAGCAGCTTTCTAACATATATTAAGTTAACAATGGAACGATATTTATGCCAATTAAGTTCTTATGAGTTATCCGCATAAAGCTTTATTTTCATAGATATATCTTTATAATTTATTACATAGACGTCTTTAAGTATTGTTCACTCTTAAGTGTTATTGAAAGGGTTATTGAAACTAGCTAGCCAAAATATAAAACCTTCTTCTTGGGTTTAATGTGTACATGTTGCCTGTCTAGCCGCACTGATGAGCTGTGAAACCGAGAAACAGTACTGTATGTGGATGACTATAATGCTCCTTATCTTGAGTTGAACATATTGAGAAGTAATAAACGAATTACCATTAGCGTATAAAGCGATGCTCTTTGTGTAAACAAATAGAGCTTAGGTATTTCGGATGATATCAAAACATTGTTAAGTCACCGATTAGCGTAATGGTTAGGAGCCTTGACTGTCGTACAGGCGGTCGGATTTCGATCCTGGGTAGAGATAGTTGCCTGTCTAGCCGTTTTGATGAGCTGTGAAACAGCGAAACAGTACTGTACGTGGATGACTATATATATATATATATACATATATTTATATTCAAATAACTACTTTACATGGTCACTAAACACACGGGGGGTGTTCCGTTCAGTTAATTATAACTTTAGGGGAGGGAGGCCTCTCCAGTCCTGGACGACAACCTTCCTAGAGTTGGTGACTCAAACAAATCACCGGTTGGCAAACCTAAACCGCTTAAGGAGGAGATAGACTCTGTCTATCGCCCGGCTTTCATACTCCTACTTTGCCTATTGGCCAGGCGTAGAGGTACTATCACAGGGACTCGTCTGAATCACCCAGTGGTTGACCTTGTTTCCTGACTAGGGCAATGAACGCCGCTTTTCCCCACTCCCGCCACATCCCATCCCCCTAAACTAGACACAGTGGGGTGCTTCAGTGCCATATATGTCGGTGCAGTTGGACTGGGCTGGCTTTGCCTAATGGATTGAGGGTACCGGATTGACAGTTCCTGGCTGCTGTTTCCGACTGATAGTACAGGTGCCCTAACTCTTTGGTAGCGCTTAGAGCGGCTGCTCCATCAACAGTTGTAAAATATCGGGATGTTTGTAGTGCCATGTCGCGCATGGAAAGGGACCCTGCACTCATCCCCGGTGGGCTTTCCTGTTGGTGAGGACAGCTGATGGTCTACTTGTATTGCATGTCTGGTATTCTGCACAACTACTTGTCCAGCACCCCCTCACTCATCCACCCTAACTGAAACTTTTAAATAAAATAAAATGAAATGACAGCTCAAGCAAAAGTTACGTTTAAACCAGGACCAAACTCAAAGAAAACCAACCTGCCTCCTCCCTTGAGGCTTGCATTTACTAATATCCGCGGGCTTAGAACTAACTTAGATGATGTTGAGTCATTTCTCCATGTAAACACCCCGGATATCTTAGCATTAAGTGAAACTAACCTTCACTCCTCCATTCCCTCTAACCACGTTAACATGCCTGGTTATCTCCCACTCTACCGTAAGGACTCGGACAGACATATGCATGGACTTGGAGTCTATCTTCGAAACACCCTCCCCCTAACTAGAGAAATAAAACTAGAATCAGAGGGCCAGGCCTTTATGTGCTTCAGACTAAATATGCAACACAATATTAGCTACTTGTATTTTCTCTACCGCTCTCCCTCAAACCAAGACTGAACCCTAATAAACAAAGTCTCAGACAGCATAGATATAGCACTCTCCCTCGATACTAGCGCACAAATACATGTATTTGGTGACTTCAATGTCCACCACAGTAACTGGCTAGGATTCTCAAATCACAAAGACGTAGCTGGTAGCGCAACTCATAGCTTCTCTATATCTCATTCCCTATCTCAGTTGGTTACATTTCCGACACGTTTCCCAGACCAGCACGATCAACATGCCTCACTTCTAGATCTCTTTCTGACAACGGTTCCCAATGACTGTACAACAAATGCCCACAGCCCACTCGGGAATGCTGATCACGCTGTGATAATGGTAGAAATCAGCCTAAATTCTCGCCCTAAAACTGCAGACCCACTTCTCAAAACAACGAGGTATTACAAAAAGGCTGAGTGGGAAGCCATCAGGGAGCTCATCAGAGATGCCCCATGGCAAAATATCTTTAATCTTCCAGCGGAACAGTGTGCAAATGAGACAACTGAATGGTTCAAAACTGCTATTGATGCACATGTTCCCGCACGGAAATACTATAGCAAGCCCCACTCTCCCCAATGGTTTACTTCTGCGTGTGCAGCTGCCATTTGTCAAAGGCAGCATGCATTCCGCAGATTTAACCGACATAAGTCCAGCTCAAATAAACAGAAGTTTATAGAAGCTAGAAATAATTGTAAGAGAGTGATAGACACAGCTAAGACTGATTACTCTGAAACCACCAGAAAGCGCATCGAAGCACAGAAATTAGGAACTCGGGATTTTTGGAAAATCTACAACAGCGTAGTTAATAATGGACAGTTAATTATTCCCCCACTAACAAACAATCATGAGGTTGCTTGCATGGCAACTGACAAGGCTAATCTGCTTGCCAGTAGGTTTGCCTCAAACTCCACACTGAACTCGGTACACCACTCACTCCCTGATTTTCCTCTGCGAACAGACGCCACACTTGACGATTTGAAAATCACCCCTTCTCAGGTACATGCTATCATAAAAAACCTAGACACCTCAAAAGCATGTGGACCAGATCTCACCCCGGCTCTGCTGAGGTTGCTCCAGTTCTGTCCAAACTTTACAATAAATGCCTTAACGAATCTTGTTTTCCCGACTGCTGGAAAACCGCCTCTGTGGTACCAGTCTTCAAGAATTCTGGTGAAAGAACTGACCCACTAAATTATCGCCCCATTAGCCTCTTCCCGCTTTTCGCCAAAATATTTGAGTCCTTAGTTAATCAAGCCCTAGTCCAGCACCTAACAGCAGCTAAACTCCTGACTGAAAAACAATATGGATTCAGGCAAGCCCGTTCAACAGCAGATATCTTAACTGTAGTTTCTGAACGTATATACCGTTCATTGGATAAAACAGGGGAGGGTAGAGCGGTGGCCCTTGATATATCTAAGGCTTTTGACAGGGTATGGCACGATGGTCTTCTAAGGAAAATTAGATCATATGGAATAACTGGAAGAATTCATAATGTAATTAAATCCTTCTCAAGTAATAGAAAAATCAAAGTTGTCCTCGTCCGACATATATCCAACCAATATGACATAAATGCGGGAGTACCTCAGGGGTCTATCCTTGGACCTCTATTATTCCTGATATTCATAAATGACCTCCCTGATAATATTGTTTCGGAGATGGGTATATTTGCCGATGACACCACTCTATAACAGATATGAGGGGAAAACAAATGAACACATATCCAAGGAAATGGCAGAAACACTAGAGGACGACCTCCAATCCGTAGTGGAATGGGGACAAAAATGGTTGGTCACATTCAATGCTGCTAAGACTAAGCTTGTTTCCTTCAATAACTACAAAAAACCTTTTCTACCACCAATAGCAATGGCCAAGAACACATTGCCTGAAAGTACTTCTTTTAAACTCCTCGGCCTAACGTTTACAGGGAATATGAACTGGAATAGATACATTGAGAGCATTGCCAAGGCTGCTGCAAGGAAAGTTGGCTCCCTCTACCGCGCTAGAAAACTACTTACGCCTGCCAGTATCCTATACCTCTATAAGGCAACCATTCGCCCATGTATGGAGTACTGTTGTCACATCTGGGCTGGTGCATCTGCTGCTTGTCTTTCGCTCCTGGACAGGGTTCAAAAAAGAGTCGCCAACCTGATAGGTCCTGAACTGTCATCTAGGCTTCAACCTCTGTCCCATCGACGAGATGTTGCATCCCTCTGCCTGTTCTACAAATACATTAATGGTGAATGCTCTGACGAACTGCAAACACTTGTACCTCCCCGACGTAACTACCCCCGACAAACCCGACAAGCTACTAAGTCCCATCCCTTTACAGTAGAGATCCCTAGGTACAAGAAAGCCTTTTACTCCAATAGTTTCTTCCCCAGAACTGCGGGTCTTTGGAATTCCCTTCCGGGATTCTGCGTTCCCAACTACAATGATATGCAGAAGTTCAAGTGTAATGTTAACAAACATCTTTCTACTCTTCTCCCCTCATAATGACCCCGCTAATTAATTCCCTAATAGTAGCCTCCTGCTTCAAAGTGGCACTGTGCCTTGTTTGGGGTGAAAATTGAATAAAAAAATAAAAAATAAAAAAAAAATTATCTAGGTGACTTAAGGTACCTTTCTCTGAAATGTTTTGTTCCGAAATACACACACACACACACACACACACACACATATATATATATATATATATATATATATATATATATATATATATATATATATATATATATATATATAATGAAACTAAAAGAGAGACGATGTCGAGTTTATATAAACTTCGGTCTAATATAAATACCAAGTATATATATAAATATATATATATATATATGTATATATATATATATAGATATGAGCTTGATATGATTCACTGTTCTATGGCATAATTTATTATTGTGTCAACCAAAACTCGTAGAATTAAGTGATTTTACTTAATTTTCCACTCATTTACTGGCATTGTTATCTCTTGCAAAGAATCGAAAACATTGCTAATCTTTTGTACGTTTGCTAATTCATATAAATAGGTCTTTTATATTCCTGTTTTTTTTTTCATTTTTGTTAAACGCTGTAAATACTTTTTTTATAATGTTAAAGAATTTTAGTTGTCGCATTTAAAACACTTTTTCGTTAATCAACAATGGTTGTGTAATCACGATTACTTGCTTATCCGACTTTTAAAAAAATTAGAGACATCACGATTTGATTATTACGCTAGCGGTGGATCGTCTACCAACATCAGAACAATTATACATGCATGACTTTTAAACGGAACAAAATAATTAAAAGAAAAGCAATGAGTACTACACACACACACACACACATATATATATATAATAAAAAATGTTATTTTCCACAATTCATGATGTTGACCATCTTATAATTTATTCCTTTATTCAGTTGACTCATGCAATTCTTCACAGTATCTGTTTCGTAGCGCAAAATCAATCACTTAATTATCATATCAATCAGTGAATCTATTTTGCCCTTAACTTATTAGAAGAAATAGCAACATTCAATCCGTCAAAAGTCAAAAGGTAATGAAGTGTTATTTGACATGATTAAAATCCGAAAATTGAAAAAGAAGCTGCATATATCTTTTTTTATTTTTCCATTACGCCATTTTTAATTTTATCAAACAAAGTTATTAAACCCAACTATTCGTACTAACGATCTACATTAATGTATGAATGTTCTACCAAAACTTCTATTTAATAATTAGTAAATTTATGAATTCTAATTTGTGTATACATACTTATAAAAAATAACATCATTAAACTATTGTCAAGAATTGAATAAGTCAACTAAATTAAAGGAATAAATTATAAGATGGTCAACCTCATGAATTTTGGAGCATAACTTTTTGTTATTTATTCCCTGTATTGCTCTGTAATTACATTGAGCTTCTTAAATAAGGATTGGTATATAGTATAAGAAAATATATTTCTACAGAAAAATTATATATATAAATATATGTATATATATATATATATATATATATATATATATATATATATATATACAGGGTCCCTTATAAAATGTATACACTCTTTAAATGACCATAAAACCAGCATTTATTAAAAGAAAGAAAGTGTCATTAATTAAAATAGTGTTAGCAAATATAGACACAGGCTAATGATCAAGAGTGTGCAAATTATTGGTCATTGTTGTCCATGAACAGCTGAAAACGTTCACTGATTGAATCGAAAACGTTTCTAATCAGTTCAATCGGTATGTTGACACATCTACTTTCAATGGTTGCTTTCAACTCGTTTAATGTATTTCGTTTGGTGGCGTGAACCCTGTGTTTAACATGTGCACAACCAGCCAATCCCAACCCCCAAAAAGAGAAAAAAAAACATTGCGGATGGTCAAGTCTGGAGATCGTGGACTATACTCGATAGTTTCTCTTAACCCTCGCAGTTAATTGTTAAGATATGCTCTTACGTCATGATGACAGTTGGGAAGTGTTCCATCCTGCTGGAAGTGCAATAAATTACAAACAAGAGATTACGGTAAACTAAGGAAAATAAGGCTAAAAGGCATACATTTACGAGAGAGATGTTTAAAATCGAAGTTCACGGCAATAGGGAAACATAGAATGCGTGTGAAAACTTTTATATTACTTGAACAAAAAAGTAAAGGATTCATTAGCTGAGATTGAAGAAATGTGAGTTGAATATTGGAGAGCCGTGTGTCCCTATTTACATTGCCTCCCCCAGGGGACAGAGTTAGACATCAGGGTCGCTTTTTTTAATGTGGAGAAAAGGAACAAAAATAAAAACTGCCTAAGTCATGAAGGATTTCTCCTCCACTGATAGAGAACAAGAAATTGAAGTGCAGCATCTGAAGAACAGATACTACACTGTGATCTTGACCAGAACAGGAAATTGAAATAAAAAATAAGGGTTGGTTCTTATTGAGTAGAGGAGAAGGGAAGACTTTAAATAGTCAGTGTATGTGTGCGTGTTTGCGTGTATCGCGCTTTGTAAGTGTTTATATGTGTGAGTTGACATACTAGCAGACAAGAAGTCGAACGAAGTGCGGCAAAGACTGCGGTTTGCGAATTTCAGTTCAACGAGTTTATTAAAGAAAAATATGTCTTTATAAGAGATCTAAGTGGCTCTCAGAAAGACCATTTCAAGTAAATTCCGAAAGTTTTCTGATTGGTCTGAAAGCTAATTATTTGTTTTGTTTGTTTTTTTTTCTTTTTTTTAAGGATAGTGTATACCCAGACGACGTGCGTATAAATGTGTTTACGGATTTTAATTTTGGACTTTGATGTGTAGACATCGACCGCTACAAACACTATCTAATGACGTTCTTCAATAGTTAGGTACAGTTATATTTCTATATATGTTTACATATAAAATAAAACCTAAACTAATTAACCGATCATTATGATTCTTTAGGTTTAAGGAAGCAATACTTGGATTAAATCTATATAATGATGCTTTAAGTCAATTGTAAATTTTAGATAACTTCGATTTCTGTAAAACAGAACATTATCACAAACCAGTTTTATTCGGTGAATTAATTTTATTCGTCTTATGACAATTATATTAAAAATTATTGTCTAAAACTCGACGCACGTCTTATTTGATTTCCTGTTTCATGTTTATCTCATTTAAATAGATTAAGAGATTCGTTAGTTATAACATAATTCGTGTTTATCTGTTTTAAATAGCGAATAAATAAATAAAAAATATATTTTCTCATAAAATCTGGTTTTAATATTTTTTATTTGTATTCTATGTTAATGTGATTTATTTGCTGAATCAGTCGTTATAAATAGGTTAATTCAATGACATTACAAAATCAATATGTCGAGTAAAAGATGTAGTTTTATTTCGTAGACGTCTAACCTAAGTAAATATTTTCGATTCTGAATAAGAAATGGAAAAAAATGATTGCGAAAAGTTCACGTTTGACCTTTCCTTTTCTCTCTGCCCTTTTGCTTACTCTCATTTTGGTACACAGTTTTAAATAACCATAACAATGGTGATCGAGTGTGTTGCATTGTTTTATGATCGTTTATAATCGATTTTTCTCAGAGTTCATATTTCATGACGTCAACGTCACAAAGTGTTCACGGAAGAATTGATTACGCCAATAAAGTATAACGTCATTAATTTACGTGGGGATGAATTAATAACTACATTTGATGACGTCATAAGATGACCATGAAATATACGATTACATCAGCAAATGACGACATTTAGATAAAGTCAAGACAAATATCAACGGTGAGGACGGCACAAAATGATGATATGATCCAGAGATGAATTATATCAGTTTATCTAGACAATCGGTGAAAGTTAGATTTGTTTTTATACTAAAAGATCATGGCTTTTCAAAACCCGAAATCACCGCTGCGTCAATATTGAAAAAAAAATGATGATCGTTATTATGAAAGGATCGAGAGTAATGGATGGGATGGGCAAAAAGTTAAAGAAAGTGACGAATAAAAGAGCTGTTATTGCGGGTCACGGTAATCAAACAGTGCGTACTTGTGAGTTAATCTGCATCCGTGCAACGAATATGTAACTGTATGCAGATGTAAAGTGGAGTTTATAAAAACGCTCACGATGTTCAGTCATCTTTATTACTAACTAGCCTGGGTTACCGGTGTTGCCCGGGTGTTTGGAGGTGTGTGTTCAGCAAAAAAAAAAGTGGTAGTAGGAAGGCATGCTCGAACCTGTACCGCAAAGGAGGAAACGAATGTGGAAAAAAATGACATCTTTGCCGTTACACCCATTGCAAACCCGGAAGTGACGAATGTTTAAATGAAGGCTAGTTAATCGAAAAGATGGCATGAATTTCAAAACTATCGGCGGAAAAAAGCGAGCCCTTTCTTTAGAAAAGTGCACAGGTGCATATATATTAATGTTTTTGGCTAATTTTTCAATATTTGTCGTCCGAAGGATCAAGCTTTTAAACGATCTCGACCTCGTGAAAATCGCCCCTGTCAAAAGTGTTAGGCAGGGGAACAAACATACATACAGACATTTGAACAGACAGGTGGGATTTATATTATAGATGTTGTAATACAACTTCTTTAAAAGAAAATAAACAAACGTTTTTACAACTGCTAAAGAAGGAAATGTTATCCGCGCTGGCATCTAGTTTTCTAAGTCATAGAACAGTTATTCCCTAATATTTGATCCTTGACCTTGACAGGTCTCGAGTTTGACAACCGCAGGATTTTTTCAAAACATTGTCGGAATTCGACAGGACTGTACTTCAAACTAAGACTCAATTTCTCAGTCAAGAAAAAATACTAGAAATCTTGAGAGATTTATGTCCCACTTAAACTACTCATCAAATATTAGTTGATATTATATTTTATGACAATTGTGATTCTATAGTCGGTTGGGGAGCAGTTTTTCAGATACTGTTCTAGAGATGAGATGTCTAAACAGTTGCGGAACGTGGTTATTGTCTTACTGACATGCCCCCCCCCTGAGAATTAGAAAGTGTTTTTTTTTTTTTTTGTAACGTTATATTTAATTATGTTTTGGAAAGATATGCTTAATCATGTTTTGTACCGTTACATTTAATCATGTCTTGTAACATTATGTTTGATCATGTTGTGTAACGTTATGTTTCATCATGTTTTGTAACGTTATATTTAATCATAATTTTACCGTTATGTTTCATCAAATTTTCGCCCAAATACTGACTTAAAATCTTGCTGAAAGTCTGAAGAACATTTATGCAAAACTTAAAATTGTTAGACCCAAAACTGGTTAAACAGTTTGCGAGAACATGCACAGGTTAAATCTTGTTTAACTACGCCTTCTTGGAAGTTAAAATTTTCAGCAAAAAACAATTAAAAGGCATGCCCTATATCTGAATACACTAAAAAATTTCAAATGTTTACACCAAAATATTGGCTGAATTATGTGTTAGAAACCGCATAGATCATTTTTTTTTTTTGGAATTTGAACCCGATTTTGACCCCTTAACATTTAATGTTTTGGGCTCAAATCAAATTATAATGTTCGATTCATATCCAAGTAACCTATTTCCAAAATCTCAAGTGTTTGGATCCAAAATTAGTGGAGGAGTGTGGTAGAGTTCTCGAAGGTCAAATGCTTAAACTTTGACCTTTTACTAGCAAAATTTCTGGCCGAAACCCAGTAAAAAAAAGATTTTCCCATATGTCAATACCCCGTATGTCAAATTTATAGTCTGTACACCGAAAATTGACAGTTATTTGGTAGGGAAATGTACACAGTCAGACACACACACACAGACGTTTTCATTTTTGCTATTTGTTTTTCTTGCAATTCATTTTTTTCTTTTTGTCGGAATAATAATAATAATAATATAATAATAATAATAATAATAATAATAATAATAATAATAATAATAATGATAATAATAATAATAATAATAATAATAATAATAATAATAATAATAATACCATGGTTGATTGTAACTAGATGCATGTGAATTATAAAATAAAAAAATATAAGAAATATCACACACAAACAAATTTCAACCACTAAAAAAAAATCTAAATTTAGATTAATTATTTATTAAAGAATTAAAAACAAACACTTCCTAATAAACCATAATTTGACACCTCACGACAGTTTACTCAAAACATAGAAATGCTGCGTACTTTTTTAAAAAATGTCCTGTAGGAGAATGTGTCTCCTAAATTAACACGCACATGGTGCGTAATGACTTGAACCGGAAACGACTAAAATGCCACCTATCTTCGTGAATTACTCAATTTACCAACACCTTGAAACACATGATACCCCAAAACTGAATTTAGAAATATATTTAATTAAAACCACTGCCATTTCATCCGTCCCACACGAAGATCTGTGCCTAACACTCATTGAAGCCCTTTTAATCCGTATGAAAAAAATAACAATCAATCGGGCTCAATATGAATGGGAAGCTAGGCTTAAGTGTTTTTTTCTGATTATAAAAGATTAGTATTTTCTTTTCAATAAGATTAACCAACGCAGTTTTTAATTCATCACACGGCTGAAGACGGGTCATGGAAGGCGAAAACGTTCGCGACAACAGCAAATGTATTTTTGCACTCAAACAGAACGTTCGAACATTATCCCGCCAAAAGAAATGGATTACAATAAATATTTGACAACTAGATCAATACATTATCTCCAGATATGACAAAATATCAAAGAGATACTATGCACAGGATCAGAGCAAAGGAACATAAAGTTTGTAAAATGTTCAATAATAAAACTAAGAATTACTAGAGTAAAATGTAACACATTTTATGCAAATAAAAAATTAATAATTCCTAGTAGTTAATTAAACTAGGTAAACTGATGAACTGTAAAAGTATTTAATGTTTTTGTCAATTTTATTCTAATAATAAAGTAATAAGATTAACAAAATTGAAAAACTTTGTAAAGAAAATGCAAGGAATAGATCGTGTTACTAGCGATATTAAACAGGATACTTAAGGTGAAATTTTTATTAATTATTGCCTTATTAAAGTAGAAAGTAGTCCTAGAATGAGGTGATAGGATGGCATTATATATCTAAATGACATTCCAATAATTTTTGTTGTATAGATAAAAAAGTGTAATCAGAAAGTACACCGACATACATGCACACCAATAAACAAGTCATACGCACTCGAATTCAAATCGTTTATCAAAACATCTGAACAGTTACACATTTCAGTCAAGTTAACTTTTCTGTGTTATCGTCACCACAAGTACGCAAAAACAATTTTCAAAACACTTCATTTTATATAATTTTCTTTCATGGATACGTATCACGAGAATTCGTTGCAGGAGAATATAGTGCATATATCTTTATCTGCACATAGAAAGTTTTTGTTTATTTCACAAGAAATTAGATTTTTAGTTTTGAATGGATGAATAAAAATGACAAAATACTTGGTATAACTTTACACATTCTGTTTAGATTTGTACAATTGATTGATTTGTTAAATGTTTGAGACAGTCTGCTCCTAACTCAGTCTTATATCACGATACAGCGCGAACTTAAATCGAGATAAATCGTGGATAAATTATATTCTATCAACTATTAAGACAGGTATTCAAACAACTTTCATATGTGATTTGGCCAAGGAAACTACATCCTATGCATAAAATAACAATATGAGGGGATATATATATATTTAAATACTGTACGCCCAACATTAAGTAAACGTTGTTCTTTTAGCATTTCAAGTATATTTCTAAGGAGACAAGGAAAAACTATTTAAACCATTAGGCTACATACTTTTATAAGCTTTCATGCAAATCCAGCTATTCTCCGTACTTTTTATTGTAGGAAATAGTTCTAGAGATTGAATAAAATGCCAAATATAAATAAGTTAATGTAAAAACGCAAACCATTATGGCACAATGCATAGATATGTGCAAACGCATTAGAGATATATGCTATGGAATTACTGAAACCAATGCTGTAAACAATGATAATACTGATGATGTCATCGATAAAGTTAATGATAATAGTGATGTACTGACATAACTAGTGATCATACTTAAATAATACAATACATAACTTTATTTTCTTTTGTATATAAACTAATCTGCTAAAAATGATTGTGCTTTTTGTATCAAAAAGGTTGTTTAATCATGATTTCTTATGTGTAAATCAAGACAAAAATAATTAATGAGCTGCATTTATATATTATTTTATTTTTTGTTAGGATCCTTTGAGATGAGGCTATATAATCTGTGCATTCATTTTTTGTAGACTGTTATCCTCATCTTTATAGTTTTTTTTACCGCGTTTAGGCCAACTCATCCTCTTGAATTTTTAGGTAGGTAACCGCAACGGGATAAGAATGTTGAGTCTTGTAATTATATCCCTAGTAATTACTGCCTTCCATAGTTGTTGTTTCTTCACCACGTTTTGACCAACAAATTCTCTGGCTTACTGTCGGTACATTTTGATCTACTGTTTTCAGACAATGCTTACCTGGAGGCGTAGAAATTCTACGCCTGTATCAACTGCATGGCGGGTCCCAAATCTGTTAACTACATTTAGAAAGCCAGATGATGAGTTGGACACAACAAGAACTTTAAAGATGAGGATAACAGCCTGCAAAAAAAAACATGAGGTATATTTCTTTTAAATAAAAGTAGCACTTATTGTATATTTCGTTGAAAAAAAAATAACTTTGACATTATGCAAATTAAACTAAGATTTTAATGGTGCCTCTACGCATAGCAAGGACAAAGTGAAATTTGTAAGACTGCATAATTTCTCCTGAATACATAAACATAAACGGAAGTGTTATTTGCAGCTTATTTTTACATATGATTTAAAACTGTACCACGGAAACATTAATAAGAAAAAAGTAATAATTGAAATTGTTGGTAGTGGCTGCTGATCAATTCATCAATTTTATTTGTAAATTAGAAATAAAAATAACGCCAGATTTTCGGTTTGCTTTAAACTTTTCCGGCTCAAAGCATCATTGCATAAATAAATACCTTATCTATGCTTCGGATGAAGCAAAGAGTCATTGCAAAAAGAAACGATAAAATTATAGCCCTTAAAAACAACTACAACTTTATTTTAAAACTTTACTGAAAAAATCAATACAAGTAACTGAACTTTTATTCAATGAGGCCGTCTTATATAAACAGAAATACATATAAATTAGCTATCAGGAATGCATTAATCGAGCATCAGTATTTGAGGGACATAGAAGATTCAAGGCAGTTAGAGAATATGTGAGGGATAATCAGAGGTGTGGGACGAGTAAGGAAATTCGAACACAAGAATTAATTGACCAAATAAGGATTTCAGGGATAAGAACTGTCGTGTGTCTATAAAGACAACAATTGCACAGATATTGCTCTCTTACTGCAATTACTCTTGACATATCTATGATCCTTGATAGGGTACTGCAAACGGGTCTACTTCATAAGATATCCAGCTATCATATTGCTGGAAATGTTTTCTAAATTATTAGATCATTTCTGTCGTATAGGTTCATAAGAGTAGTCGTTTATGGACAGAAATTAGAAGTTCACAGTATTGATGCTGGAGTACTTTAGGGGTCCATCCTGGCCCCAAATGTCTTCCTGATCTGCATCAATGATCTGCATCAATGATCTGCATCAATGATCTGCCAAATAGCATCCTAAAATCATTTGTAGACATTTATGCTGACGACACTACCATCTATGGCAACACATCAAAGGCAGTAAATGACCAAGTTCTATCTGACTTTCTCTCTCTTCTCTGATCTTGAGCTTGTGGTACAATAGGGAAAGCGGTGGTCGGTTACATTTACTGCATCTAAAACCAAGCTCCTATCTTTACATCATCACCGCTGTGATTTTCACCTGGCATAAGTAGAACTGAATCGCTCTCGTCTTGTGGAGACCCCAAGTTTTTACATGTTTCTTGGCTTGACCTTTACTTCTGATCTGAAATGGAACACATGCGTTAAATCCGTTGCCAATGCCGCTGGAAAAATGGTAGGGTCCTTATGCCGCTCACTCCTAATGCAATTCTCTTTTGACCAATG
This sequence comes from Euprymna scolopes, assembly GCF_053919585.1. Taxonomy (NCBI): domain Eukaryota; kingdom Metazoa; phylum Mollusca; class Cephalopoda; order Sepiida; family Sepiolidae; genus Euprymna; species Euprymna scolopes. Next base: position 26,308,538 of record NC_136508.1, on the reverse strand, counting down.
ATGGAGTTCTAGTGACACATCTGGTCAGGAACTGCTAGAAGCAGCTTATCCTGCCTTGACAGAGTTCAAAATAGATTTCATAGCTTAGTGGGGGATGCCATGTTCTCTTCCCTACAACCTCTTTCTACAGAAGAGACATTACGAGCCTGTCTCTGATTTATCGTTGTTTAAATGGCCAGTGCTCGTCTGAGATTCAATTTATGGCTCAACTTCGCCAAACTTTCACGAAAAACACTCCTCTAGCAACAACTGCTATCAATAATTTCCTCCACTCTTTATGTGTGCCTAAACCTAAACGTAGATTCCATGAACAAAGTTTCTTTCTTAAGACTGCACGCCTGTAGAACTCTCTTCCGCTTGCCTGCTTTCCAGCTGACTACAATTTGATTGTTTTCAAGTCCAATGTAAACAAGTTATTGATGATCCGTCCCCCTAAGTAATCCAATTTACAAAATCTCCACTTCTTATGATTACTTAGCTATAATCCAATTGACTTATGTATATCAATTAACCCTTATCCTCGAGTGGCCTCCGAGCCTTGATAAAATGAGCTTTGTAAAAAAAGACACTATAAGCGACATCCGTATATCTTATTTCTAAAATCGATGATGAAAAGTCACCACAAGAAAACAGAACAGTGACGAGAAAAATGCAGTAACTTCACTCTCGCGTTTTATTACAAAGTAATGCTCTTAAAATATCCGACTACAAAACCATACATTATATAAAATAACGAATTCTAAAAAAACGCGAACTACGTATTAGCATCAAGGTGTTCTTTTGGTGTTTCCGACAACCATTCTCGGTATCATTATGAATGCAAAGTTGTTTCATGAGAAAGTCCGTACACGAGATGTGATCGTTAAAAATTAAATGGTGATTTCTTTTGAACACAGATGTGTGCTACGTTTTAAAAATAAGAAAATGTTTTTGCTTCCAGACTGTCTATAAAAGGTAATTGTTTTTAAACGACGAATACACACACGCACGCACATATATGTGTGTGTATATATATATATATATATGTGTGTGTGTGTGTGTGTGTGTGTGTGTAGATAAATATGTGGGTGTATATATGGTTTGTTGGTTGATTGTTTTTGTTTTACGGCATAACAACCCTTTTCAGGTTATTTAATGCCGAATCCAGTAATTTTGAAGAAAATGTCTTTAATAGAATATATTTGCTTTTTGTTTGTTTAAGTCAGTTTCTATTCACCCCATAGTTGGAACCCTAACAGGTACTACCACTCCGGGCCAGAGTGGGTCTGCGAGCAATGGCAATCA
>NC_136508.1:26264754-26304754 GCF_053919585.1 Euprymna scolopes | reverse complement strand
TTGATAACACAAGAATCTAATTTGACTAATATTAAATACTTCTTGACGGTTACAGTTTTAAATATGCATAAGGTGCAAACTGCAGTTAATAAAATTTACAATTTAAAATTCCATGCAGAATGTAAAAACATAAAATCCAGTATTTTATGGTACTAACTTTTGCCTATATAAAAATTGAACTGGAAACTATATATATATATATATATATATATATATATATATATATATATATATATATATATAAAATTTATAAACTTTTTACTTTCTTACTGGAGTAGTTTATAATAAAAACGACAGATTTTGTTTATTATTGTATAATCTGTTAATGATGGTGTGTGATGTAGTAATGGTTCTGATGTAATAAGATAATTCTCGCATTTGATGTGGGATTATGAAACAATAACATCATCATCTGTTTTATAGAGGGATTCTCCCAGGAATTGCCTTCGCTATTTTTGTTGATGGAATTGTTTTATGTTTTTTTACAAGGTAGTCACCACTTATCAAGGCCCGGAAACCACTCGGGGATAAGGGTTATTGCGTGTACAGTAACCAATGGGATAGTATCGTAGTAATCGTTAGTATTGGAGATTTGATAAAGTGTCTTACTTAAGGGGGCGGTTCATCAAGAATTTGTTTATGTTGGACTTGAAGACATCCAAGTTGTAGTCAGGTGGGAAACAGGCGAACGGAACAGAGTTCTACAAGCGTGCACTTCTAAGAAAGAAGCTTTCTCCATGGAATCTACGTTTTGTTTTTGGCACAGATAAAGAGTGGGTAAAATTTTTAACAGTGGTTTAAGCTAGACGGGTGTTTTTTCGTGAAAGATTTGTGAGGGGGGTCAGAGATTGGAGGTCAGACGAGCACTTGCCATTAAAATAACTAGAAAACAAAACAGGCTCGCATCGTCTCTCCTGTGGGAGAGAGGTTGCAGGGAAGAGGAAAGGGCATCCCCCACTAAGCCTCTTGCGTTTCTATGGTATCACCCCTCAGACATTATTTGCGAATTGTGTATATGTTCTTACACCATGTTATTATGCTTAGAGGCAAGCAAAGATATTGTCTTGTATAAGTTAAGGATTCGATCTCGTTATAATTTATATATCTATAAAAGTAAGTATGGGTGTCGGACACTTCTCAACTTACATACCTTACGAATTCTTGTGTCTACAGACTTGAAATTGGCCATATAGTGTATTCAGACACGCGGAAAACATTTTGAAAAGAAATACAAAGGGGTGAAAATTAAAAAGTTGTGATTTGAGGGTCATGAGTTTTTCTCTATATATCAACTGTTTCACGAATGCGTATGCGCGGCGGTGAAACATGATAGCTGGTTAATATAAAGAATATGTAGTTTAGAAAACACTATTTAAAAACCGTGTCAAACTGTCTAATGGTATTTTACTCGCTGTATTTAGGATTTAGTTTCGATCTCAGCTTGAGTATTTTTTTTACTTACAAGAAGTCAACTGTTTAGAAAAACAACATAATACTAACACGTACATCTCTCAGTTTCTTTATTAATTACAATCTGATATTTATTAATTACAATCTGATATTTATTTATTATAATATGATATTTATTAATTATAATATGATAATCATTAATTACTATCTGGTATTTATTTATTACAATCTGATATTTATTTATTATAATATGATATTTGTTTATTACAATATGATATTTATTTATCACAATATGATATTTATTTTACGGACGTGCAACAGGCGACCTGCTAGACAGTCTATAAAAGTGCAAATGTGTTTGTGAGAACAACTCTCAACCTAAATACTCAACGAATTTCTGATCTACAGACTTGGAATTTAGTATATAGGGTATTCAGATATGTGGAAAACTTTTTATAAATCGTATTCATCCAAGAAAAAGGGCCGCTAACTAGCAAATCTAAAAAAAAAATGGTTTATGGGCCATCGACCTTTTACCTGTTTATCAACTGTTTCAGGAGATTTTAAAGTACTTTTCAAAAATCATGACAAGTTCGTCTAATGATTATCGTAATTGACCCACTGTCCTCTGCATTTAGGTTTCGATGTCAACTTGAGTACTATTTTTACTTAATAGAAATAAACTCTTAAGAAACAAATAATACTCGCATGCACATATCTCAGTTTCTTTCCGTTTTTTTTCTTTTTTTGTTTCATTTGTAAAGGTATTTTACGTTACGTTTGATAATGTGCAACGCCAAGTACATTTTCCCGTAAATATATACACCTTCTGATTTTAATACAGGATTCTCTCAGGAATTTAATACTCTATTAATGTTGGTGGGATTGAATAGTTTGGTTGTTTTTGTTTTACGGCATATCAACCCTTTTCAGGTTATTTAATGCCGAATCCAGTGATTTTTTTTAGAACAATTTTTTTAATAGAGTATATTTGTTTTTTTAGGTCGGTTTCTATTTAACCCATAGTTGAGACCCTAACAGGTACTACCATTCTGGGTCAGAGTGAACCTGGGAACAATGGCAATTAAAGGGGGGCTCCACACTCCCCAAACCCCGCCAGCTGGGGCCTCACCATCGGATATAGTTTAAGGTCATATCCAGGATCGGTGGGATTGAATAGAAAATGTCTTATTACAATGATTTATGATGCTTTATTATGTTTTATTATTAAAATAATTGTGATATTACCTCTGTCACTGCCTAAGACTTGTGTATACATCTTTTACTACGATATAATGCTTACAAAGATATTTGCTAAGATAAGTTAGTGATTACATTTTGTTATAATAAAAAATATACGACTTAAACTTACGTTTATTTTCATATATTGTAAGTTTGCGGAAGACAGGAAAACCAAAGTATCATTTCACTGTTCATATATTTTCTTACAACCTGTATTGCATTTACACTCACAGTCTGACTTATTATTCCTGATTCGGTCATGATGCTGAACACATCCATCTTGATCATAAGTGCCACAGGCAAAATACCACAAGTGGCCGTCAAGTCCGCTGCCAAACAACTTACCAAACGACTGGCCATCGAAGCGTTCATACTCAACGCTGGCTAAATACGACGACAGTACTCGCCTTCGGACACACTGACCGAGCGACGTTGGTATCGCTGTCCGGGTCTTTATCATAAGACCAGCAAAGGTCAATGCAATCTGTGATTTTGCAGAGGGTTGGTCACTTATGGCTTTGTTTCTTTGTTCTGATGGGAGGGTGTGATAAAACCACCGGACATTTTTACTGGAGTGGACGAAGAGGATTTGGAGACATGGGATGGTTACAGATGGTAATAATATCTCTGTTCTTGAAATACAAATACGCACTTAATGGCAATGATACTCGCGGGTAATAGAAGGCACAAGAGACCTAAGTTGTAATTATTTCACATATTCCACGCTGTATTGCCTGGCGTGATGTTAATGTTTCATCAAATCGTTATAACTAGTCTACTCGCCTTCGTCTGATTTCTTTTAGAAACATAGCTTAAGGAATGCTGGAAATCTACATTATTTAAATATACAAAGTGTCAGTACTTACATACATATCATGAAGTAATCCGATTAATAGTCGATCCGATTACATAATATACTCGTGCGATCTGTAGCGCGGCATAGCCCGGGAAAAGAACAGAAGCAAAGATTATAAATCAATAGAAATGATTTGACCGGGAATAATCCTTTCCCAATTACATCGATTAGTTTATCATATAAAGAACTGTATTATATGTTATAATAAACTGATAAAAAAAACATCGGTATGAAAATAATACAAACGAAGAATTAATTAATACGATGTTATTCTTAAAAAGAATATGCCAATTAATTAAATCGTCGAGATCGATCGAGGCACATAATTATTAGGATTATTGATAGGCTGTTCTACTTTATGGGAAAATGATTTTAATGTTTGAATATTCAGATTCAATAAAAAACTGACTCAAGATCATAGACAGAAGTCAAAGTATCGAGTAGTGCAAATTATTAATAATATAAATATCTTCCACTCATAGCAAACACGAAAAGACACAGTATTTATAGCTATCATAATAATTTCGTATTACTTTATGTTTGTTAGATGGTTAACATTTGATTAATATGTACAAAAAAGCATAGTGTGTCATGAATTAACTTTAATCCTAGATACAAACGTTTAAACACTCTAATTCCCCCGTGATTTATATATATATATATATATATATATATATATATATATGTGTGTGTGTGTGTGTGCGTGTATATGTATATATATATATATATATATATATATATTATATATACGATTTATTCAAAGGAAATCTACCTTGAAGAAATAACCTAATTTGCACATTACATTAAAGAAATTCTACTTTAATAATTAGTTCTGCGTTATTAGTTTTTGTTGTAATAGAATTGTTTTCGTTGTTCAATTTAGAAATAATATTCGAAGTTGATTTATTTAATTCACATTTAATTTCAATTATTATTACTCGGCACAAGTTGCTTTTAAAACGTTAGTTTCTTTATTTAAACTGCAATAACTATTTCGCATTAAGCTATGAGTGTGACTCTCTGTTTTATGTTTCTATGGATGTGCGTATATTTCCACAAATCTAACATGTTTTCCATTTTCAGGAAAATCGTGAAAAAGTTAGGATGTTCTGTATATCCTATTTTTTTTCACTCCCGTTCAATCCTAACAAGGCTTATCGCCACTACGACGTGAGGGACTACCATTCCTAGTTAAGATTAACAAAATGCTTGTTTACGTTACATTTAATTGTTTGCGTATCAGCCAGGGCAGCAGGTATCAGTAAGGGAAGTCCAAAGTCTACATTTTCGAGGGAATAAACTATTAAAATAGAAAACGTTCTGACGTTTATGGGACCTTTAAAGTGAAGGAGTGATATTTTGTTGCTAAGTTGGTTTATCGGGGATATGAACGTCGATGAGATACATGTGCAACGAATTCACAGATCACATGCAATATTGCAGCGATGGGACAGGGGTTGGAGCTTAGTTGACAAAGTGGGACCTATTAGATGGAAACTCTTTTTTAGACCCCATCCATTAGGGAGAGGCTAGTATTAGATCCACCAACCTTGATGTGGCTACAATGCTCTATGCACGTGACATTTCGCCTGCCAATACGTTTAAACCTGCTCACTTTGAGGATACATCACTAGTATCGACATATATCTATATGTTCAAATTCGTCTACCTCTATTTTATTTATATAAGGTTTGTATGCGATTATTCTTATATTTTTCTGTGTATAAATCTAATAAATTAAGAAATCAATCATTATAGATTGTGTAATACATCTGACTTTTTTAGGCAGTCTAGGGAATATTCATATGGACATTTTTTTTAGAGGGAATGATGTGAGAATAAGCTGATTTATGTTAAACATTCAAATTGATCAGGTTAGCATTGGATTTGATATATTTCGATTTTAATCCTCGGGTGGGGGCATAAATGTTAAAAACCTGTTTTATTCGTGAATATAATTTTACCCGTTTGCCGACATACACATTTCCATGCACAAAACGTTTGGAAAGTTACCTTACTTAAAAACCAAGCAGGAAATACAATGAACACTCGGCTGATTTGTAAAACAATAAAAACATTTGACTGAACTGATAATTAAATATTAATGCTGATATTTTAATCTGTGTATGTAAGGTTGATAAGAAAGTGTTTACCTGAAATATTCAGATGAAAACCTCTCGGTTCAAACCAGCATTATTTGATTGGAATATGAACCATTAAAATCAACATACTTTAACCAACGCCAAACAAATGTATTCATGCCAGTAATGTAAGGAATTTGCGGTCTGGTTGCAATTAAGTCGCTGAAATGTTTGTTTTATATGGCTTAGGTTTTTGAAGGATTTCTCACGCAGACAGTTGACAAAATGCTTGAGAAAGTGGTAGTCGGTAAGTGAGATCCCTGGCAGAGTTTCGTAGTTTAATTTGTTAAACTTTTGCAGAGTCAGTTTAGCAACGTGTCGTCGGGTATTGTCGTGGAGAAGAATCCGGCCTTTTCTGTCGACTTTTCTGTTCAAGTGTTTTTTCTCGAGTTTTCTGATGCATTTCGTCCGTTTGGTTTCGCTAGCATTAAAAAGAAACTGTAATGGATAAGACCGACCGCAACTTAGTTAGATTGACTCATAAATAATATAATAATATAAATTTAGTATGTATTAGTAAGAGTATTGTTTATCACTCTTTATTTACTAATGAATACTATCACAATGTTTATAAATGAAGTGTGGATTACTTATCATGCACTAATCTTATATTTTATTACTTAGCCACGAATCTTTGGTTATAGTCACAGAATTCTTCTTAATTTAATAATTTATTCATAAGTTCGACTCTAAATAAATAGGTTTGTTTGCAAACCACTCATTGGAGCATTCCAATACACGTTTTATCTTTCGATTGTCTCTCCGTGCTAAGCGTATTTTTTCATAAACTGCTCAAAACTTGGCTGGTGCCCTACGTTAATCTTTATTGGGCTTTAATAAGTTAGCGATACCAGTGGATTAGAGTAGACAGTGGAGCTTTTGTTTACTTTATACAATCTCGCTCTTTCTTTTCGTGTTCATTCCTCACATTCCATTGTAACAAAGGTTGGGGAAAATGTTTATAGTAAAAACTTATCTATCTCATACTTATCATTTACTGGTTTATGACCATAAAGTAGTATATTTACTGCTGCGTGTTACATCAAGTACCGAGTTCGATAAGATACAACTGAAGAAGGTCGAAAGTCATACCGATCGAAACATTATGAAAATGACGCTAAAGTTGAGAACAGTACTCCGAAGAAACCAAATAATACTAATAACTAATCCTCATGTAAAAAATGTTAGAAGTCGTTACATCAAGGTTTATGACTTGCATTGTTATGTTGGGCATTTTGGCTATAATCCCAACGTAGTATATGTGACATATCCTGTTTCAACGGTATATAATTATATGACAAAATACGCCGTGTGGAATGCGTAACAAAAAGGTTTATTGGTACTTCGCAATAATACAAATACAAAATGGCTACTTGCTTTTTAAATTAGATAAATGTAAATGAAGGTAAAGAAAAAGAAACTTAGCCTGTGAGAGCAAAAACGTCCCTGGGAAGCTTGGTTAACCGGAGTACACTTGTAGAGTGTAAGACGCGCGACTTGTAGGACGCAAGGCTGCAGGGCAAGACTGCAAGACTAAAACGTAAGACTAGACTGCAAACAAGACAAAATGCCCCTACCTTTTATATACTGTTTCGTATCCGGTTCGATACATAGTTATGTCCCTTATAACAATATGTTATGTTGTGGCGGGCAATGCCAAAACGTTCTGAATTATTATTATTATCAATTTATTAACTCGTATGTAAAACAAGATATGTTTAGACAATGTTTTCAAATAAAATAAACGTTTACCTTAAATATTTATGTTAAAATCTAACAGAGAAAATGTAAGGTAATTTAGATTTATGAACAATAAAATATTACAGAGATAGTTATGTAATAAAATAGATTTAGGAGTTCTATTTTATATAAATAATTTGCAGTTAAGGCCAGCTTTTCTTAAACCCCGTGTACTGTTAAGAACTTTATATGCATATATATATATATATATATATATATATATATATATATATATATATATTAAAAAGTTAGACTCATGTCCAGGTAACCTACATCTAAGATTTCAAGTCTTTACACACAAAATTGGTGAAGGAGGTTGGTAGAGTCTGCAAAGGTCTACTATTTCAACTGTCGCCTCTTGGCTGCCAAATTTTCGCCTCAAACTTATTAAAAAGTTTGCTGCATGTCTGAATGCCCTTTATGTAAAATTTTAAATGTTTAGACACAAGATTGGCTGAATAGTTTTTGCTAGAGACCTCAAAGGTCAACTCTTTTGAACTTTGACCTCTTGGCAACCAAATCTTCGGCCAAAAACTGATTAAAAAGCTTGTCCCATGTCTGAATGCACTTTGTGTAAAATTTCAAATGTTTAGACAAAAAATAGTCTGCGTAATTTTGTAGCGACCACCGAGTTCAAACTGTTTTAACTTTGACCCCAATTTTTACCCCATAACATTTATTGTTTTAGACTCAAATCAAATTAAAAAAGGTTGATCCATGTCACAGTAACCTACTTCTAAAATTTCAAGTGTTTAGAACCAAAAAGCGACGGAGGAGTTTGGTAGAATTTTCAAAGGTCAAATCATTGAACTTTGATTCCTTGATAGCTAAGTTTCTGGCTGAAAACCGATTAAAAAGCTTTTCTCAAATCTTAATATCCCTCATATCAAATCTCAGGTCTGTAGGCTGAAGATTTCCGGAGTTGTTTGGTAGTGAAATGTAAACACACAGACACACACACAGACAATTTCATTTTATAGATATACTAACATGCCCGGCGTTACCCGGGTGTTTGGATGTGTATGCTGAGCAAATAAAATAAATAAATAACGGTCAATTATTTTAAATTTGACCCCTATTATGATCCCTAAACATTTATTGTTTTGGGCTCAAATCAAGTTAATAATTTAGATTCATGTCCAAGGAACCTATATCTAAAATTTCAAGGATTTAGACCCCAAATTATCGGAGGAGTTTGGTAGAGTTGTCAAAAGTCAAATCGTTGTCTTTTGACTCCTTAACAGCCAAATTTCTGTCCGAAAACCGATCACATAAATTTCCCAAATCTCAATTCCCTGTGTATCAAATTTCGAGTCTGTAGACTGAAAATCGACAGAGTTATTACGTAGGAAAACATACACAGACAAACAGACACACACACAGACACGTTCACTTTTATATGCATACAAGCATGGGTGCCTGGCGTTGCCCGGGTGTTTGAACGTGTATGCTGAGCAAAAAACAAAACACCACAAAACAAAAAAACGGTCAATTTCTTTAATTTTGACTCCTATTATGACCCCCTTAACATTTATTCCATTGGGCTCAAATTAAGTTATTAAGTAAGATCCATGTCCAAGGAACATATATCTTAAATTTACAGTGTTTAGACCCAAAATTGTCGGAGGAGTTTTGTAGTGTTCTCAAAGGTCAAATCGTTGAACTTTGATCCCTTAACAGACACATTTCTGGCCGAAACCCGATCACATCGATTTTTCCAAATCTCAGTACCCTGCTTATTAAATTTCGAATCTGTAGACTAAAAATTGACAGAGTTATTGCGTAGGGAAATGTACACAGAAACACAGACAGACAGACACACACACAGTCACGTTCACTTTTTTAGATATATAGATGAGATTGACTTGGATACAAAGAAAAAGTAAAATTTTATATATAGACTAGCACTAAAAGTAAGAGAGCGAGAACGTGGGAGCGTCGATGATAGAAGGTTGACTTTGTCAGTCGTGAAAGCATTTGACTGCGCGAAGAGACGATGTAGGTCTGAAGATAGAAATCGTTGTAAATCCCTGATAGAAATACCTTACAATGAAAATGAGAATAATCGAGGAAAAACATAAAGAAGTTATTTGTTACTAGTTCACAGTAAAATGATTCCTTGTCATGTCCAAAAGATCATGGTAGACTACACATAAATTTAGTAGTTCGTTATTAAACGTCATGTTTGTTGAACCTGTCCGAACTAATGATTGTTGCTTTGTTCATGTTACGAGGAACTCTGTTTGAATATTCATAAATACGTACACACACATACATCCACAACGACCAACGAACATTAAAAAAAACTAGACGACACGTATACATATATATATATATATATATATATATATATATATATATATATATATATAGCTATAGTTATTTACTTTTCTAAGTTTGATCTTAACCATATTACTTTTCATGGTCGCATTTTCTATGTTTTATACATATATATATATATACATATATATATATATATATATATATATATATATATATATATATATATATATATATATATATATGTATGATTGTTGAGCTGGATTAAATCCGACGATATGAAATAAAATGGAGGTGGAAGGACCTGGAAATACGTTGAGTATCCAGGTCCTTCCACCTCCATTTTATTTCATATATATGTATATATATATAACATAGAAAAATGCGAGCATGAAAGGTAATATGGTTAAGATCAAACTTAGAAAAGTAAAGAACTAGTTATTAAAACACTTAAAAAGTAAAAGACATGATATTTTAGGAAAATATATAATAAATTTATAACTCAAAATATTGCAGCATTACGAATCGATTATCTAATGTTAAATTGAATTTTGATAACAATTCTTAATGCTGCAATATTTTAAGTTATACATTTATTATATTTTTTACTAGAAAAACTTGTCTTTATTCAGTTTAAACAACTAGTCCAAGCTAGTCCAGATAATCCATAATTTTTCCAGCCTTGCTTTGCATATATTCTTTTTTGTGTTCAAAATCATCTTATATTACCGACAGGAATGGTAACCTTACACTGATACTTGTGTAAGCATAAAACACTAGTGTACATAGGTCTTAATTAAGGATCATTGTATTAATATACATGCATTTTTGATTAAATAAGAAAACGTCTATATAATAATCATAATATATATATGTATATATATATATGTGTGTGTGTGTGTGTGTGTGTGTGTGTGTGTAGAGAGGACATACACACCCTTATTGTCCATTAGGCATATAAACAGCAAGTCTTGACCGCTCAATGAGAGCTATCCGGATGTCGCACCGAGACGACTACCCGCGGACTTAGTAACCTTTTCTGTACCACTAACCCTTGCTTGATATAAATGTTCTTATTCTCACCAAGTCGTCGTGTTCCTAATTTCACCTATTCCGACTCCACTATAATGGCGACAAGGATGTAAAAAAAAATTTAAAGAACTTGCGCACTTTAGCTTTCAACATTCGAAATGGTCAATTGAAAATTTCGAAGTTACAACGCAAAACCACAAGTTCAACGGCGATATATTGCAGCATAAAACAGTCTACACTTAAATGTATCTACTCAAAGAAATTGTAAGTAGAATTTCTTTTTTCATGCTTGCTAAAAATAAAGAAAAAAAGCTATCTTGATTTAATTTGCCGTAGAACGGGTCGACTCAATTGTTTATCCAAATTACACATGGTCTTTATGTTGAAGATTTTTCTTCTGTTACTAAAATTTCGGAAATGAATTCTTGTTTTATGACAAAGTGGTTATTGTGACCGACTAGTTGTTTGTTTGAACGTTCCTGAGAGAAGAAAAGGAAAAGAGACAGTGTGGTAAAAAAGGCAAATATTCTTTTTACGAAGCCATTTTTTTTTGTTTGTATTTGATGCCTTAAAAAAAGTTTTTTCTTTCTTCTTCCAACCCATTTTTTTTCAAGGTCACGCACGCTAACTGAAAGGAAATGATATCTTCTATCTTTCTTTTCTTTCACTTGTCAATTTTTTAAGCACTTTTAAAAAGAAAGACTCTTTTCGGTTGGTTAACCTTTTTCTCGCCAGCAGAGTGAGAAACATACTATTCGCACAACGATATATATTATTAAAAACAGGAAACGGAACATTTTTTTTGTAAGCAGTAACTTTGCTGAACAGAAGTCCACTGACATATTTTACATTGTATGTGTAACATTGTATATTTTATATTGTAGTGTATATTTCATGGTGTATGATGTATATTGCATTTATTTCTACGGTAAAACAAAAATCTGTCTCCATTTCCGAACATTTGGCATATCTGAGACAAAATATATTCGTCCAGGGGTTAACTTCGACAAGAGACTCTGAGATCCGTCGAAGAGTTTTGTCAAAACTTGAATGAACCAGGCTTAACTGTACAAAAGCTGGCAGAAGATTGCCAAAGGATCATTAGTATCAAGAAGGACACAAAGAACATCGAAGAAGCTGTTATTTCACACATAAAGAACATACAGGGAAGAACTAAGTGGTACTCTCCAAAAAACAAAACTGAAACTAGACGCTATCTTCCACTCAAGCACGAAAGACAAGGTACCCAGAAGCCTTCAACCTCTTATTTTCGCTACGGAAACTTTAATTGGTCAAAGGATTGCCCTTTTCGCACTAAAGAATGTTTTGATTGCAAATAACTAAGACACAAAAGCTCACACTGTGAATGGCAGATGAAAAGTAAAATCCAGGCTCAACAGACGAGAATGAATAAGAAATACGAAACAAAAAGTCGAGAATACGTCTTAGTTAGAATTTTAAACCAGGAAGTTAAATTACAGTTAGACTCAGGGTCGGACTTATCGATAATAAATTTACAGACGTGGAGAAATTTAAATAGGCCGACTATGCATAAAACTGGCAAGTCAGAAAAAACGGTAACTGGAGAAAAAATAAATTTTGAAGAACTAAGTGATGTAACTTTTAATCGTACAACGAAAAAACTAAATTTATTTGTGCTTAAGAAAACAGAAAATTTGTTTGGGACCGATTGGTTTCAGGAATTTAATCTGTCGGATGTACCGATCAACACTTTTTGCCAAAAAATAGCATCGTTTTCTACAGAAAAACAATAATTTAAAGTAGAGTTAAAAAAGCTTTTTCTGAAATTTTGTCAGCAGGCCTGGATAAATGTAGGAAAGTAAAAGCCAAATTTGAACTGAAAGCCAATGCAGAGTCAGTTTTTTTTTCGGAAAAAAAGGAACGTACCATTAGCTAGAGAAAATCAATGATGAACTTGACAGACTAGTCAAGACTGGCCTCTTATCAAAAGTGGAATTCAGCCAATGGGCAGCTCCTATCGTGTACATAAAAAATAAAGCTTCGGGAACACCTTCAGATAAGGCCCTACAACAGTTCTTACACGTTTACAGGATCACACCGAACCCGAATATACTTGAAGCAACGTCTCCAGCAGAGACCATGTTTGCAGGAAAAATACGACCAATATTCGAAAAACTACTGCCAAAACAAGAAAATTCACGTAGGGTAACTACCGTTCCCACAAAAGTATAACCCAGGAGAAAAGTTTTCTTTAATACATTCGGAAACAATACATCGTTTTGGGAACGGGGCACAATTGACAAAAAAATTGGAAACACAACATACATCATTCTAGGCCCTACCACTACTTACAAGAGACACCTAAATCAAATTAGACGTCGTCGTGACAATGGCAACAACACACCTCAAGTCGAGGAAGAAGCTAGTGATACGTTATATAATAGGTTCGATATCGAGCCCCCCCCCAAGCAAACTTAGAACAGCGCCGATCGACAAGTGTTTTTTTTTTTTATTCTACACCTAAGTATGTGACTGGTCGATTATTTTTATTTATATATTTTCAATTTTCATATATATATATATATATATATATATATATATATATATATATATATATATATATATATATATATATATATATATATATAAAGTGAATGTGTCTGTGTGCATTTCCCTACGCAATAATTTTGTCAATTTTTGGTCTACAGACTCAAAATTTGATATACAGGATACTGAGATTTGGGAAAATCGACCTAATCGGTTTTAGGCGAGAAATTTGGCTGTTAAGGGGTTAGAGTTCAACAATTTGACCTTTGAGAACTCTATCAAACTCCGAAAATTTTGAGTCAAAACACTTGAAATTTTAGATATACGGATCTAACTTAATAACTTGATTTTAGCCCAAAACAATAAATGTTAAGGGGTTATAATAGGGGTCAAATTTTAAAAAATTGAGCGTTTCTCTTTTTTTTGTTATTTTTATTTATTTATCTATTTTTTTGCTCAGCATACACCTCCAAACACCCGGGCAATGCCGGGCACCCATGCTAGTATATATATATATATATATATATATATATATATATATATATATATATATATATATATATATATATATATATATAAGCAAAAAGAAAACAAGGGGACATGTGTTTTTTTAACTTTGACCCCTATTATGACCCCTTAACATTTAATGTTTGGGGCTCAAATCAACTTGGACCATTTAACAGCCAAATTTCTGGCCGAAAACCGACTACATAGATTTTTTCCAAATCTCAGTAACCTGTATATCAAATTTTGAGTCTGTAGAGTAAAAATTGACAGTTATTGCGTAGGGAAATGAACACACAGACACGTTAACTTTTATATATATATATATATATATATATATATATATATATATATATATATATATATATGTGTTTTATATTCATCTTGTATATGTTTATCGGAACAGCTTTTACGCTGACATGGGTGGCTTTACGATTTTTACAAAGAATGGTACAATAACCCCAAAATTACATAATATGTTTAATTTTCTACATTGATAATACACGTCATTGATAATACACATGTATATACAAACCAAACGCTAATTCTTTTTATCTCTCCATTTCTATCCCTCTCCCTTTATATAGATGTGTTTATGCTTAATATGTGCGCAATAAACAAAGGAATATTAATTTCTTGCCTTATATTAAACCCTACTATTAGCTGTGTGGTTCATCTGATGAATATATAGCTATCAAAGATTTCATATTACAAATAAGAATTCATATTACATTGCAATAATTGATTAAGTGTTAGATAAAGTTATTAACATGACTAATATAAACAAACATAAATTATATAAATCGACAACATAAAACTACTTGAACAAATCCAAATTTTGAATGTCAATAGATTATGTAAACAAGATAGGTGAGTATTTTTGATATCTATAAACTTTTTAGCTATAACATTTAATGTAGTTTATATTAAGATTTATATAACACTTTATAATTACTATAAATTTATATAGCATTTTTAGCTATAACATTTATATAATATTTAATGTTGTTTATATTAACTATGGATTTATATAGCATTTTTAGCAATAACATTTATATAACATTTAATGTAGTTTATATTATCTACGAATTTATATAGCATTTTTTAGCTATAACATTTATATATCATTCTATGTAGTTTATATTAACTATGAATTTATCACATATTGCTTTAAAAAAAACACTACATACAGAGAAATATTAAAATTGAAATTAAATTGTAAACTATTGGATACGGAATATCTTTAAATGTACTAAGAGAAACACTAAAAATACGAGACGTATTGTCATGTGTGCACCCCTCCCCGATTAATGGAGTCTCGCAGGAATACTTTTCGCCTTTTATATTTATGTATTTTAGTTTATATTAGTGCGACATTCTCCCGGGTATTACCTGCTCCTTTATGGAAAGGATGAGATGCAGTGTAATATGTGGTCTCTGGTTTTGATGCTTTTAGATTCGAGGTGCTTTAAATCACTTTCCAGATATTTTATACAAGCATATAAAATTGTCGTAAACTCTTGAAAATTCAGAATGTTATTTCTATTCTTATTATAAATGAACACATATCTAAGGACATTGTAGAAACATTAGAGGATGATGTCCAATCTGTAATTGAATAAGGAAAAATGGATGGTCACATTCAATGCTGCCAAAACTAAACTTGTTTTCTTCACTAATTACAAGAAACATTATCTACCACCAATAGCAATAGCCAAAGATTTATTATCTGAAAGTACTATTTTAAACTTCTCGGCTTAAAGTTCACAGGAAACATGAGTTGGAACAATTACATTGCATTGCCAGGACCGCTCCGAAGAAGATAGGTTCTCTCTACCGTGCCATTAAGTTATTAACGCCTGACAGTATAGTGGACCTCTATAAGGCCACCATCCGCCTATGTATGGAGTAGTGTTGTTATGTTTTGGCTGCTGCATCTGTTTCTAGTCTCTCGAAATGTCATATAAGCTTCAGCCTCTTTCTTACCGACGAAATGTTGCATCCCTCTGTCTGTTCTACAAGTATTTTAATGGTGAATGTTCTGAGGAACTGCAAGCACTTGTGCCCCCCACGCATTAAGTACCCCCGACAAACCCGACAAGCAGCCTTTATGGATCTGATGATACAAAAAAAAGTTATCCTAAACTATTATCCTTCATCATTTAATTCACACACACACACTCAAACAAGCACACACATATATATTTATATATTTATTACTAAAATTATGGGATTAATATTAGAGTGTGTTTGATATATGAAAAAAAATTATTCATCAATGTTTTCTCTATATTCCATTTTTTTTTTTTTGCAAAATAATTAATGTCCATAAATAAAATAAAAGTAGAATGTTTGAAATATTTGCAAAATAAAATTCTCCAGTGTTTGAATTCAACAGTACCTTGCATTTATAGCATGAGATTAGTGAATTTTAACACAGAAAAACAATACACACATATACTGATCTATTATATAAATCTCATAAGTCTGTTAAAATGTATGTATGGATGATGGATGTATGTATGTATATCTGCCTTAAACTTTCGATATCGTTTTGAAGCTCAACTCTTTGGACAAAAATATCAAAAAAATGGCTAAAAACATTAATGCCTTAAACCTCAACTGAGTAATTTTCTACAGGGAGAGGTAGCTTTGTTCGCCTATATTTTCAATGTCATCCCCTCTTCTCGATTGATTAGCCTTAATTTAATCCTTTGCCACTTCCGATCTGGTAATGGACGCAACGGCAAAGATGTCACTTTTTTCACGTTCTTTTCCCTATTCGGGCTACGGGTTCGAGCCTGCCTGCCAGCCTACTACATTTCTTTTCTTTATTTTGCTCAAAACACACCCCTAAACACCCGGCTAGTATAAATATAAATACAAGTGTATATATATATATATATATATATATATATATATATATATATATATGTATATATATATAGTGTGTGTGTGTGTGTGTGTGTGTGTGTGTGTGTGTGTGTGTGGAAAATGTTTTGAGAGGTCTCTATTCGCGGAAGTTATATTAGAAAATTATGTTCTATTTTACTCTGACGATTCCTGGAAATTCGTGTCTATTGGTTTTATTGAAATTTCTGTTGAGACATTGGTTTTTGTCTCATGTTAGATTTTGCAGGAACATTCCTTATACATAATACATGTTACTATATATATATATATATATATATATATATATATATATATATATATATATATATAGAAAGACGGCCAGGCAGATAAATATATATATATATATATATATATATATATATATATATGTGTGTGGGTGTGTGTGTGTGTGTGTGTGTGTGTGTGTGTGTGTGTGTACATACAAAGTTATAAAAAATATATGGCAATTATTCTGTGTAGCTTAATTGTTATATATATTTCATGACTTACTACTTAGCTCAACCTACGCATTGAGCACTGTTGAAGTAAATACTTATAGTTTACGCATAATTTTATACTTTCCTATATTAATTTATGTGATTAAATTAAGTGGTCACATTTATATATATATGATGAAAATAAAGGAAATAATATTCCGAGGAAATAGAGAAATGAATTCATTACTTGGTGTGTTCTATTTTTTTCTACTCTGTATGTGAGAAGCGCTTGTTTTTTTTTATTTTGTCAATATTTGTTTATGTTTAATGGGGATATGCTCCCTTCATGTTCGAAGATTCTACTTATAAACGCTGCTAATATGAACGTACGAATCAAATTAATTCACGTAATTTTATCAAGTAATTTTAAACAAGAATTGAATCCCTTAGCATTCCAGTACATATTTTTTTTTGTGACAGCACGAGAAGGAACTTTTGCTCTTTGAATATATATAATTATGAAGTCAAGAACCTGTAGTTAACAACTTCCTACTAAAGAATTATTTATCTCCCGGACTTGCATAGAATAACATCCCACCGGAAACTCTTCTGAAATTTAACATGGCTTCCAATTTAAGAGGTTATGAGCCCAGGGTACTACTTTACTACGATTGGTCAGAAGAAAAATTTGAATGGTGGCAACTAAAAATTACACAATATAATTCCGGGATGGCCTAAAGAGATAAACGACCCTGAATTTATTAAAAAGAATGCGACTGACTTTGCAAAATTCATACAATGCTAAGATGACAAAAGTTCAGCTCTGGAAATGCGAGAAGCCTTGGACGATAGCAGCAAACCATTGAACATTTTAAGAGAGCATTATATATCGGAAAGAATTCCCAAAATTAACTTTTATATACTTAAGTGACATCTCTAAAACAGACGGACTCCGTGACGATTACAGATCATATTATAACAGCCGAAACAACAGCAAATTTATTAAAAAAATGCCTGACAATTATTAATCTTCATGGTTCTTAAATTGTTGCCGAGTGATCTTACCACCGTGATGAGAAAGAAAAAAACAGGACTTTTAGTCAATTCACGCTAGCAAATAGGAGTTTCGAGGAAACCGTAAAAAATCATTACAGAAAACCGAATCTACAAACATTATGAAATTTAAAAGTGTCAACTTAAAATCAAGTAATAACTTTACCTCGAATAAAAAGCGAATAACGACACAGACTGATTACCTAGTCGTCCAAATTTAGAATCGCGATTCTCACAAAAAAATTACTTTAACTTTAGATGTTCCCGTGATCCCTTTCGTAATACTCCCTGACTTTTCTAGTATCACCTCTGAAAAATAGCTGCAAAACCAATGGAATCAATAAAACTTTAGGATCGATACGATATAATGATGATGGCCTGTAAATGATGCATAACACCCTACGAAAATTTTTATTAAGTTTGAAAGTTTCCACAGTCGTTCAGTTATTTTGTGACAACATTTTTTTCTAATTGTGTGACAGTCGCTGACACTTGCTAGCAGCAGCTGTTTGACACATATGCAAATAACTAGGCCGATGCACGATGTCGTGTCACAGCGTAAGAAGAGGCAGAACAGGAAAGAAGAGAAAAAGAACACACATGGAAGCGAAGAAAACACCTATGAACTGGAAAGCAACCAGTACACACGTAAGCAAAAAGAACTGGGAAAAAGCGTGTGCGCCGAGAGATTGGCGTGTAGCCAGGTAGTGGCGTGAAAAACTTTAAAGTACGTGTTCTACAGAGGAGTAGGAGAATCTAAAAACAATGCGTAATATGTCGTATGAAAGCACCGGGATAAATGCCTGCCAGTTTTGTACTCATGCTTGTCTATGTTCGATAACTCTAAAAGAGGCATCTTCCCCCTTTACGCCGTCATGAAACGTGCTGTATTTATTTTACATTAAAGTATAAGTCTATTACAATTCATTACACAATATTTAGCAAATATTGGATTATTATTTTTTATTCATTTGGTGTATTTTCTTAAATCTTAACCATCAGTTTATATGAACGACCTTAAAAAGTCACTTCTGATTAATGTTTAACCATTTAAAAATATGCAAAGGAACCTGGCTGTTTTTGTTGGGGGCACTTTTGGAACAGCGCTGAAATAAATGACGTTATTATTTAGAAAGCCAATCTTTACATAAGGAAGGGAAAGAGTGTTTTTGTAACTATTCTGTAGTTTAACCTGACACTTTAAGGAAAATTTTAATTCAGCTTGCAAATACTATTATTTTTTTTAAATAGCGCTGTTAAAAATGTGCATAAACAGCTTATATTTGTTGCAGAATAACAAACAATGTTAAACTGCTAAATATTAATCAGAAATGACTTTTCCAGGGCATTCGTCGTCGTGATATTGTGAACAAACACAAACGGAACTTGTTGAACGCCTGTAAATTAATTGACATTAATTGAAATGAATGACAGTGTACGTTTGTATAATTATCGAACAAAGTCGGGCGTGAGCACAAAACTGCCAAATGCTTTTTGTTAAAGCTGAAAAATGTCGAGTCAAATATCTTCTTCCTTTTTTGGTCCGTTGCCTCTGGTCTCTGCATTCCACGTGTTAACATGTAGCTGCATTAGAACATATCAAAGACTCGATTCATGTTCGACAGTTATTTTTCATGGAAACAATCTTCACAGCAACGCAAAGCATGTGCGCGATTGGTGAAATCAAGAAAAGATACCCCAATAAACTCACATTGTTACTAATATATCTTTAGTTTTATATATTTTCTCCACAATACAGCACACATTTAATAATTTACCTAAACTGTTTTAAAATACTATATTTTGACACAAAAGACCAGCCTTTAATTCAACTTACAAGTATGATATATTCAATTCTCCAAGTATATGTATATTAATAAATATTGATAAATGTGATTATATTCTATGTGTTAAAAGTAATATAATAGTAAATTTACACTATAATAAATAAACGTTGAAACTATACATTCTACTAAATATTTTTCCAATTCCAAATTTAGTTTATTATCTGCAATCTTCCCAATTAATATCTATATGTAATTACTAGGGATGTGTCAATAGAATATCTTTTCGACCATTTGACTCTCAAGTATATATTCGACACAGTTAATCACCGACCACCACATCAGTCTATATAAAACATATCAGATATTAACGGATATATACTCAGGAGTCAAAACAATGAAAGAAGTATGCTGTTGTCACAGCTCTAATTATTACTCACTATAAACGAGCTATTTTAAATAAAAATCAAGCAGTAAAAACGTTAAAAACTAATGCTCAAAAAGCGAAAATAAAGTCGAGAGAGGGTTGACCTTAGCCACATAGCAGGAAAGCAAAGAGATGACTGTAGCTAAGTGACTAAAGATACGGACTGAAAATCCGCGTGAGCCAAGTTCGAATCAATTTATTTCCACATAAACCTTAAAAATTTGGCAACATTCTCGTGATGGTCTTCGGGCCAAGATCACCGTATAGTATCTGTTTTGATGCTATACTCTGCGTTTTCGGGCCTTGGTAAGTAGAGAAATAATCCTTCGAGACTGAAACAATTTTGATTTTTGTTTCTATCCAGAATTCCTCTTTTGGGAGGCTAGATTTCCCCCAAATGTAAACAGACCTTGTGTCTAAATCTGCCTTTGTGGAGAGGCAAGTAAGTAGGGGCATTCACGTGATTTCTCTGGTACGTATTCGATGCATTTTGATAAAGAAGTCTAACTATTAAGATATCAGTGAAATGAATGCCAACAATCGAACTATCTGATTTATTCGATATCGATGAATAAATAATGCTGAACAACTACGGGAACTATAAGAACAACCATTAAACAAGACTATGACAACATCATTATCATGATATATAGCACGTCTAGTAACTCACTCTCTCTCTATCTCTTTCTAATGTCGATTTGTGATTTGTAAAAAGAACATTGTTGATTTGCAGCATGTTTGCACAACAAATGTTCATAATTATGTATATGGTCGGTGGAAGTTTGTAATTGCTGCTATTTTAAACATATTTTAAATGGCAGGAAAAAGAATGAGTATAATCATGGCCCTGTCACTTTAATCGACAAACGCAGTTTTTTTATGGAAGCTTTTGACATGAATTCGTTGCATGTCTGCTGCAATCAATTAATAAATAAATAATAAATGGTGCATGTATATATTTTTTATTGTAAATAACAAAACAACTCGAAAATTATTATTAATAACAAAACGTTTATAAGGAAAATAAAAAGAAATCAGAAAAACGTAAAAAATCCATTTGACAAGCAATAACACGAAATGAAGAATAATGGAATAAAATTGAAAAATACTTTTAAAATATCGATGAAAAAGAATAATAAAGCAGCCATTGTCGAAAATTGTGGCAAAAATAAAAATTCAACTCTGAATGTAAATAGGCAACCGTCGGCAAGAAGATAGTAGAATTTTGTCCGCGAAAAATGAAAGATCAAACTTTCGCATTGATCAATTCTTATTAATTTCAACTAAGGTTTAAGTTAAACGATCGATCAATTTTCCTACCTGTCATCGATAAAAGCCGCGCGAACAATACCAGCTGAACGTCAAGTTTCAGTGAAGCGGAAAGGGTTCTGTTGCAATAAACTTGGCATCACATGTTCGAATCTAGTTGAATTCTTTCACGATAACCAAGCAGAAAATATATGATTTAAACTCATCTCCTCATGTAGGAATAATAAAAGCATCAGAACACTCAAGCATTGTTTAACAGAACTGAACAAGAAAATTATAAATAAAAAGAAACACAGAATGGCTTATCTGAAGATTCGTAACTGACCGAAAGTCACGACTAGAAGCTCGGGCCTGCTCAGATATTAAGCTTCATACTCTCTGTCACGAGTTCTATATGCAAACTTACCAGTTGACTATGATGTATATATGACGTGATCTTAGCAGTTGCGTTCGTTGGTTTCTATTCTTATTTTTGAAGTTAGGTAGTGATGTGGTGCGAAGCGGGGTAAGAGATTACCAACTTGAAGATGAGACTATTTCGAGAAATCTTAAACTCCGATATAAAACAAACCTAATTTAATGTGACTTGCTACCGTTAATATACGACTCCTTGCTAATATTCACATAATGGTTAAATTAAGAATAAAGCCCAAAAAACACATCTTTAATATATCTCACCGTTACGTGCTGGGTAAAGTTACAATGCAACGTATGAAAATCCGTTAATTCCTCATTTCTGTTATAGTTAATCAATAATATGGACTCTCCCACCGGTATATAACAGGATACACTGCTTTTGGAACGAGTGAATATTGAAGCAGATAACCCTTACAATCAAACAGAAATGTCTCGGTCAGTAATCCCAAATTTGCGGCCCGGTACTCATTTTAAGCTGATTTGCGCCGTATACAGACAGTGACTTTTAATAACGGGATGGGATTGAAAAATATCAAAATAAGTAGAAGGTTGGCAAAGTGGTGAGAATTTCTTATTTACTCTCTTGAATTCACTGATCGAAACATTACAATGTCATCGAGCCAACGTTTTTCGAGCTATTATTCTTATTGTCTGTCAATTGCAGGCAAAACTCGAGATATTCACAATTATTTAAATAAAAACTTTTCAGAAAATTACATTCGCTTATCATCACATGCAATGTCTGATAAAACTCCAAACTGTACAAAAATTTCAATCGGACATGACGCATATAATCTGCAAGAAGAAGTGTCAAGCTTCAAGACAAAATTTGAAAACTCGTTGAATACTTTAACATTTGAACAGATGTCATTCATGTGCATTGCACTTTTCACTGCTGATTTTAAATATAAGTGCGTGTGTTGTCTCTTAAGTTTTTCCTGTATTGAAATGAACAACAGATTTACATCCAATTGTTTCAGAGATGGGTATATCTTTTTTTTTAATTACATTTTCACCCCAAACAAGGCACATTGCCACTTTGGTGTAGGCGGCTACTATCAGGGGCAAAAGTTACTGGGGTACTATGTAGGGATTTGGGCAGTAAGATGTCGGTTCACGTTACACTTGAACTTTTGCATGCTAGTACAGTTGGGGAATCAGGGACGTGGAATGGAATTTCAAAGTCTATCGGTTCTGGGGAAGAAACTACTGGAGTGGAAAGAGCTTTTACATCTCGGGATCTGTGTGGGGTGGGATTTAGCTGCCTGTCGGATTTGTCGAGTGTTTACGTCGTGAGGGCACAAGTGTTTGCAGTTCGTTAGAGCATTCACCATTAAAATACTTGTAGAACAGGCAGAGGGATGCAACATTTCGTCGATGACAATTCAGGACCTATCAGATTGGCGACTTTCTTTTGAACCTTTTCTAGAAGCGAAAGAATAGTAGCAGATGCACCAGCCCAAATATGACAACAATAGTGCATACATGAGCGAATTGTGACCTTATACAGGTACAGGATACTTTCGAGTGTTAGTAGTTTTCTAGCAGGGTAGAGAGATCCTACCTTCTTTGCAGCGGTCCTGGGAATGCTTACAATGCACTTTTCCAACTCATGTTTGCTGTGAACGTAAGGCAAAGGAGTTTGAAAGATGTAATTTAAGATAAACAGTCATTGGTCATTGCTATTAGTGGTAGAGAAGGTTCCTTGCAATTATTGAAGGAAACAAGTTTAGTCTTGGCAGCATTGAATGTGGCCATCCATTTTGTCCCCATTTCACTACAGATTGGACGCCATCCTCTAGTGTTTCTGCCATTTCTTTGCTGTTGGTGTCACACCAATCTCTATAACAGGCACGACAGGAAAACAAATGTACAGATATATAAGGAAATGACAGAAACACTAGAGGATTACCACCAATCTGTAGTGGAATGGGGACAAAAGTTGATGGTCACATTCAATGCTGCAAAAACTAAGCTTGCTTCCTTCAATAACTACAAGAAACCTTCACTACCACCAAAAGCAATGGCCAAGAAGACATTACCCGAAAGTACTTCTTTAAACTCCTCGGCCTAACATTTACATGGAAAATGAACTGGAATAGATACATTGATAGTATTGCCAAAGCTGCTGCGAAGAAGGTGACTTTCTCTGCCACGTTAGAAGCTACTTATGCATGAAAGTATCGTGTATCTCTATAAGGACATCATTCGTTCATGTATGGAGTACTGTTGTCATATGGGCCTTCGTATGGGCTACTTGTCTCTCACTCTTGGACAAGGTTCAAAAGAGAGTTGCTGAACTGGCATTTAAGCTTCAGCCTCTGTCCCATCGACGAAATGCTGCACCCTTCTACCTGTTCTACTAGTACTTTAATGGGGAATGCTCGGACGAACTACAAGCACATACCCCATCGACGTAGTTACCCCGACAAATTCCACAAGCAGATCTTAACCGTAGAGATCCCCAGGTGTAAGAAAGCCTTCTACTCCAATAGTGTCTTACCAGAAGAGATTTTGGAATTCCCTTCCGGAATTCTGCTTTCCCAACTGTATTGACATTCAGAAGTTCAAGTGTAATGTGAACAGACATCTTGCTGCTCAACTCCCTTCATAATACCTCTGCAATGTATGCCACCGATAGTAGCCCATTACTTCAAAGTGACACTGCCTTGTTTTGGGGAAAAATTGAATAAAAAATGTTAATTTTTTTCGGAATATTTTTGGTTCTTGGATTCTTTAAAACCCACCGTTTGTATATTTATAAATTACAAAGACAATATTTTTAAAGAATTCTTATTTAACGATTTTAGGTATAATTGCAAGATAAAAGCTCTTATGGCAACACATACTTTTCCTATTGTAACTTTGTCATTTATTATTTTAACCGGTATCGTAACATTTTAACGCACGTTGCACACAGAGACAGTTGCAAATAGAACAACAACAGCAGAAAAAAGAAATTCTAATTGCAATAAAATACATTTATAAAAAGTACCTTTCACTAACGCATCTTGTTTTAAAGGTCTCTTAGTTCATCTTATAGTTGACAAAACTCTGCAGTGTCTTCGCTCGTTGAACCACCACTTGTTTTATTTTAATTTTCCTTTTTCTTTCCGATGATATTTCTGCAGCTTGCTCAACGCTACACGGCCGTCCGACCGTTATTTTTTCGTATTGCATCTAATTTTAAACGTTCCTCTCACACTTACCCATGCTTCCATATCGTGATTCCTTGCTGCCGCCGCATACATGCCTTTCTGTTGCTTTTTTTTCACTCTACCTTTCTCTTCTTCTGTTCTGATGTCAGTTCCCGCACTGGAAGATAATTCACATACGCGTCGTACGGCTGCTAATGTAAAAATCATGCCAGCAGCTCTTTTACACTGTTCTCTCGCATGACTCTTCGTTTCACATGTCTGATTTAAATGTTAATAAATTCCTATGTATATATTTGAACTGCTGTAATTAGTTGACGCATTCATTTAGCGAGTCCTATTTTATTCCTTTATTTGTGCCACGAACAAGACAAAAATAATTTATTATAATTCCGAAAAAAACGTACCTGGTATTTTTGTTTAAAACATCCTCGTCTGCTAATTTATACATTTCTTAAAACTGTATTTTTTTCTAAACATACAAAAACAACATTCATTTTCAAATTGAACCACAAGTAATAAATGCAAAGTAGTCGAAAGCAGACTGAAGACGCTCTTTTCGCTTAATGTTTCATGATGATGCCGAACTTTTTCCCAGCTTTACTCAGTTACTGCAAGATTTTCAGTGAAGCATGCTTTACTGAATAATGTAACAACACGTTTCAGACATGCTATGCACGACGACAAGCAAGCAATGAAATTGATAACCTAGGTCAACGACGCTTTAGTATTATATGTATAATAGATATGGATTGCGGTATATTTTATAAGGACTTTTTATGCTATTTAACAACGTTTACAACCGCTTACTTACAGCAATAATCATGTATGAACAATCACGTTGATTCAGCGAACTTAAGATACGTCTAGACGGCCAATATTTAATGGGAGACTATTTGTGAATACATTATGATGTATTTATAAGATCAAGCTTCGTATTCTGCTATTAGCTTCCGTGATCTTGGACTTCCGTTTCTTACGGAACTCAAGTAAAAACATGGTAAGGGGGCGCACTGTTAGTGATTACGCCATCCCTGCTTGGAAATAGCTTACCCGCACAGATATACTGACAATGTATATCTGTTGCTTCCCCAGACTTTACATACGTCTTTCTGGGTAATGATCAGAGAAAATTCATGATATCTCCCTTAAGCACAACACAAGTTCAGTGGATATATATATATATATGTGTATATATATATATATATATATATATATATATATATATATATATATATACATATATTTACACCGAGAAACACGCCGAGTTCATCAGTTATACAGCGTCTGCAAATTAAATATGGAAACACTGTAGGGTCAACAGAAAAGGAAAGTTAATTCTTCGAAATGTCTGCAATTACAAGGAATCCGACTTGATATAATATTAGCGGCTAATCATCCGAAACATTGAATAAGTCTTGTTTTAATGAGAGCTATGTCAGGTGGAATTTACAGAGGCGGCTATGAAGTTATATTTACACACGGAGGTTGCTTAGAACACTTTCCAGCAGAAAAGTATCTATTCGATCAACGATTCCTATTATTTTAAGGTCAACTGCTCCCCAGCATATTTCTAAAACAACGATTTTGTTTTATCGTTTGTTTTATCACAATGCAAATAAATAATCCTCAAATTCATACACTTAATCGAACACACAATGAACCATTTTAACAGATTTGTCGATTGGAAAACTATAGTGAGAGCGATTGGGTTACCAATTCGGCTATATAATTATTTGAGAGGTTCTAGCTTTAAATTTTCCGTTTATCCAGCGATTTTAAAGTCAAGTTTTATTTCTGTACGTTTCCCAAACAAGATTTAAGTTTCGTTTTTTTCTTACTTAAGCTACTGAACCGTTTATGATTAGTGTAATACAGGAGAAGGGATGATGTCATTAAGTTGTGGTTTCTTCAGTACTGCAAGTGAGCATTGAAAATATGTTTTCAAATAGAATGCTAATGAAATAGCTTAGACAATACGTATGCATGTACATCGCTGATTGCTGCTGTCACCTTACAGGAGAAACAGATGATATAAGAATTTGAGAATACGAGAGGCAACCACTAAATCGATATTCAATTCCTCGTGAAGCAGTGGCAGCTAATAAATAAAAAGATGTAATGAGTGTCACTAATTTAAGTCCCACTACTTTTTCACAGCGTAATACAACTTTAAAGCCTTCCATAATAAATACTGTTTTAGAATGGAGCAACATTGTTTAAGTAAAATGAAGAGTGGTCGACCTACGACCACACTAACTAAAAGACAGAAATAAGAGAGAACGCTTATTGCTTTCCAAGATTACTCCGCTGTGCTGCATGTTAACCTTACAACGACAAGACGCTCCCAAGTGTCCTTACATTTCCGGTATTCTCTACAACGATAGCAGGTGATTTCATATAATTGCAACAACGGATACATTTGGATTGATTGCTGGCAATAGCCTGTGGTGTTCTCTAATGTTTGTATTGCAAAAAGCCTCGCCAAGGATCTACCACATTTCTGCACTTTTCCAATGGAGGTCTGGTTAGTGCCATTCGGCCAAATCATAGCTCTATTGTCTGGCCCCATCCGATGAGGACGCGAATATATATTTTTTTAGGGAGAGCGTAATTATCCTCATGTTTCTCTTGGTTTCAACTTTGTTGCTTTTTGTCGTGTGAATTTTCTTCCTGCTGTCATCTTTTTTCTTCTTCTTCTTATTATTATTGATGGTAGGGTGGTGCTGTTTTTGTCACTTTTTGTGTATAGATATTGTTATTGATGGTTTTATGCTGATCGGCGGATATTAACAAATGACCATAGGTTATTAGGATCCGATTTTTCGCCGGAAAGAGTTACTTCTGGAGCTTTTAGGAGTTTTAGAGTTTCTTCGTTTTCTTCTGTAAATTCTAAGTTGATGTTATTGTTTTAGCCTTGTAGTTGATTTCTTTGTGTTTCCTGAGTATTTTCGTCAAGTGGCTGGTTGCTCTTGTATTTTCCGTTGATTTTTCCGTCAACTGGTTGATTTTTTCGGCTGTTGTGTCCGTGGAATTTTCTCAGGGTGTTTCTTGGCTTTATAGCATGAATATGATCCTATAGTATAAGTCGAGAGCTCGGGGAGAGTTACTTGTGTGTTTGCGAGGACGTTTCTTGAAACTGTTGTTAGTCTACCGAACGGCAACCAGCTGCATGTGTGTTAAATGCGATCAAACGATAGGCACATCCCGTTTTAAGCTAAAGAATTGATACAATACAAATGTTAGTTTTCTTAAGGGTTCAGTAGAGCTAATTAGTCTTGATTACAGTCGATGTCGGCTTCATCTGCTGATCGATCTCTTCTTGTCGGAATTATAGACAAGATTTTTCATCGTTGTTGATATCAGGGAGCACTTAGCTTACATCGAATGCTTGTGTAAAAATAAGCGAGCAAACACTTAAAAAAAAGAATTAGGATTATTTATTATTACTAATAAAACCGGGGATTTTTTATTTCAGGCCGACAAGTGTTGCCAGTGGCGTCCGCAGCTAAAACCTTATGTGTTTGTGTTGTTTGGATTCCCATCTTCAGGTTTTTTTAAATAAATATTCTCTCTTTTAAAGAGAGAGAGAGAGAGAACAGAAAGGAGAAGAATGAACGAAAGGGAGAGAGAAAAAGAAAAAGAGAAATGCATACATGCTAATAAAACAAAGTCATTAAAAATATTATTTTGTTTTTCAAATATCGGACAAGAGCAACCATGCTTGACCTTTGATGGAACACCCGATTACATAAACAATCTAGATCGCATATATCGCATGCCGAACTGTTGAGTTGGCAGGCCCAACTTTGGAAAATCCGTGCCAGCCTGTCGCTGCTCACTTCCCCACAAGTACATGACAAGTCTGGCACAGAGTTCACTCTCCGGAAATCCCCAAGTCTCTCCAAAATAGAGCTGTTACATTGTGCCACAATATTTTTTCTTTTTTCTTAGTCTTCTAGCACATTTCGCAAGATTCGGCCGGTTCACAATAATGCCGTCTTCTGAAGTACTCCAGCCGTCAAAACAGATCCCAATTTTCATAATCCACTTGCCAACCAAACTAGTACAACTGCTACTTTTTTACACCTTTATAATCTTTTTCAAGTCTTCGTACATTATAACCTTCTCCGTTTTGTTTTCCGTCACATTCACATTAGCTAGACCTGCTATATCAAAGCTATCGTCCCGTGTTCCTTTTTGCCAAATCTATTGCTTTGTGTTGCTTTTTTGCAAAACTATAGCTGATCTACATAATTCAATCATATTACAACATTAGATATTTAGCAATAATTTCAAATTATAACTCTCCACCAACTGAACATTATTATTATTATTATTATTATTATTATTATTATTATTATTATTATTATAGGTCATTAATATCTGTAAATAATAATATTGGTATATATTAACCAACTAGTGATTTATCATAAATTCGAGGGTCGTTATAAATGTCTTCTTTTTATTCCGCCCTAAAAGAAAGACTGTAAAATTACACCGTTATGATGACTAAACATCCATTCATGACGTGAAAATTTCGTCGCTCTTTTGCAAATATTGACAGTGCGAAACTCTAAATAAATAACCCTGTCACTGACGTACGTCAGAAGAAACGATATCTTATTCAATCCCTGCATGCATAAAAATGGAACCGATAAAAGTTTATTGGTACCGGTTGAACGTTTACGAAACCGATACAGTTGAGGCAAGAACAATTAAAAAGTCTGTTCGTCGACAAAGTACGCTGCGGCTGTGCATGCATAGCAACAACCCCAGAAAGCAATGCGCGCTTCAGCCAACTCATTAAGTTGATTGGCGGATAACGATAATGCGTGAGACAAATATGCGCGTCAGTGCACTGAAAACGATTTTGAGATTCCTAAGCTGCAGCAAGGTGTGTGCTAGGTGGGTTCAACGAATGGTCACAAGTGCTCATGCAAGACGAGAGGGACCACCGACAAGATGTCTGTCAGGAATTGTTGAATCAGTATGAAACCATATGATTCATGGTGACGAGACGTGTTTTTATCGCAAAGAGCGGGAATCCAAATTACAGTCAATGGAATTGCATCACTCGCTCTTCCCAGCACAGAATTTCAAGACGTAGACACATGAAAGCAAAGTTATTGTCCACGTTTTCTGAGACTGGAAGCGCGTCATCCTCATCGATTTCTTGGGATCAGGATTAACTGTCAACTCTGAACCTGACGTTGAAACGTTGACAAAGCCGAAGACGCTGATTGCTCGCGTAGGATCAAAGGGGAATATGTTGATATTTTGTTAAACAAGGAAACACAAGACCTGCCACAAGTTTTAAGACCACAGAATGGGTGAAAAAGTTTTACTGAACGGTTCTGCCTCACCCAACGTATAATTCCGACCTTTCACTGTTATACTTCTACTCGTGCAGAACTTTTGCAAATAGATTAATAAGGCAGCATTTCACCGACAATATTGCCATAATCGCAGTTATAGAAAAATGTCCCGCGTCTACAGACGATGTCTCTTACAACCGAGAGAAGAAGGCTCTCGTTCCACGCCGGCAATTGTGCACTGCAAGCAGTGATGACAATGTAGAAAATAGGCCTTAGAGCAGAAAATGATGCTGGTGTTATGGTGCCACTACCGTAGTTGTAGTTCTTCAAATTCTTTAGATAAAAATAGGAGTTATTACTTTGAGAACGACCTTTCGACATTAAATACCAATTCACCAAATCAATTTCAAACTGATTACTCATGAACTCACTGTGATTCGTTTTTAGTTATTGTATCGAATCAAATATTGCTTCAGATGACGTGTATTGATTAGCGTATAACTCGATATATTTTGATACGTTATTTATAAATAAATGGTATTTGATGTAATCCTTGTAGATATATCAGAAGTCTTAGATCCATACGTTGAGATCAAAACGGGTAATAAATTTCAATCGGTTAAACATGGTAAGCATGCACCTTCTTTATAAGGAGGAAAGAGGATTAGATATTAGAGATAGGGATTGTGGGATCGATGTGTCACCATAACTTACACAAGTACTTTAACAAACGTACGAATTATTGTATAATCGTTTCATGTATTGATGAAATAGGAGTGTAGAGTACTCGTTTATTTCATTGTTGCCTAACTCGTCTAGAAGTCAAAATATCGGAAATAACACAAAAAATCATTTGCTTATCCTTAAAATTTATTTTTCACGTAAGGTATAAAAATGTAGACCTTTATAAAATGTATAAAAGTGCACTTTGAAGATAAATAAATGTCAAATTGAATCTTGTACCTTTATTTATAAAGCCTATAGTAAAAAACATTTTGTTTAACAATTTTCATGCCTTGTATAAAATGCTTTTCTATCTTGTATCGTATCTGTTAAAGATTATATTTTATTTAATTCATTCATTTGGATTTAAAAAAATGAATGTGGTTCTGCATGCATTTATAAAAACCTACTCTCTATTTCAGTTTGTATTTCTCCGCACACCACAGTTCACTTTTTCAACTCCCTCTTCGTATTATTACAGTTCTTAATATTCTCTCTGTTTCAGTTTCTATTTCTCCTCGCACCACAACTCTTTTTTGCAACTCCATCTTTGTCATACATGTCTGAATAGTGAGAAAATCTGATTTTTTTTAACAAAAACTTTAAAATAACTTTTTTAGATTAATTTTTTTAACTTCTTTCGGAATAGAAAATCTTTACAATTTAATAAGGAACATATTTCATATCGGTTTCATTAAAAATATTCAGTAGATAACGAGAAAATCGAGATGAAAATTTCAAAAGGAATATATAACTGGTTACGCTCAATAGCAGTCCTCGCCAGCGAAAGGCTTTGTTATTGTTATCCTATTATATTATTATTATTTAAAACATGTTGTGCCCTGCTCTTTCCGTTGTCTGCATTAAATAATCTATAAAAGCTAGAAAAAACAACGATGAAAATCTACTTTGAATGTCATAAGAGCCGAATGTTTATTTTAAATAACGGCAATACAACTATTTCCATTAAGTAAGAAAGAAAGTCCAGTAACGTTTCGGCTTGTAAGTACTAACAGGGTGGTAAGTTCTCGATTCCAGCTGTTTATACTAAGGCTTATTAGGGAATTGCGGTGTTACTTCTAATAATGACCCTACCATCTATGGTAGCACATCTAAGACAGTAAACGACCAAGTTCTCTCCGATTCTCTTTCCTCTGATCTTGAGCACGTGGTGCAATGGGGAAAGGAGTGGCTGGTTACTTTTAATGCATCTAAAACCAAGCTTCTCTTTTTACATCATCAACGTTCTGATTTCATCAGTTGAAATGAATGTCTATCGTCTTGTGGAGGCCTCAAGCTTTGACAAGCTTCTGGGCTTGACCTTTACCCCTGATCTTAAATGGAACAGGGACATCAAATCTGTTGTCAAGCCCGCTGGAGAAATGGTGGGATCCTTCTATCGATCTAGTAGATATCTGACTGCTGATGCAATTCTCTATTTATATAAGAGCCAGGTACGTCCAAGAATGGAATACTGTTGTCACATCTGGGCAGGAGCTGCTAGAAAGGACTTGTCCTGCTTGATAGAGTTCAAAATAGACTTCGTAGCCTCGTAGGAGATATCCTTCTCTCTTCCCTGCAACCTCTGTCTCACAGAAGAGATGTTGCGAGTTTGTCTCTGATGTATCGTTATTTTCATGGAAAGTGTTCGGCTGAGCTTCAGTCTATGGTCCCCCGTCGCCAAACTTTCACAAGAAACACTCGTCTAGTTGAAAACACTATCAATAATTCTCCCCACGCTTTATCTGTGCCTAAACCTAAACGTAGATTCCATGAACAAAGCTTCTTTCTTAGAACTGCAGGGTGTGGAATTGTCTTCCGTTTTCCGGCTTTCTAGCTGACTACAATATTATTGTCTTCAAGTCTAACGTAAACAACTTCTTGATGAGCCTTTCTGTTTGTTAACAAATTTACCAAATTTCCAGTACTAACGATTAGTTTATTGTCAAATTGTCTACTGTACATTCTATAACTGTTATCCTCGAGTGGCCTCAAGGCCTTGATAATGTGGTGATGCCTATGTAAAAAAATAGTTTGAAATCGATGTTTGCAAAACCTTTGTTTCTTAACAGACATTGCGCAAAGGCATACTGACTTGGATATCTCATACTACTTCAGAGTTAACTAATCATCACAACAACGTTATTTCTATTCTAAAACTTTAAGTTGTATACCAGCTTTAGATAAAAGCTATTTACAGCAACAGACACGCCGATAAAACCATAGCAATTATACGTTACATTTATCTTTATTCGTTGAAAATGTACATATGGCAACGCTAGAAGGTCTCACATCATGGAAAAAGTCACTAATGACTTTGAAATGTTCGTAATTTCAAGACATACAAAATCGATATGAGATAAATGGCTAATCATGCAAAACATAGATGAGGTCTCTTTAAATGAGACGCACGTCGAATGGAATTTATTGAGACAGCTAAGAAGTTATTTTTGTACAAGTAGTTGTTAAACTTACTCCTCAGGAAAAAATGTGTTAAAGCGGCGATTCCATTATTTAAAGTTCAAATATTTTCGGTGCATTCTGCTAAAGAATGAGTTTGTTCTTTTTCAAGCCAATCAAATTTTGCGCAAACAGTGAAAGAGAGCAATCGTTCAAATTATGTACACTTAAACGAACACACAATGACCCATCCTCTGAATCAGAGCTTCATATATTTTTAATCGCTATGAGAGTATATAAAATCACGAAAACTCTTTCACAAATTCTGTTGGATGATTCCAAAATCCCAGACCTCATTCTTCAAGATAATCAAATAATTCTCTAGCTGACCCATGACAGATATTTTATTTTTAATTCGAGGGAAACTCAATTTCATTCCATTTTTTGACTATAATAATCCAATTTTTTTATCCAAGTCTCAAATCTGCGTTCTGCGTGTCTCTCTCTTCACCGACTTCTCCACACACACACACACACACACACACACACACACACACACACACATATATATATATATATATACATATATATATATATATATATATATATATATATATATATATAAATTAGTCTTGGAAGTTTTTAACCATTTACAACTATACAAAAAAATGAATGTTTTATCATTCGTTAGAAAACCATTTAGTCAGTAGGTCATCCAATCACCTGCAATCACTGCATCAACTTGCTCTATCGAATTCACTATAGTACCAGTAATAATTTATTTTTTAATGGATCATCAGTTGTTGACCATGAAATACTATTTCGTTGATTTAAAAACAAAACAGTATATTACATCATGGCTCCACAGCAGTGCTGATCAAACATAACCTTCCTTAATCTTAGGAAAAATATTACAAATATTAGATCTTGTTTCCTATTAATTACTTTATCTAACCTATTCATGTTATAAAAATGAATTTCTTACCTGTGAGATCCATCTGTTTCCAAATTCAAAATGGATATTTTTTTTTTTAATTTACCAGTCTTTTCCCCCAGTATTATTAGTATTATGTATATTTACGTTCTTATTTATTGCAAATTAAATATATATAAAGGTTAAAAATATTTATACA
The DNA here is from genome assembly GCF_053919585.1 of Euprymna scolopes. Taxonomy (NCBI): domain Eukaryota; kingdom Metazoa; phylum Mollusca; class Cephalopoda; order Sepiida; family Sepiolidae; genus Euprymna; species Euprymna scolopes. Next base: position 26,270,012 of record NC_136508.1, on the reverse strand, counting down.
TATATACATTTTTTATAAATACATTTTACACATTGCTAATAAAGTTTTGGTTATCCTTTATTAATATAGTCTGGTTAATTTCAAACGATTCAAAATAATCGGGATAACGAAGAGATGCTTTATCTAACTGTTTAAATATGTTAGTTTTGTCATCACCTTGTTTTAATATCCTTATTACTAAGCTAGAAACTGGTGGTATAAAATCTATTAATTTTAAAGTAACCTGAGCTATTCTCCAAAACTCTGACATAAAACATAAAGACAGGGAAGCTACTATCTTTATGCGGCATACGAACTATTTGGAAGGGGAAAGAGTTTCTTTTATCAAATATTTTGTAAAGAAAAATCCTACCGTTAAGTTTTTATATCTAAATCCAGAATTGTTCACAATTCAATCCTAACTTCTTTGGATATATAAGATGTTTATTTTTTCGAATTTATCCTGATTGTTTATACATATAAGGTCATCTAAAAATCTGCTAAACCCATGGAAATTATATATTTTGGATATGTCATGTTTTATTTGTGATGACATATATTCGAGTCTATGTAAATACAGATTTACCCAAAATGGTGCAGGATCCAATCCCATTGGGATACCTATCGTTTAGAGTAATATTTTATTTCCTATTTGAAAATAACATTCTTTAATAAGATAACATATAAGTATTTTTAAAATGCCTTTAGAAACACTAGTTTTGCCATTTTTATTTTAACACCAGAAAGCTTTAGAGTTTAAAAAGTCTATATATCTATTTTGCTACCTTCAAAAGCTAAATCCACAGTAGAATTTAATTCTTTTATAAGGTTTTCGTACGGAATATTAGTATATAGCGTACTAAAATCAGTTGTAGATTTTTCGTTTATGCGGGAATTTATTTCATCTAATTTTCTTTCGCTGGTGATGAATTATTTACTACTCAAAATAGATTAATATTACTATAGTATTTTCTTTTCTAGTGGAAATTATTTATTGGATTTATAAGTAATTTGAATAATTTAGATATAGCTTAGCAACACACGTCTTTGAACCTACAATAAACCTAGCGCTAACTAGATTTTTGTGCCTTTTTGGTATCCAATACATACGTGGAAGTTTTTTTTTTTATTTTTTGTCTAACTTTAACCCTACTTTTTCACTAATAATACTATTATTCAAAATAATGCTATCTAAATTAATATTACTTATTTTATAGATATCTGAAACGTTACCTGTAATTCCTACTTCTATCAATAAACGTTGTATATAATATGTTATACTGATAAAAGCTATATTGTTTGACGCTTTATCAATAGAAACTATTACAAACTTATCTTGAAGCATTTTAAGTTCCTCCAGTATTTCTGAATTTTTTAAAAGAGGATTAGTTTTTCTAGGGTGTTTAATTTTTTTTATGTGTTTAACCTTTTCATTTACGCATTCAATTATATTAGTTTTCCATACATCCAACGTAGACTGTGCTAATTTATATTTCTTTACCATAGACATAATAAAACCTTCTAGTGATTTAGTTACTTCTTTAACGGAGTTCATGTAATTTAGGCATTTAGGCTCTCTATAATTCGGACTCTTACTAAGGAGTTTTCTTAATTTAGAATTATTTACTATCTTTAAATCTCCTGTAATTACATGTTTTACTCTTTTTGAAGTCTTGATTTTGCTTTCACAGTATATTAATGCTCAATTGTGAAATATCATAATTTTGTAGCTTACTCCTTAAGTCAACTCTTTTTTGTTTAACACTCATTGGTATATGAAAATTTACTGACTTACAAGAACTCAGTATATTACATATAAATCTAAATATGTTTATATATACATATATATGTGTGTGTCTGTGTGTATGTGTGTAGCAAATATCTTAAATTTTAAGATAGAAACTGCATCAAATTTAGACAAGAGATGCTAAACAAATATATGTCTAGAAAACATATAAAGTTTCGCCATACAAATATTAAATCTGTATATCTATAGAAGTGAGATTGTCTTTGTAAGGGAATTTCTGAACTTTTATACTCAAGCCATTTTTATCTACACACCTGAAATTTCGTGTATAAGATATTCATACATGTATAAAACGTTTCAATCGGTTTTCATCCCCCCCCAAATAAGAAGCTTGTAAGGTTTCAAAATTTTTAAATTGGTATGTTGGGGGTCGTCGTATTTTTATCTGTTTGCTAACTGTTCCACGAATGCGCATGCGTGAATGATTCACATGAGAGATTCATTATGCTCAAAAAAGTATAATTTGCAAACACTTTTCAAACATTGTGTCAACGCGACGATTTATCGCATTTTACTTACAGACTTTACGTATTCGCTCTATCTCAGCTGTATTCTCTTTTATTTATTTACATGAAGTGAACTGTTCAGAAAATTAAGTACTCGCATGAACATATTTCTGTTTCGATATGAATTCAAATATAATATTTATACGTATTTTACGACCGAGCGACGCCGGGCGGCTTGCTAGCAATTATATAATATCAGCTTATAAATAAAACCGATAATTGCTTATATCTGGCATCAATTCAAAAGATTGGTTGGAATTTATGCCACTCCAGAACATATTATCATCGGTTATATAGGAAACTACCCATGCTATGTTTACGCTTACAGATTTTGTTACCCTAATTACATCTATCTATCTATCTATCTATCTATCTATCAATCAATCAATCTATCTATCTCTCTCTCTCTATATATATATATATACATGCATGCATATATATAATATAATGTAACATATATATATACATATATATATATATATATATATATATATATATATGTATATATCAGAATTTAAAATATTTATTAACAGCCAGCGGGGGCGACGTCCGGCTTTGCCCGGTCGTAAAATACGCTTAAATATGATATTTTAATTTATCCAGATTCCATGTATATTGTTATCTAGTCATTATTTCCATGGTAAAACAAACGTTATTTTGGTCTCCTCGGCTAGAATCGAAACCGAAGCAAAACTGTAGCATCAAAGTTTGTGACGTTACCACTGTACCAATGTTTCACGGATTTGAACTGATTCAAAATTTTCAAAAACCTAAGATGAATGTACAAAATGTATAACAATTTCTTTTAAAATTTTAATCCATTTTGACACAATTTTGACTGATTGAAACTAGTTTAACCGCCTATACATCAATAAAAGAACAGCCTGTAAAAAATGCAATGATTTGAGGCCCCTTGCGCCGCTATGCGACTTTTAGTTTCGGAGGAGATAGTTCAAAAATACAGAGAAAAACAGGCAGATATACAGGCATACGTAAAGCCTTTTATATATTTGATTATTACAGACATTTGCGTTTTATGCTAACGTGATCATCAGTTTAGGAATTGACAGACGCGTTCACTTTTGTAGATATATAGATTTCACAATACGCTTGAATTCACATTAATTACATTTTAATTGCAAGGGAAATGAAATTATTATATTATCACATTATGCTAAACATCGTTTTTGGAGTCGATCAATTATTAAAATACAATACTTCTGTGTATTTTTAGTTCGTTCTCTATTGACTCCGAAACGCTGACTAATTCTTATTAAATTTCAGAGTAATGTACTTTGTGTCTATCGCATATGAATAAGTATTGTTTCAGATTGTATTCGAAAAGTACTGATCATTTTTCATCGAAAAAATTCGATGAAAGAAGGAACAGTCAATTTTTATTAATATTAAAACCTTACCCATCCTAACATCACAAGTGAAAATTAGAAGTTTTATTGCTACAAAAGCAGAAAATACCTGGCATAGAAAATCAACAGTAAGTTCTTAGATATAACAGGGGCGCGTTCGTAATAAATGTTTCTCTTTAAAGCACAACTGAGCCACGACACATTTGACATTTTTATGTTAAACAAAACTCAAGCTATTTTCAGAGCACAAACAGAAAGTCCATGCATATAATATCAGTAAGTTTTTTTTTTATATGGCATGGACATGTTTTAAAAAAAATGTTTATTGTTAGAACACAACTGAACCATGGTGGTTACATTTTAAATCCTGAAAAAACAACATATAGAGACATATATTCGATTTAAGAAGTTATTGGTTGACAAAGAAATATATCAGAGGAAATGAAATGCAGTTAGCAAAATGTTCAGCTTCGAATGGACGCTATTTTACTTTTCAGCACAATTATTGAAAATAGTTTTTTTTGGAGTGGTTATTTTCTCCATATAATTATGCACAACCACTCAAAAAAAACTATTTTCAATAATTGTGCTGAAAAGCAAAATAGCGTCCATTCGCAGCTGAATATTTTGCTCACTGCATTTCATTTCCTCTGATAATATGAGCCATTGTTGAAAATCCATGGATTAAGGAAATTAAAATAACCGCTTCTATATATTCCTTTTGCCGAACTAAAAAATGTTTACATCGAATATATGTCTCTATATGTTGTTTTTTTAGAATTAAAAATTTAAGCACGAAACTTATATATTGCTCTATTCTTAAATATTAGGCTTTTCCTATTTGGCTAGGATCACCTTATATATATATATATATATATATATATATATATATATATATATATATACACGAGTTAGGTAAAAACTATACGTTACATACCCGAAACACACTAATGGTTTCATTATGAAGGGTCAGACATTTTTGGTTGAATTATCCCAACATTAATCTTTAACGTCCTTCGGAAGGAAAGATGATATATCGACATGCATATTTGGTTAAACATAAAGGAATTTTCTCCTTACAAAATTAGCAATAACCTAACCTAACCTATACACGCGGAAATACACACTCCTAAGCATAATGAACTTATATACGATGTAAACCTTTTAAAAACCCCTTTCTGCTGATCCAGTTCCCTCTTAATGTAATCTAGCCTCCCCTTTATAAAATTTTAATAAATAAAATTTGATAAATTTAATAAACGGAGAATAAAATACAAAAGTAAACTCAATGACAACGGTTTATTTAAACGTTGTTCAACGAAATCTTCATTCGATGTACGAGATTTTCTTTCGTCCTAGGGACGCTGTAGATTCATGTTGGGATAATTCAGCCAAAAAGGGATGACACATCATAATGAAATCATTGGTGCGACTTGGCAAAATATAAACTCTTACCTATATATATATATATATATATATATATATATATATATGTATATATGTATATGTATATGCATATATGTATATGTATATATGTATATATGCATATGTATATATATACGTATATGTATATGTATAAATACGTATATATGTATATAT
>NC_136508.1:26259754-26262254 GCF_053919585.1 Euprymna scolopes | reverse complement strand
TTTATGGTTTAACACCGTGTATACACCTTATCTCCAAGGGCAATGGGGCATAATTACTCCATTTCTCGTTCTCCTTCTCTCTCACATTCCTATCCCAGGGTACTGAAAAGTCTACAATCTGACAGTTTTTGAGACTTTTTTAATAACTACCAAATCCGGACGCTTATGTTCCAATTGTTATGACACTTTTGTCCCACCATATCATCTTCACTTGCTCTCACTTGATCAGTCACCTCCGCAAAGCATTTCCCAGTATACTTCACCCCAACCTTCTTACACACCTCCCAAAATATCCAGAGTCTCATGCGATCGTGTCTTTTGCGGTACTCTCTCTCTCTCTCTGGGCCAGTCCACTACACCCTGCTGCAAGGTGCGCAATTGACTCTGATGTCTTACCACAATTCAAGCATTCTGCAGCAACTTCCTTTCTTAGAATCCTTTTCTTTGAACAATCGTGTACCTAATTCCTGCTCTTGTGCTGCACAAAAGCTTCATTACTCTTAGCCAGATACCCAGCTCTAAGCACTTGCCATGATCTTCCATCAGCCACCTCTTCTATATCCTGGAAGAACCTTCCATGCATTGTGTTTCTAGCCAGTTCCTCTGCCCGTTCTCTATCCATACGTTTCACACAATCAGCCATGATCTCACATACCTCCACTATATTGGCCACAACCTTAAGCATCAACTCTTCACTTCTAACCACATGCTCCTTCAACGACATCTCTTCGGTTCTAACACAATCTTTTACACTTTTAAATCCTCTCCCACCGTCTTTCCTCTTTTGATACAGCCTTGCTACGCTACTACGAATGTGAAATATAACAAACAGTGCTAAAACTTTTCTTGTTTTGATATCCATGGCATGAAACTCCTTGTGAGACCATTCTAAAATTCCCGCACTGTATCTCAAAGCACTGACTGTCCATGCATCCATTACTTTCATTAGGTTTCCTCAATACAGTTTCGACTTTGCAATTAGTTTAACTCTTCTAAGATACTCCTTCCTGACTTTCTCACCCATTTCTCTGTTCATGATGCCTATACCCTCAACACTCCCAAATACTTATACCCTGTATCTTCGTTCATGATTTCTCCATTTTGTAGCACTATTCCATTCGAATGAAACTTTAGTCCTCTTTTCATCACCAACACCGCACATTTACTAATCTCAAACTCCATCCTAATGTCTTCTGAGTATGTCCCCACAAGTTCTACCAATCTCTCCATTTCGCTTTCATTTCTATCGAATATTTTCCAATCATCCATAAACAGTAGATGGTTGAGGCGTCTGTCACCAGATCCAAAGTTATACCACAGTCTTTCTCTCTTCAAGAGGATGATCAGTGGCATCATTATCATTACAAAAGGAAGTGGAGATTACGAATCTCCTTGGAATATTCCACGTTTAATGTCAACCTGCCCCATCACTTCTATGTTTTCTGTCAGCACCGTTTTCTATTGAGCCATACTTGTCTCAAAAAGCCCTACCACATTCTCAGAAACCTTCATCATAAATAGTGATTCACGTATTCATGAATGAGGAACCATGTCATAAGTCTTTCTGTAATCAATCCATACTACACTCAAATTCATCTTCTTTTTTGCATCCTGCATTAATGCTTTATCAATCAGTAGTTGCTCCTTGGTTCCTCTCGAGCCTTTTCAACACCCTTTCTGTTCGCCAGGGACAACACCATTACTCTCAAGATGCTCATGAATTTTTCTGCAAATATTCCAGTTAACAGTTTCCACATTAGTGGTAGACATGTAATTGGTCTCTAATTATTGGCATCTGTACCCTTTCCAGGATCTTTCCTAATCAGGATTGTTCTTCCCTTAGCAAGCCAATCAGGGACAACTATTGACTCAACGACCCTTTGTAGGGCATCAGCTATAGGTGGATAAAGGCATTGATATTGTTTAAACCAGAAGCCCATCATTCCATCTGGACCAGATGCCTTCGAGTTTGTCATCCTTCGTATGCCAGCCTTCACGTCTTTAATTGTTATCTCGACGGTCTTCATCTGCTGCATTCTTGCTAGTCTTTCTCTGACCTCGGCCACCCAGCTAGCCCTCTTATTATATCGGCCTTCGATAGACAAAATCCGACTCCAGAACTTCCTGGCATCTTTTGCATTTGGAGTCTTGTTATTTCCCGCCTGTTTACTACCACTTAATTCTTTATACAGCTGAGACTGATTGTTCCGGAAAAAGTTGTTCTGTCGAAACGCAACACTTTCTCCAATAAATTCCGAATTTTCATACAACCAATGTGGATCTTCTCTCTCAACATTGTTAGAACGCTCGTCAGTCCCTTTTCCAGAAATTTATACCTCCTTTCAAACTCGTCCTTTGCTTTCTGTCCTAGTTTAACTCCTTTTCTTATTTCTTCGATTCTACCAATGTCTTTCCGCCACCGTTTAAGACTTTCTCCAAGCCGCCTCTGCCAGTATGGTCTTCTATCCTTCATTTCTCTCTTTTTCTTCTGTTTTAAGCC
>NC_136508.1:26224754-26254754 GCF_053919585.1 Euprymna scolopes | reverse complement strand
CACGTGTGCCCCCACGACGTGAACACCCTCGACAAACCCGACAGGCTGCTAAATCCCACCCCCACACTGTAGAGATCCGTAGATGTAAAAGATCTTTTTACTCCAATAGTTTCTTCCCCAGGATCGCTAGACTCTGGAATTCCATTCCAGGTCCGAGCGTCTCTAACAGTACTGACGTGCAGAAGTTCAAGTGTAACGTGAACCAACATCTTGCTGCCCAAATCCCTACATAGTACCCCAGTAGTTGTTGCCCCTGATAGTAGCCCCCTACACCAAAGTTTGGGGTGAAAATGCAATTAAAAAAAATCTGACCTTAGCTTTTCTATTGTCTCATGCATTCCAGTGTTGTATTTAGTAGGGAAGTATTTTCAGAATGTTTTTATTTGCCTTGTGTTTATCTTAGTATTTTCAACTAAACGTCTTGTTGCGTTTTTCTGAGTGTTATTTCATTTCAAATTATGTGCAGGTCAAATAAAGCAGATACATATATAGCTAAGGGCCTTTGCGACAGTGTCACGTAATTATTTAAATTGAACTTACAGTTAGGGGATCTGATAGTTATTAAGATATGTGTAGGATTGAGGGAATAGACAATCATTTAGATTAGTTTTACAGTGTCACACAGTTATTTCGGTTAAAGTTAGGTTTTAAATGTAATATAGTTATTTCGGTTAAAATTAGGTTTTAAATGTAATATAGTTATTTTGGTTAAGGTTACGTATGGGATGTAACGTAGTTGTTTGGGTCAAAGTTATTAGTTTTCTCTGGATGATAAAAATAAGTTGTTTTCCATGGTTTTTAGGCAGAACCAGTTATCTGGATGCTATTCGACTTTTTTGAAATTATCAGTTTTGTGTAGGTTTCTCGCCAATCGTGACGAATTGTTTTATCTTCTATTTGAGTTGAAATAATCTCCTTTTTAAATGTAGTGACAATACTTTTCAAGTTGCGATCTACATACCGCAATAGTTTGGACAGTATTTTACATTCATTGTGGACGGGTATATGACTACTTAATTTAATCACATAAATTAATATACGAAGATATAATTATATACGTAAAATTTCAGTGTTTACTTCAAAAGTGCTCAATACATAGATAGAGCTAAGTAGTAAGTTATGAAAATATATATGAAAAGTAAGCTACACGTAATATTCCGCGTTTCATTCTCGTAAGAATTCATCAGGCTTATGCGAAAAATGTGTGGTTATCGCGCATTTTTATATACGAACATGCTATTAATTTTTCTAGTAAGCCAATCAGCTTCATAGTTGCCACCGCGCTGTCCTAATAAACCAATGGGTGGACACTTGCAGGAAAAAGCAGAGTTGACGTCAGGTTAACCCGTTCCCTTTGTGAGTTTTATGGGAAACGTAGATATTCTTTTGTTGTAGTAAACTTGTTGTAGTAAGCTGGCCTACTTTTAACCTACGTGTAGTTAGATATGTTATTTTGTCTTTTAGTCTATATTTGGGATATTATCGTAGTTTACATATATATATATATATATATATATATAATGTATATATATATTTATATATGTTTATTATATTTTATTTTATTTTACTTTTTATTTAAGTATTTATTTATTTTCTACTGTCATTGTCAATTTAAAAATTATGTTGTCTCGCTATCCTAGAGTAAAGTTTATCTAGTGCACCCAGTTGTTCGCTATTTCTCTCCTACAGTTAAATAGATGTTGAGAATATTCTGTGTACCTTAATTGCCATATATATTTTCATAACTTTATATATATATAAACATATATATATATAAATATATATATATATAAAGTATAATTTTTCACATAAGTTATCCGTTGTGCCGATTTCATTTGCAAATTAATTAGCCTAATTTAAATCCGTTTACCTTAGAAAATTATATGAGGACAACGACTGTGTTTCATTGTACACTGATTGAAATCAGCTCGTAGCGACGCCCGTTACTCTTTACGTATTCTTAAAATACTTCACGACGAGGCTTCTCGTATGATACTATCAATGAAAGCTCACGGAATAAAAACAACTTCTTCGAGATACCCAGTACTCTCGAAGTTTTGTATTTTGATTTCATCGCAACCGTTTACCGTAGGCATAATTATGATTACAGCAAGGAAGTTCTTGTATAAATTTATTTACAATAAACTGGTGCAGTATCAGGTCACTCTCTAAAGACTCGGATGATATATTCCCCCTTATCAGTATTTCTATCTTTTCAGAAACTACTTAGAAACAGTGTTTAATGTACTAAACGACGTTGATGTGATCAGTGTTTTATCGATTGTGCTGTGTGAATGGACATATTATTGGCGTTTGCATTGTTAATTAATTGAAATCGATTTGTTTTCTTGAGCATTGAATATTTTCCAAACACATTCGTGTTTTAGATGTAAAATTACAATGGCTTTTATTTTAATTGGGTTTTTTTTCTATTTAGATATGTAATGATGTACCAGGATAATAGCAACTAAATAATACAGATTAATTAGATGGATAGGTTCTGTCACTTGAATGATGAATAATATCAAGAGAGGGTTTATAATAAATAACTAAATGAATATAATGAGTTCACTGAAGAGGAAACTTATTATAATATTTTTCTTGGCATAACATTTGAAAATTATTTGCTGTAGCCCACAGGAAAGTAACCCACTTGTGTTGTGTTTTGATAAAAACTAAATGTATTTTATTATGTATGCACATCTGTACAAGCGTATGTGTCTCAGACATTTCAAAGTAAGGAAGTTATAAGTTTGTGACTTTCGAAAACATTGTTATTTACAGAGTTGTTTAGTCATTTGTTTCCCCGAACAATTAACCTACTTTTCAATCGTTCCCAAAACGGAAGTCACGACATAGATTCTTTGCGTTGTCGATTAAATGTATTCATTAATGTAAATAAAGACATAAGCAAGATTTTGCATTTTTTATTTCATTTGATTTAATTGTAAGAAGATTGTTTAGTTAAATTAAATATGAACTTACAGCTGGCAGCTATAAGTCAAACTAAAACTTGTAAAATTTATCACAAGACATTGGGAACGTCAAAATATATATTAGGATTTCTTACATGGTATTATCTGAATAAGCAAGTAATGAAATCACTAAAGTTCCCTTTTCTTTAAACGAACATAATCCATAACTAACTATTGACATGAAAGTACAAGGTATCCACAGGGTACGTGATCTACAGAGTGCCCAAAAGTTTGCCACCATAAGCTACAGTGTGTAACAAAGCGGGCTACCAAATCTACAGGGTGTCCAAAAAATCTACCTACAAAATTTACAGAATGTCCACAAAATCTGGCTACATAGCGTACCCCAGATTTGGGGACATCCTGTATAAAATGCAAAGGAGATTTTTTTAACTCCTAACGTCACATGGTCATGGATATGACCTTAACCTATATCCAGTGGTGAGGCCCCAGCTTGCGGGCTTTGGGGAGTGTGGAGTCACCCTTTTATTACCATTGCTCTCAGGTCCACTCTGACCAGGAATGGTAGTACCTGTTAGGGTCAAAACTATGGGTTAAATAGAAACCGACTTGAAAACAACAAATATATTCTATTTACAATTTTCTTTTCTAAATCTTTGGATTCGACATTAAATATCTCGAAAAGGGTTGATATGCCGTAAAACAAAAACCAACCAACCGACCAACTTAACGTCACATACTTCTCGAAACAGAGGTGAGCGAAACTGACGTCCTCATTCCGCTGTCTAACGATATTACACAATCTGATAACCATTTGTTTTAATATATTTTAAATGCATTTAAAACATCATAGATGAAGAGTATTAAATGGTGAAATCTGGATGCGATTCATCAAAATTGTTCCAGAATCTGTTTCACATGATCACATATAAAAAAATATATAAATAATAAAATATATAAAATAGATGTATTGTCTAACAAATCATTGACAAATTTGATCAGAATACCACAACATTAAATAAACACTAGGCTTGGCGTCAAATTTAATGTTGAGATATCCAGGTTAACGACAAAATAATAATAAGCACACTTTCAGAGATAACTTTCTTTCTGCTCAGCGCGTGACCTGGCTTTGTATCCGTATTGAACCGACTAACCTTTCGCATCTTACATGTTCTTAGGCATAGTTTGTTTTTAAAAATATATTTAGCTAATGGGAAGCAATTCCGAATTTGATGTATAGATATGATGTACTTAGAAAGAATCATCGTATAATCCGAAAATTCTATTTTGGGATTTGGTTTCTCGCATATTTGTTTCGTCTGCCTGCTTCCCACCGGACTTTAACTTGGATGTCTTCAAGTCCAATGTTAACAAATTCCTAATGAACCGCCCCGTTAAGTAAACACTTCATCAAATCTCCACACTAACGTAATGTACTTGCAATAACCCTTATCCTTTAGTGGCTTCCGGGCCTTGATAAATTGTGATCACTGTGTAAAAAAAAAGTCACATTTCTTTCTCGAAAGATAGCGGGCCCTTACGGGACGGCTCACAAGAACGTTGGCAATATAATAATGTTTTGTGGAACGAAGTAAATTCGAACTTGGAACACCTAGTCCGGCATGCAATGCCGGTAACTACTTGACCACTATAGACTCATGCACACAAAGTTAGACTTTTAACTATTTTGCTGGCATAAATTCGCGAATACTTCGTACGATATGGAGATGTAAGTGTGAAATCTGACGTTGACTCACTTCTATGTTGTAAAACGGAATTAAAACGTCTCCCGGTTTCTCCTGGAATTCTTATTATTAAAATATTAATAAGAAACTTTCTAAGGGTAACATTATTTTTCTTATAAATAATTACATCAGGTGACAGGAAAAGTTCCGTAAAATTTTATCAAGAGTAAAGTTGTTTTTTAATCAAAATAGTTTTAACTTTTCTTGAGGTGATTTTTGGATATTTCATGTGAGTGTGGTTTATATAAGATTTTCCAAATATCACACACAATTGTAATCAAATAATTCATTAGATATTCTCTTTGTAGCCTCTCGACAAAAAACGGTATATGATCATCAGTAAATTTGCGTTCAGAAAGTATATGCCCATAAGACTGAAGGACAAAATTGATACTTGTGGTATCCATGTTGTTGAGGTAATCTCTACACATAAATATAATAATATGAAACTGCACGACTCTTTATTGTAATGTGGACATAGCGGCTCTTTTTAGCCCTGTGGTATTATAAATATAGTTGTTATTTGTGGGGGGGCTGATTTTGTTACAGAACAATAAAGCGTTTTTGGGGAATCTGGAATGTTACTCTATGTGTGCGTGACTATTATCATTGTAATGAGGAGACTCGTAGAATTGTAAATATCTTATGTAAGCATGGCTGAGAACACGAATCATGTGGATTAAAGGTTGAAGATTTGCTAACAAACTGTATCTGTCAATTAAATTTGATCCTGGCTTATATTGAAGGATGTTTATAAAGTCGAACGACTGAACCTCACAAACTTATCAGTTGCTGATGGTGAATTAAGTTTCTTTTTTATTATTTTTACATACGAAGCCATATGTTCTCTTTCACACTCTATCTTTCACTCCCTATCTCTATCTATATCTATCTACCTATATATCTATCTATCTTTCTATCTATCCATTTTTATCTCTGTCTCTCTTGTTGTCATAAGGTGGATATTGATCTCAGTCGCAGCATATTAATGAGCGGTATCCGATCTGCTTATATTTGAGTTTTAATTATGTGTTTACTCAGCAGCTTGCATGTTAAAAATACGTTACATATTGTTACAAGAAAGGTTCCCCTTTTCTTATAAGTAAGAAAACATTAGAAAAGTGAAAATGAGATTAGAATAGACCGTGATTCGAACCTTGTAAGCAAGGTTCAGAAATGGAATTGCGCATTGTTCAGATCCACATAAAATAGTTTAGATATGTTGTTGTAAAAGGAATTTTAATTGTTCAATTCTTTTTATATAAAGTGAATTAAAATAAGGTCAGCTAGAGAATAATGAACAATGCAATTTATATATGTTGAAAAGTAGGTTAGAAAAATAGGAGTGAGATTTCTTTGTCTACAGAAATTGTTTGGAAACATGCTGATCAACGCATGCTTAGGCAACGAGGGTCGATCACGTTGACAGACACACGTATGCCATCATGACAGGAATTACTTCTCAATATAGCAGCTAGTTCAGTCGAAGAAGGCAGTCGGGGCAGTCGGGCAGAGAGAGCCGTCAGAAAAAGCAAAGGAGTGTCCTTTTAGAAGCGAAGGGAAAACGTTTAATCATGTAGTCGACTTTGAATTCCTGGATATCATCATCATTTGGACCGGTCAAATGGAATAAATGAACATCTCATATTTTTGTAACTGCCGTCTTCGTGTCGTTATTCTACAACAAAGGTAATGTGTAATCATCTTATATGAACTTGTTCTCGCTCATTGTTATTAATGAAATTTGTAGAACCCATCCTAAGAAATGTGTCCCCCTTTCCATCTTAAGTAATGTGTCCCCCTTTCCATCCTAAGTAATATGTCCCCCTCTCATTCTTAAGTAATGTGTCCCCCACCTGTGTTATAAGAACTGATCACCCCTTTCTCAGTCGCTATGTTAAGAAACACTCGAGATATGTATAAATGTCTTCCCCCCTTCATCAATATGAATGTTCCCTCTTCTGGCATTTTTATTCTTAAAATAGTAATATGAAACTTTGTAAGGGGAACATCAGGCAACAGGGCATATTCCGAAAAATTTTATCAAAAGTAAAGTTTTTTTTTTTGTTTTTTTTTAAATATAAAATAGTTTTAACTTTTCTTGCGGTGATTTTTTGGATATTTCATGTGAGTGCGGTTTATATAAGCTTTTCCAAATATCACACATAGTTGTAATCAAATAATTCATTAGATATTCACTTTGTAGCCTCTCGACAAAAAACGGTATATGATCATCAGTAAATGTGCGTTCAGAAAGTATATGCTCATAAGACTGAAGGACAAAATAGATACTTGTGGTATCCATGTTGTTGAGGTAATCTCTACACATAAATATAATAATATGCAACTGCACGACTCTTTATTGTAATGTGGACATAGCGGCTCTTTTTAGCTCTGTGGTATTATAAATATAGTTGTTATTTGTGGGGGGGCTGATTTTGTTACAGAACAATAAAGCGTTTTTGGAGGATCTGCAATGTTACTCTATGTGTGCGTGACTATTATAATTGTAATGAGAAGACTCGTAGAATTGTAAATATCTTATGTAAACATGACGGAGAACACGAATCATGTGGATTAAAGGTTGAAGATTTGCTAACAAACTGTATCTGTCAATTAAATTTGATCCTGGCTTATATTGAAGGATGTTTATAAAGTCGAACGACTGAACCTCACAAACTTATCAGTTGCTGATGGTGAATTAAGTTTCTTTTTTATTATTTTTACATACGAAGCCATGTGCTCTCTCTCTTTCTCTCTCTCTCTCTCTGTCTATCTATCTATCGATCTATCTCTCTATCTTTATCTATATCTATCTACCTATATATCTATGTATCTATCTATCCATTTTTATCTCTGTCGTTTTTGTTATCATAAGGTGAACATTGATCTCACTCGCAGCATATTAATGAGCGGTACCCTATCTGCTTATTTTCGAGTTTTAATTATGTGTTTACCTAGCAGCTTACATTGTAAAAATACGTTACATATTTTATATATATATATATATATATATATATATATATATATATATATATATATATTGCAATTAGGATGGGAAGACTTTTATGATTCATGATTAAAAGTAAATTTGTATATATATATATATATATATATATATATATATATGTATATATATGTATATATATATATGTATATATATATATATATATATATATATATATATATATATATATATATATATATATATATTCCTTTAATCTTCTCTCCAAAAAGGGGAAAATGGGGAGCCAGCTGACCGGTTTCGACCTTTGCTTCTGAAAGCTGTATCGAGGCAATTTTTAAAACAAAGCATGAAAAACCTATTAAAATTGTGCTTTATTAGATTTACGGGGAGAAACAAAGTGGGAAAACGATTAAAATAAAACAGCGTTTAACGTAGCTAGTGATATCTATCCGTACAAGGTTATATGGTCTCCCTAAAACCCATAAAGCTAATATCCATTAAGGCGCATTCTCTCCATGGTAGGGTCATCGCAACACAAGGTCTCAAAATGGATCTTTGACATTTTACAACCTGTTTCACATTATAGTAAATAGTGTCTTAAAGATTCATTTTATTTTCATGATTTTATTAAAAAGTCTAAGATTGTTAATAGATTCATGTGCTCTTATAACATTAACAATCTTTTTTACTTGTGTCCCTGTTTTGGAAACTATAGATATCTGTGTAGATTTTCTTTATCAGGGCCGGATATCACCTCCTTCTATTCCTGAAAACATCTTTATTGAACTGATGAAATTTGCCAGGCCATTTGTGGAATTTAGCCCATAAAATATTATGTATCGGCAAAAAGATGCTTTGGCCATGGGCTCAGTACTTGGACCGACCATGGCAATATTTTTGTGGGGTTCTATGAAGAGGCTTACTATCTGAACCCATAAAACCATTAGTGTACTTCCGATATGTTGATGACACATTCTGTTTATTTAATAACCAAACGGAAGCAAAAACCTTTTTCTCCTTACTTAATGGAATGCATCCCGCGTTAAAGTGCATCAATGAGGGAGAGTGCAATTCATCCATAGCTTTCCTTGATGTATTTGTAACAAAAACGCCATCTAGTTACCATACATCTATATACCGCAAACCAACATTTACAGGTTTGTACACTCCTTGGGATTCATTTTGCCCTAAAATAACGTAAGATAAATCTAATTTGAACCCTAACACATCGTGCCTTTATGATTTGTTCCAAGTTAAAATTAGATGAGGAATTGGAAACAATTACGGATACTTTATCCAAAAACGGGTACCCACTAGACGTGATTAGGTCAGTTATTCAAAAGAAATTGGCTGAATTCTCTCGAATTAAAGAGAATATAGTGGCCAAATGTTCAATTTATCTTCGTTTGCCTTGGTTGGGTACAGTAAGTGAGAAATTTGCCAACAAATAAGTTCAGCAGTCCATGGATGTTATTTTGCTGCCAATGTGCGTGTTGTGTTCTCTACGAGAACTTTATTTCCATCTTCTCAAAAAGATGTTCTACCCCCCCTCACACACACACCATAATAGTAACGTTATTTACAATTTTGAATGTGGTTGTCGATCGACATTAAAATTAGATGGAAGAATCCAACAACATGTACCCAGTAAAATTAGGAAGGGAACACACCGGGCAACGGACGCTGTTACTAACACATACGGATCCTCAATTACTGATCATTTACTTAAAAACCCGTCTTGTGCAGCGAACTTAGCACGGACTCTTTTTCTATTCCTAGTCGTGCTCATTCATTATATCACCTTAAGATCTTGGAGGCAATTCACGTTCGACTTAGAAATTCTTCCCTTTGCAAGCAAGGGAATGCCTACTAGGTTTGAACGTGATTAATCTCTATGGTATTGGACCATAACGCTGTTTTATTTTAATCGTTTTCCCACTTTTTTTTCTCCCCGTAAATTGAATAAAACGCAATTTTAATCGCTTTTTCATTCTTTGTTTTAAAAATTGCCTCGATACAGCTTTGGGAAACGAGGGTCGAAATCGGTCAGCTGGCTCCCCATTTCTCTTTCTTTCCTCTCCTGTTCCCCCTTTACCCCTTTTTGGAGAGAAGATTAAAGGAATATATATATATATATATATATATATATATATATATAAATATATATATATATTTATTTATATATAAAAAAAATTACTTTTAATCATAAATCATAAAAGTCTTCCCTTCCTAATTGCAATATTTAAATTTTGTATCCCAAAAACATTATGAAATATATATATATATATATATATATATATATATATATATATATATATATACTGTGTCCCGCAAAAGTGTACAATACACCTTCAAACTGTCTGTTTTTGTATTTCTAGCTTCCAAATGGTGATGAACATTTTTATAAACGTAGAAAATGTATCTGCTTATTTTCGATTTTTAATTCTGTGCTTACTCAGCAGCTTACATGTTAAAAAGTACATTACACACACACACACACAAACACACACACACACACACATATATATATATATATATATATATATATATATATATATATATATATATATATATATATATATATAAGGTTTGCTCGCTTTGTTTGTACCACTATTCTAATTTCAGCTGATGGTCCTGGCATAAATTACTAATTCTTAAGAGCGAATTAAAAACGCAAAGGACTCTAACACTTATGCGTCAGGTTATGTCCGTTAATAACTCCTCAATTGATGGGATAACTTCTATTATTCATCGAAGTTCTGATTGTGTCGGGACAAAGAGGAGATTATCATAACAGAGGTATTCCCACACCGGTAAACAATATACCTACATATTATTTTACATTCATTTCATCCAGGTCTTCATCGCATATCAAAATACAAGCATTGATATGAGTCATCCATCAATTCACGAAGTAGTTACATCCACGTAATCGTTCACTTATTAGAGTGTGCGAATCCACTGTTAAGAGAAGAGTATTTTTTCCAGAAGATTTTTTATTGTAATACAAGGCTTTCTCATCGTCGATTTACTTCCGGAAGTTACATAATAAAACTTTTCTAATAAGTTCGCGTGGCGGAATACATGCGAGACCAGAGCAAAATTTGGAAAACCTACAATAATTTGTTCATCTCCTCCTGATCTCGCCAAGATATATTGCAGACAACGCGTAACATTTTGCGTTATGATTCATCAGGTTTTCAGGCATCGCTCAAAAATATTTTACTTTATCTTTTACTGCTGAGACAATAGCGCTCCGCATCACGTCTGGTGCACTGCAGCGTCTAGTGTGGATTCAAAACTAAAGCTGGAGTTACTTCTCGGAATCCAGGCCTCAGCGTGTACTAAGAAGACCTAGGTTTGGCTAGTTACCAGGGTTCATCGCTTTGCACGAAGTAAAATTTATTATTATTATTATTATTATTATTATTATTATTATTATTATTATTATTATTATTATTAAATTAATAATAATAATAATAATAATAATAATAATAATAATAATGATGATAATAATGATAATAATAATACAAGAATTACGGGTAATATTAAAACAGTAAGACATATACGGTTTAGAATTCTTCCATATCTATGCAGTAAATTAGTCACAAGATTTTTTTAAAGTACCAGAGTTCAATGGCCCAATAACACAGGCTAACACATTTTGGCGCTTAAGATTCTAAGCTGATTAATACTAATTTAAAGGCGCTGATTCCGAAAATCCTATTAATTGTCTCTTATCAGGTCCAGTTGTTGAAATATTTGCTTTTATACATTTTTTACTATGAAATTAGGCGCTCTGCTCCCCTGTTTTGAACACATTATTTCCCTCTTTAACTCACTCGAAACTAAATAATATATGTTTTGTTGGCCAGTGTTATCAACCATCTCTATTAACAATTACTTCTGTGACAACTACTGCACGTTTTGTAATGTAATAAAAAAAATTTTTAAGGTAAAAAACTTTTTAAAATCATAATAGTGCTTTCTCCATTAAAATAAATTTTCGAAAGCTTCAAATTCAAATTAAAGGAGACATTTTAATATATATATATATATATATATATATATATATATATATATATATATATATATATATATATATATATATACATATATATATATATATATATATATTAAATTGTGATACAATGAATTTCAAAAAACTCTTATTGAAATTAAGTGGTTGAATTTCATATCAAAGATTTTTATTATTCTAAGCAAGACAAATAATACTGTAGTATATTAATCTCCTTAACCTATACGGTTTCGATGTCTACCATCTCATCAGAGGAGAGAAAATATTAGCAAATATTTATAAAGGAATGTACCCTATTTGCTAAGTCAGTGAGACATGGAAAGTCAAAGTCAACATAATTAAATTATCTTTAAATTATCAGAAGTCCTGTAGCAAGAGAATTTGCAGAATTTATTTATTTATATATATATATATATATATATATATATATATATATATATATATAGTCATCCACATACAGTACTGTTTCGCTGTTTCACAGCTCATCAGTGCGGCTAGACAGGCAACTACCTCAAGCAAGGATTGAAACCGACCGTTTGTACGGCAGTCAAGACCCGCGCTTATTCACACAATGGGATTCTAGTAATCCTGTATATACACTTAACTTGGCACTGGTATTTAACACTATCGACTCAGAGGAGGTGTGCTTAGAGATTACGCATGGCCTGCAACAAAGATTTAACGCGTAGGTACGCCTTTTTAGATATTCATTGTCTCTCAAAGACTGAGGGAGCCTATATACACACACATATATATATATATATATATATATATATATATATATATGTATATAGGTGAACGTGTCTTTATATCTGTGTCTGTCTGTGTGTCCGTGTGTGTACATTTCCCTACGCAATAACTCTCTCAATTTTAAGTCTACAGACTTGAAATTTGATATAGAGTGTACTTGATTTGACCCCCAAACAATAAATGTTAAAGGATCATAATAGGGGTCAAATGTTTTTTTTTTATTTTTATTTCTACGGTCTCTACCAAATTACTCACACAATTTCTGGTCTAAATATTTGAAATTTTACATAAAGGGTATTCAGAGATAGGGCAAGCTTTTTAATCGGTTTGGGTCGAAAATTTTAGTTACCAATATATATGTATATATATATATATATATATGTATATAGGTATGCTTACATGTATGCCTAAAACTATATATATATATGTGTGTGTGTGTGTGTGTGTGTGTCTAGGATGTGTTTTTACTTAAAACTTAATATAAATTTATTACAGTTGTCTCAAATGGTTTTCACAGGATCTGCAGTTCGTCTACATGTTTTATTCTTACAGCTCGCTCCCTAGCTGTCTGTCCACACCTGTCATGATGTCTGTCCGTTCTGGTGGTCAATTCTCAACTTTCAGAATCTCTCAAAAACTAACTACATCACGTCTTCTCTTACGTCACCTAATTACGTGTCTCAGACCAACCTAATGTCCACAACTAGTTATTTGTTTATTAAAAACCCAAAATAATTTTTACATCTATTTTATATTTTCACATTCCTTTTGCGATTCACACATCAATCATTTCTTCCCCATGTGTAATTGTTTATTCTTCTAATCATAATAACTGATCCAGCGACCATCCGTCGCTCAAATCAATTAATAAGAATACAATAACAATAATAATAATGTTTTGACTATTGACTCCGCTTGTCACAGTTACCAGATACTACGCTATGATTACAGCCTAAAGGGTCATAACATTACAGAGGTACATGATACTCTCAGGCGTCAGTAACTTTCTAAAAGATCGATTTAATTTTATTTAAACTGGTAACGCGAGTTAGATTTAAATTTTTATTCATCAGCTAAGTTATGAAACAGTATGACAATAAGGTTAATCAAATATTTATTTGCGCAGCAATTGATATAAGTTTTTTTTTTAAATGAGGATAACATGTTTATTTAATTACGTAAAGCGAAATAGATAATGAGTCAGACAATCGATTAATCAGAGAAGATAGTCATAAGAACAATTATCTTCTCCAGTGAAACGAAAATATATTTGAAAACAAAGTTATTGAGCTGCATATTCGTTTTCCTATTTACAAACTTTTACATATTTATTCAACCTCTATTCCAAAAGAATAGAAAGTGTCATGGTTGTCTGTGTACTATAATATTCGCTTTTAGAAATATAGGAGCCCGACAATATTTTTCTGACACTTTTAAAAAAGTAGTTGAATGTAGTTACTAGTGCCAAAAACTTTTGAGATTGTAAGTACGTAGTTGAGGAGTGTAAATCCACTACTAGTGTAATCATTTTTTTTTATTTTGGTTGGCGTTGATCATTTTAGTTTTTTGTGATTTTTCCGAAAACTTGCGCGATGCGATTTTTCGAACATGAAAAAAATACTATTTTATTAAGATCTATGTTGCTGTATGCAAATTTTCTGCGTGTACACTTAGCTGTCATTATTAGAATCAATTATCTGTTCTATTCTACTGGCAAAACAATTAAGTTTAATAAGGTAAAATGCATTTAAAAAAAGTCGGTTGTTTGGCAAGGAAGAAACGGGAGTATGGCCTCAGCATCAGAAGGATCTCCATGGATTTGAAGCTGTTCAAATCAACGGTTGAATATATGCTGAAGACAAATTCCGGTCAAAAAAAGGAGAGAGGAAGGAAAAGATCAATTGGCAAGAGTACTGAAAGGAGAATGAAGAGGACTGTGACACGGCTTTTGATATCTGGAGAAAAAGTTACAGCAAGAAAAGTGAAGGAAAATGTAATTTGGATGTAAACGGCCGAACAGTATAAAGAACACTACGTATGATTGGTTTGAAGTATGCAAAGGCTAAGGACAAATGACACTAACAAAGAAACGCAAACGAGCAAGTTAACTGGAGAGTGATAAAAGGTAGTTAACAAAGCATGTTGACTTAAAAAGCCTATATTTACTTATGAGAAGCGTTTCAAGTTTGATGGGCCTGATGGATGGTGTACTTGGTCGAGAAGGGGGTGGGGCTGTTGTATTGAACAAACAACAGATTGGAGGAGGAGGGGGAGGAGGAGGGGGAGGAGGAGGGGGGAGGAGGAGTAGTTTTGGTTTGGAGTATGATCATTGCTAATGGAAATATATGGTTGGAGTGGTCGAAAGGACGACAGAACAGCGAAAGCTACAAACAGTTGCCGGACGAGAAAGCCCTACCAAAGATAAGAAGAGAGAGATGGGGAATGATTTCCTTCTACAGCAAGACAATTGTAGCATCCATGTATCAAAACTCATGAAAGAATGGATGGATACAGTGAATATGTGTACTTTGGAATGGTTTGCAAAACCCCAGATCTAAATTTAATGGAAATAATTTGGGAAATGCTTGCGTAACTTGTCTATGATGGACCTGGAATAACGAAAGAGGTTCAACTATGGGAACGAATACTAAATGCCAAAAAAACAACTAATATAAACACGTAGAGATGTTATTGTGCATATGTTTTACCATTATGAAGAGAGATTGATAAAAGGTATTGAGAAGAAAGGTGATATTATAGACTCTTAACAATTTTTCAAAGATGTCCGAAAAATGATGTTGCTTGTATCTTGTAAAAAATGATGAAAATGAAACATTTTTCCTTACGTAATCGACTTTCTTCAATTTTTATTACATGTATTGTCTTTATATGTTTATGCTATTCTATTGGAGGAATTTCGCCACTGCATGGTACTCGGAAAGTCGAATACTAAAGTGGCCGACAAATATTGTAGTTGAGATATAAAATATTACTAAAGAACTCATATTATATATAAAACTTCAAGTCCGTTTTACTTTGTGAAAATACAAAGTTTCATGCTAGGACATTTTTCGTAATAATATTAACATATTACAATTTTTCATAATTATATTAAAGATGTATAATTATAACTATCAAAAACATTATATAAAAATTAAAAGATAAACATATTTTTATAATCTTCTTTATCGAGAGCATTTGGAATGTTTTGAGTTGTGGTGTTATATTTTGGTCGTTTTTGGAACTTAACATTCACCAAAACTATTAAATAGCGCTTATAGAGTCAACCCTTTAGTAAATCAGGTAGTCAGTTTGAGCCCGTACGCCGCTCATGGTTGTTAGTTGCTGACTTGATTAACTATTACCCGTAATTCCACTTCAGTCAAAAGAAATTCTATAAAAAAATAACAATTACCTCCAAGAAAAACTGGACATTTGGTAATTATAAATTATAATTATAAATATTTTCGAGTCAAAGAAATATTTTTATTAATTTTCAATAACTAGTTTTTGTTTTTATTTTAAACATAAACTGGACCTAATTTAGAACTTACTTATCGCCTATAGACTTCTTGTAAATAGTTATTTTTTGTTTTCATGTAAGACTAGCATTTCAGCCCTGCGTTGCCCGGGTGTTTGAATGTGTGTGTTGAACAAGAAACAAATGATAGTAGGAAGACAGGCTAGAACCCCTATCGCAAAGGACGAAAAGAACGGGGAAAATACTGACGTCTTTGTCGTTACGACCACCGCCAAACCGGAAGTGACGTAGGTTTTAATTAAGGCTAAAACAATAGAAAGGAGAGAATAACTTTCAAAAATATCGGCGAAAAAACGACCCCCCACCCCCTGTATAAAAGTGCGCAGTTGAAGGTGAAGATAATGATGTTTTTAGCCAATTTTTCGATATTTGTCGTCTGAAATTTCGGACTTAAAAATGATACTGATCTTGTAAAAATCCGTCGCCGCTGTCGAAAGTTTTAGGCAGACATGCAAACATACATAAATACATTTATATATTGGTAACTAATATTTTCGCCCCAAACACATTAAAAAGTTTGCCCTTTCTCTGTATATCTTTATGTCGAATTTCAAATGTTTAGACCAGAAATAGTCTGAGAAATTTGGTAGAAACTGCAGAGGTCAATATTTTTTAACTTTGACCCGTATTATGACCTCTTAACATTTATTGCTTGGGGCTCAAATCAAGCTATTAAGTTAGATCCATGTCCAAGGTACCTACAACTAAAATTTCAAGTCTTTAGACCCAAAATTGTCGGAAGAGTTTGGTAGAGTTCTCAAAGGTCAAATCGTTGGACTCTGACCCCTTAGTAGCCAAATTTCTGACCGAAAACGAATTACACAAATGTTCTCAAATCTCAGTACACTGTATATCAAATTTCGAGTTTGCAGACTTAAAATTGACATTTATTTCGCAAGAAAAAAATACACAGTCACACAGACACAGACACACACAGACACGTCCACTACTATATATATATATATATATATATATATATATATATATATTCCGACGAGTTATTTACGGGAGTCGATTCAAGTGTCTAGTGGGAGAACTGCCGACTGTCAACACGACGGTTCTATGTCCAATCCTTGGTTGTTAGTCTAGCGGAACTGATGAGTTGTGATACAACGAAACAGGACTCTATGTCGACGACTACAAATATAAATATATATATATATTTATATATTTATATAAATATATATATATATATGTGTGTGTGTATATATAGAGAGAGATTAAACAAAAATATATACGTATACATAAATATATATGGAAACAATTTGATGTTAACTGTTAGCTTTTTACGCAAATATTATGCAAGTATAAATCATGTAGATTATCTGCATGAATATAATTACACATAATAGTTAATTACAGATGATCATCCCATGAGAAAACCGAAAAAACTAATACTCAATTAATTAAAATTAATGTTTAAACGAATATGCAAATTAGCTAAATCTTTTCCTAGTTAATGCAATTCCACAACCCATATATAAGAGCATTGTATTTTCTTTTTAAATAAATAGAAAAGAGGGCTTTTAATATGATATCAATACACACAAACGAAAACCGAATTTATAGGAGTATAGTTATATATATATATATATATATATATATATATATATATATATATATATATATATATATATATATTCTTATATAGATAGATGAATAATTGTTATTTTTACCGGATTTTTTGCTTTTATATCTATGTTGCATGTTTAAGCCCCCAGGACTCAAACAAGTAAGCATAGCGAGATAGCGACATACAAACCCATGGAAATATAATATAATATTTAAAGTAAATCGTATTTTATTTTATGAATGTCAAGAGCGAATGAAAACATCAGAATATTCGTGTGAATAAATTAAATGTGTTTTTTATTTTTAAAAAATCGCTGACTTGTCAGATGTTTTTGTAATTTATGTTTAAATTCTTACAAAAATATTATTTTTATTACTTAATGGTGATTTTGCTTAGCTAAAAGTGGGAGGGTTAGGGTAAGATAAAAGTGGGGTGTCTCTGCTTACATCTGTTTGTGTTTCCCCTCTTACACCAATGAAAATATTTTAATAAAATCGATCTATTTATTTATGTTCATATGTAACTGACTAAAAAAAGGAAATGAAAGGCCAACATTTTGGCATCTTAAATAAGCCGACCTCTGGAGTAGACGTAGTATTATAGTGATCGAAAATTTCAGCTGAGAAATTGGTGGATACATATAAGATACAGCTTAAAGATAAACCATAGACACCCTCCACTCTTAAATTCATCTGATGCCTAATTATTTACTTTTAGGATGAAAGACTAGATTTCTTGTAGCGACCTATGGTATTTTTTTTATTTTTAATTTAATAATATTCTGCTTGTTGAAATTAAATGTTTTTATGTTTGCATATTTTTAACCTGGGATATATATAGACTAGACTTATAGTGGTACAGGGTACTTTCAGGCGTAATTAGCTTTCTAACACAGTAGAGAGAATCTAACGTAGCAGTTGTCTTGGCAATGATCGCAATGTATCTGCTCCAACTCGTGTTCACGGTTGACCTAAGGCTAAGGGGTGTATTTTGCCATTGTTATTGGGAGTATAGAACGTTTTTGTAATTATTAAAGAAAACGAGTTCAGTCTTGGCAGCATTGAATGTTCATTTGTTGTCCCCGTGTTCCTGTTATAGAGCGTGTTGTCATCAACAAATATACCCATCTGAGAATCAATTTTATCCGTGAGGTCATTGATGAATATTAGTAATAATAAAGGCCGAAAGATAGACCCCTGAGGTACTTCCGCATTGATATTATATTGTTTAGATGTACGACCGTGAAGGACAACCTGGATTCTTCTCTGACTTAGGAAGGATTTAATTATAAGTATGCTTCCAGCAAAGCCATATGATCTGATTTTTCTGAGAGAACCGCCGTGCCATACGCTGTCAAAAGCCTTAGATATATCTAGGGCTACCACTCTACACTTCCTTGCTATGTCCGGTGAATGGTATATACGTTCAGAGATCACAGATATGATATCTGCTGTGAAACTGGCTTGCTTAAATCTATATTTTTGGTCGGTCAGAAGTTTACCAGCTGTAAAGTAATAGACTTGAGTTTGGTTAATTATGGACTAAAATATTTCGGCGAAAAGCGGGAGGATTCTAATGGGGCGATAGTTTAATGGGTCAGTTCTTTCGTCATAATTCTTGAAAACAGGAACCACAGAAGTAGTTTTCCAGCAGTAATAAAAGCAAGATTCGTGAAGTCATTTGCTGTACAGTTTGGAGAGTACTGGAGCAACCTCGGCGGAGCATTTTATAATAGCACAGCCGGGATGAGATCGGGTCCACATGCTTTTTATGTGTCGAGATTTTTTTATGATACTATGCGCCTGAGCAGAGGTGATTATCAGATCATCTAGTGTGGTGTCTGTCCGCAAAGGAAAATCAGGGAGAGGGTAGTTTGCTGGGTCAAATGTGGAGTTAGAGGCAAACCGACTGTCAAGCATGTTAGCGTTCTCAGTTACCGCACAAACAATCGCATGATTGTTTGATAGTTGGGAAATAGTTGATTGCCCATTATTTACTACACTTTTGTAGATTTTACAAAAATCATCTTCAATTTTTCTATTGGATTACTATTTTTCCAACCTAGTAGAAATATCCCGGAAATAATTGAACACAGTTCAATGTTAGATTGCCTAACCTGCATCATATCCTTCATAGTTTTAAATGGATTTTAAATACTTTTTCAATAGATGTGCTCATGAGAAAAATATGGATTCATTCATAACCAATCATTTTGCTGATTGCAGTTTATTCACTCTGATGAAATGAGCCATTATTGAAAATCTATGGATTAAGAAAATAAATATAATTCTTTTCCGTGTATTCTTTGTCTCAAACTATAAATTCTTAACTGGATATATTGTACGTATATTTTAATCTAAAGAAATTTACTTTAATTCTAACATTTATACATACATATTTATATGTGTGCGTAACGTTTATATATATATATATATATATATATATATATATATATATATATATATATGCGTGACTTATATAATACATATTATATAAGTGTACGTGTAACTTTTATATATATATGTATATATATATGTGTGTGTGCGTTACTTTTATAATATATATTTATATATGTGTGTGTAACTTTTATAATATATATATATATATATATACATGCGTAACTAATATAATATATATTTATATATGTGTGTGTGTGTTTGTGTAATCTATCTATCTATCAAAGTAAGAATCTATGTGTGTGAGTATACTTTTCAACTTATATACGCAACGAATATTTGATCTAGAGATGTGAAATTTGATATGCAGTTTATTCACATGTGTGGACAACATTTTAATTCGTTTGAATCCAGGAGAATGGGCTGCTAAGGAGTTAAATGGAAAACTTATACGTGGAAGTCATCGGATCTTTGTTGGTTTTGATCTCAGCTCAGATCGCTTTTTTACTTATAAGAACTCTTTAGAAAAAAAGTGTACTCACATGCACTTCTCTCAGTTTCTGTATGAATTAAAATATAATATTTATGAGCGTTTTATAAAGTGGTAACGCAAAGCGGCCTGATAGTATAATATATAGTTACGCTTCAAACATTAATAATTTCAATAATACTATTACTACTAAAAACAATGTAAATATTACGACTACTAAGCAAAATTTATTACCAATAGAGATTTGATATCTGTTTGCGTGAAACCAAAACTAGACTTCTGTTTTTAATTAATGTAATGCTTACCTAATTGCAATGTTTAATGAATGAATTGTAGTCTAGTGTCTGATCTGATTTCAAGAGACATTTTTGGAATTGTGGTTAATATAGTGTACATCCCTTGGTTATGGGATCCCCTCTTCAGGCATAGTTCTTCCTTCAACAGAAAAATGTTGCAATAAGCGGTGCTTTTGTAAAGCCAACAATTACATCTTTATAAAACTTGCTAGCAATACTAAAGAAATATATGAGCACAATGAATCGAACTGAATTCAATTTTCTAATTCCTTTTCATTCTGAGTTTGTGTTTGATAAACTGAAAGAAAACGTGTTGATTTATGTTGAATCCCTATTTATGGTTGACTGGGAAGCTTTTGGCAATAACAAACATTTATTTATTTTTCCGACTTCTCTAGACTTGCAATACGCCTTTAGAAATTACAAACAACAGAAGAAAACGGCACCAAATTAAAGATTTTTACAGAAAATAAAATCAGAGATTTGGCCGCAAAGAGATTTAAATTTCATTGAAGATGTAAACATCTAAACAACACAAAGTTGCTGACAATTTTTGTTTGCGTTTGAATTTTATGTTTAATATCTGACGCAACTTCAAATATATTTGAGACGATTTAGACGAATATGATAATTTAGCAAAACTTTTCTCGTGTTATATTTTTAACAGAACATTATCGAAATTCCAAGGTAAAATTAGCATATGTCGAACGATTATAACTTAGTATCGATTAATTATGAAGGAAGTATCGATCGATTATTTCACCAGTCGTTGAAATTAAAGTCATTCAATAATTGCTTCGTTGCATTAAATTAGAGAATGACAGCTTAACCAACAATGAAAGTATCTGTTTCTTTCAATTTTATTGTTTTACTTTTTTTAAGCCTAAGCAAGTTTTATTGCAACCTGATCTTAAATGGATGCTATTTGGAGTAATGTCTGACACACAATTGTTGAATGTAACAGTGAGATGTCTGTTCATATTAACTTAATATTTTTGCATGTCAGGTAAGCAAAAAATATATGAGAATTTCAAAGTCAAGCAGGTCATGGAAAAGTACGATTGCAGTAGGTTTTCCGGCAACTATATCGGGTTAGTCGGGAAAATGTACTTCGAGCGGCTCACATATGCTATGAGTTCTATCAGAGTACAATTCGTTACATATATTTTTGTTTACACGGAGACACTACTTATCAAAACCCGGGAGACACTCGAGGAAAAGGGTTAATGAGTGTACAGCAGTCAATGGGACAATATCGTAGTAATCTGTAGTAGTGGAAATTTGGTACAAGAACCCGGTTATGTTGGACTTGAAGACGGCCATATTGTAGTCAGCAGGAAAGCAAGCAAAAGAAAACGAGTTCTAAAGACGAACAGAATTTAGAAATAAGCTTTGTTCATGGAATTAGGTTTAGGTGTAGGCACAGACAATGAGTGTCGGAAGTTATTGATAGTGGTTTCAGATAAACGAGTGTTTTTCGTGACAGTTTTGCAAAGATGGATCATGTGTTGGAGCTCAAACTAGCATTGTCATAAAAATAATTATTGAGCTAAGGTTATCAATAGAAAAGAAAAGAAAAATGAATAATTTAGTAATATCTTATCTATTTATGAATGAAGAACTTTCGTCTGTTATTTTAATTTGCAAAGAGTTTATATATATATATATATATATATATATGTATAAATATTATATATGAATGAAGCACTTTCGTCTGTTATCATTTTAATTTGCAAAGAGTATATATATATATATATATATATATATATATATATATATATATATATATATATATACTCTTTGCAAAATAAAATGATAACAGACGAAAGTTTTGGAGGTACATAACGATTTATTTATTTTTATTAAAACAGTCTATCAATTTATAAATGAAGCACTTTCGTCTGTTATCATTTTAATTTGCAAAGAGTAAGCACTTTCGTCTGTTATCATTTTAATTTGCAAAGAGTATATATATATATATATATATATACTCTTTGCAAATTAAAATGATAACAGACGAAAGTGCTTACATTTTAATTTGCAAAGAGTATATATATATATATATATATATATATATATATATATACTCTTTGCAAATTAAAATGATAACAGACGAAAGTGCTTACTCTTTGCAAATTAAAATGATAACAGACGAAAGTGCTTCATTTATAAATTGATAGACTGTTTTAATAAAAATAAATAAATCGTTATGTACCTCCAAATAAATTATGGCTGACTTTCTAAGTAAAAAAAAAATGAGCTTCGAGGCGACGCAACTATTTAACCGTATTTACTGTTAAAAATAACAACAAAAACTCTTTATATATATATATAATGTTCGCGTCTGACCTCCATAGAATGGAAATATGCCACAAAGTTTAACAAGGTGTTTTAATATAGATCCACAGAATATTGTGATAAGTGTTTCAGTTTGAATAGGTATGATATAATAAATTATGGGGTTTATCTATTTTTACTTTCATCATGTATGGCTTTGGTATTTTTACACCCAAATTCGAAGCTTAACAACCCTTCCTTTTCATAACCTATCATCTTCTATATATATAAAAGCGAAAATGTGTGTTTGTATGTATGTATGTGTGTTTGTATGCTTCGCAGAAACTTCCGACAGGGGTCACGGATTTTCACGAGATTTTAAAGTTCAAACCTTCGTCCGACAAATATCGAAAAATTTTCAAAACATTAATTTCTTCACCCTGAAATCATCATTTTTTCTACAGGGTGAGGGCAGCAAAAACCATACTCTCATGACAAGTTCGCTTCTACGCATGCGCAACTGACGTCGGAACATAATTTAGTTTAAAGATAAAAAAACGCCCCAATTACGTCGACGTCCTCTAAACTCAGTTTCTTAGAGCGTGGCCTCATTATCTTAAGGTTTCGGGTTCGAATCGTGGTGTGAGATGGCGGGTTTTTTTTTTTGTTGATATTTTAAATTTTAACATTGAAACAGGTTTATTTAAGCCATTTTTCACGTGGTTTCTTTTTTTTTTTTTTGGTTTTTATTTTTCACATTTTTTTAAAGAAAGTTTTAACGTTCGTTTTACTGTTTTCTTTTTCAATCACATTCGCGTTTTCTTTTTTGTTTTTTCCCATTTTTATATTTAACATCGTTCGTTTGCCTTACGTTAGATTTTTGGGGTGTTTTTTTCGATTTTTTTAGGTTTTAACATGTCAATATTTAAAAATATTTATTTCGGTTATTCTTATGTTTTGATTACCCCATCCACCGCCCGAGCGCACACACTTCTAAACACCCGGGTAACGCCGGGTACCCCCGCCAGTATATATATATATATATATATATATATATATATATATATATATATATCAGATTTAAATTTCGATAAAACGCCTGTATATTTTTACCGTAAAAAATCGTCGTATTCAATGTCGTTACTAATACATAGGTTTTTAAATATGATACTTATCTGATAACTAAATATGTTGGTTTCGATTCTAAAAGAAATATGGGTTCTCCATATTTCTTTTTTAAAATTTGAAAATATCTACCACATATTTGATACAATATAATTATCAATAAGGAGATGGCTCTATAATTATAAAATTGAAATCAACATAAGTTAAAATATAATATTTAAGCGTATTTTACGACCGGGGAACGTCGGGCGTCGTGCTAGTATAGTATTACTATTAAACTTTTGATACTCAAATTTGACAAACGATTGTTGCTAGCTAGTTATCATGATTTACTTATTTCTTGTAAGAGTGTATGTGCGTACAATTGTAAAACAAGGGTTGAGGTATCCACAGGCCACATGGGTCAACACTGTTTCATTCCAGCGGCAAAACGAATTCCATAAAGATTGCAAACAATACCAAGATATAAATATACGTACAGCACTTAGTATTCACAAATGAGTAGCAACTTTTTTTCTGATCAAACTCAACGTCACTTAACTTTTGTGATATAGCAGGGTCAATCATGTTTGCATATTTGAAACAGTGATAAAATATATACCACTGCAATCACGTAAAACGTGTTGCTTTTATCATCCGAACCATTTTAAAAAGCGATAAAAATCTGCGGAAACTTGTTATCACTAGAGAAACCCTTAGGTCATTATTAGCGAGCAATCATTGATAATTCCTTATGTAAAAACTCATAGACAGTAAATAATAATAATAATAATAATAATAATAATAATAATAATAATAATAATAATAATAATAATAAAAAATAATAATAATAAAAAATAATAATAATAATAATAATAATAATATATCTACTTAAAATACATTAACATATAATAAAATAGTAAAAGTTTAAATAGAAATTGTTAAAAATCTCAACCTATTTTTTTCTGGTCCCGGTAATTCCCAGAGAACAACAGAACTCCGTATTTAATTGAAGCAAAATATATTGAATAGAAAATTAAATACAACAGTTTGTATGATTATACGCCAACCCGACTATATGGGAGTATTTTTCACATACACCAAAGTTACTGTAATTAGAATTCGACTATTTCTAGTATAAAATGATATTAGAAATAGTGAACACGTTTTTCGTAAAATATACATCGTTTATTAAACCTATTTATTTATTTATAACTTATCTTTCTGTAAAAATATTTAATTCTTTTGAAATAGAAAGCTATTTTCAGTTAATAAATTGATTAGCATGCAACACTTGCATTTCATAAATAGTTTTCTTTTACAGAGAATTTCAATAACGATAATAAACAATTATTTGTTCTTCAAGTGTAATTTAACATTTAATCTAATATCTTATTCTATCGTGGTTTTATAATAAGTCGAAGAGTTCATTATTGTCCGTCGGGTGGACACACCACATCAATTATGAAGTATAATAGAAATTACATCTATTATACTGGGAATATTTTTACACACACCGTAACTGCTGTAATTTGTTTCTAATATAAAATACTATTCAAAGAAATATTGAAAATGTTTTTCGTAAAATAGTCATTGTTTTATTGCAGATATTAATTCATTCATAATTTATTTGTCTATTTCCTGATTTATATCTTTTGAAATGGAACACATTTTCAGTTACTAAATTGATTAGCAGGTAAAAATTACATTTTAAAAATTGATTTCCTTCCAGAGAATATCAATAACGATAACAAAAATATTATTTTTCTTCGAGTGCAATTTAGCATTTGATCTTTTTTATCATAAATATTAAATTAAATGCCAAGAAGAAAGAGGTTAAAAATAAAAATAAAAAAATCGTATTCAGAGATAAGAGCATTTTTAATGCAATTGAATCGATTGAAATACGTTTTCTTTTGTCAAAGAACTTCGTGAAAAAATTAGATAAATTATTTATACTTTGATGATTAATTTCATTTTTATTAATTTGTATTAAATATCATAATGTCAAAAACGTTTCGAAAGAAATATAATTATTGATGTAAACTTTTAACAACGAAAACAAGCATTTCTTAGGTGTAATAATTAGAAGCCTGAAGCAATTAATATCACGAATTCCGAAGTGATTTACACAGTTTTTTTATGTTGCTTTCCGAAAGGGTTTATCAAATTAATTGAGCATTATGAATTATAAAATATTTTCTAAACTATAATATAAAAGTTGGTTACAATCTGATTGCAAATCATTTCGATTTTATTTTGGAACCATCTTGTGGTGCTATATGAATTAGAAATAAAATATCTATTTGAGCTTATTTGTAATTAATTCCAATATTATTATTATAAGTTATGATAATACAACATTTTAATACATTTAAGTAAAATAATTTACCAGAAGACTGTCATGTAGAGAAACATTGTAGAGATACGGTTTAAATGACTATAAATCTGTGGACAAGTGCTGCTCATTCAGAAAGGTCGTTTAAGACGATGAACTATGATAGAATTTCAAAAGAGGGATAGAATTGGCATAATTGAACGAGGAAGCGGCTCTACAAGCATTTGTTTTACATTGGGGTTAAACTTATCCAACGAAATGTCACAAAAATGCTTCAAATGATTAACTGTCCGTAAAATCTAATAAAACGCTTAAAAAATATAAGAAATAAATTCTTCTTAAATAGCTTATCGTTCACGACAAACTACCTGATGCCTTACAGTCTAGGATTTACTGAACATTTGCCGTTATGTGAAGCAAAATTTAGAATAATTATATGTGTAATCTATGTATATTATGATTTAACATGTGACCATTTGTTTGTCAGTGGTTCATAAAAGACGCGGCTGATTTGAAGCATATTTAGCATGAAGCCCTCATAATATTCTCGGTATACCACAAGATAAGTGTTAATACAACTACTACAACTACTACTACTACTACTACTACTTTTATGAGGCGCGACGTATTTTGCCAGAAGAAATCCTGTCATATCAAGATGTACCTATTTACTATGCCTCCCCACGGGACAGAGTTAGACACCAGGGTCGTTTTTTAACGTGGAGAAAAGGTACAAAAATAAAAATTGTCTCAGTCGTTAAAATTGTACTTCTACTTCAGTCACTACTATTACATTTTACGACTAATAATACTAATAACAATGCTCATAATGATAAGAGAAATAAAAGTAAAAAATGACTACTATTATCGGTTACAATATTTCTAATTAAAACATGTATATCAGCCGAAATTAAATCAAGGAATCGATTTCTGATTATACAATGATTGATGTCGGCATGGAATATACAAACAAACTGTCGCATTGGATAGTATTATATTTGAATATTTGTATTGGAATTTATTTCGTCCTCACCACTGAGTAGTTTTCCCTGTCCCTTAGGATCCTATGGACTAGTTAACAAAACTTTCAACCCCTAAGCATTTTGGGGTCGCGTGAGCTAACCTATAACTCATCTTCACACTGTGCTTTCATCTGAACCTTATGAGATAGCCCTCGTTGACAGTTACTTATAGACATCCGACTGTATCTCGACGAAGCTCTAGACGACAGTTACAAGTTAGCCATCATCGATCACCGAATTCATTGCAACAGAAGAGCAGAAAAGACTTTACTCTCACAGTAAAATAGAGGTAGAATAGAAGGACGCAGAAATGCAACCATTTACCCGAACTTTTCACCCAGATAAATTCTCGCAAAACATTCCCCTCCTTTCTTTTATTATATACTATTTTTCTCACGCAGTACTATTGTTATGAGCTAATGCACATTGTCGTGTTCCTTCTCATAAAATATGCAATCTTCATGATTCTGTTCCAGAGTAAATACACAGAATTGTTATCGCATTTTAACGTGCGTGGGATTAAACATTTTTAAGTTAAAAGTAATCGCATAAATTTCATAAGGCTAGAAAATGTATATTTCAAATATGCACTGCCTTAAAAAAAATATCTAAGAAATTAAAAAATATATATCTCGCTAATACCTCAATTACCTTCGTTTCCGAACACATTTGGTTCACCGCATACTTTCGACCATTATCGATCTGATCAGTCGCATTTTAAAATAAGTTAACGTCGGTTATGGGGAAGACGTTGATACAATCGCATCCATGAAATCTAATTAGTGGAGACCACCGGTCACGTTGTCGGAACGCTAAACAAAAACAGCAGGTGGAACTTAAAACATTGCCCCCTAACATTTAAACTCTAATTGCAAAACAAAAAAAAAGCGCATGCTGTGTGAAATATTCAGTTGTCTTTGCTTGACATTCTATATTAATTATTTCAACATTTCTGTAAATAAAAAAGTGGTCTCGATAGATTTTATTATGGACGATGAATCTAGTGTTTTAATAATGCTAAAACCACACCAACAGTTTATGCCTTAAAGGGAAATGTTTCCAAAGTCTCAATACGTCAGCTCGCATGATGACATCCGTATCAGGTGTAAAAGAGTTCCACCTGATGCACAGAATGTGTCTCAGAAATTTCTGGTACACTCTCTCCATGACTTTTATGTGTCTACCATAAGTTGTCCAGGCTTCAGACACGTAAAGCAGAGATATTAAAACAGAAGATTGATAGACACTGCTCTTTGTACGAAAAGTTGTACTTCTGTCAGACCATACTCTCTTCTCTCGGCTATCAAAAGCCTTAGTAGCACGCTATATCCTATAGTTGACTTCAGAATCTAGGGTTCCGTCGCTAGCAAGAGTGCTACCCAAATACACGAATGTGTCAACCATGGTAAGCCTCTGGTTTTTGACAAAAATACTTGGTTCCACATGCAAACTATCGGGTGGAAGTGTGAACATGACCTTAGTATTTTTAAGGCTAATAATAAGCCCAAAAGACGCACACGCCCCTGAAAACAAATCCATAATGCCCCACATATCTCTCTTACAAAGGGCTCCAAGATAAGCGTCATCTGAATAGAACAATTCACAAACAAGGTGTTTAAAGATTCTTGTAGAAGCATGAAAACGACGAAGATCAAAGACTTCACCCGTGCTTCTGAAACGCAAATAAGGATGTAATGCATAAACATAGGAACAATACTATATGGTGTAAATTATATACATCTTTTGCTTTGGAGTGATGAGTAGCAATATATATATACATATATATATATATATATTTATATATATTTATATATATATTAATATATATATATATATATTTATATATATATTAATATATATATATTTATATATATATTAATATATATATTTATATATATATATTAATATATATATATATATATTTATATATATATATATTTATATATATTTATATATATATATTTATATATATATCTATTAATATATATATATTTATATATATATTTATATATATATATTTATTTATATATGTATATTTTTATATATATATTTATATATTTAGATATATATATTAATATATATATTTAAATATATATTTATATATATATATAAATATATATATATTTATATATATATATCTATATATTTATATATATATATTTATATATATATATTTATATATATATTTTATATATATATTTATATTTATATATATATTTATATATATACTAATATAGATATAAATATATGTACTAATATAGATATAAATATATATATATACTAATATAGATATAAATATATATATATATACGAACATATATATATATATATGTTTGTATACACATATATATGTGTATATATATATGTATGTATATATGCATATATAAATATATATTAACATGTGCGTGATTGTATACGTGAAAACAGGATGTTGCAGTTTTAATAACTAGTAGGCTGGCTGAAAAAATGATGAAATCTATATCCCTGGGGATTTCTCCAAAACAAACATCTTAATGCGCCGA
>NC_136508.1:26172254-26219754 GCF_053919585.1 Euprymna scolopes | reverse complement strand
TTTGCTGTCTTTCCTCGTTTTCGTTTGTAGTTTTGGTACTCTGAAAGTAGTTTAATTTTGCCAAATGAGTTATTTTAAGCGTCTAGTAAGATCATTTGATTAATAACTTCATCCAAGGCTGATAAGTGCAGATGCATAAAACATAAGAAAAACTATGTTTTTTTTAAAGTTACACATTTATGAAGTAATGTATGCATGAACGGTAAAACATTAGCAACAAACTTAATATCAGGAGAAATCATTCTGTTTCCAAATCGCCTGAAATATCAGAAAAATCCAATTTATTTTAATTCAAGTTCAACTATTCAAACAAAAAGAAACGAAACGCATTTTAATATATCATCATACACGAATCAAATTTCAACACGGCTCGGAGTGTTTCGATTTTTTTTTTTTTTTTTTCATTTACTCGCTTGATTCGAAAATAATGTGTTCTTAATTGTAATTTACCAAGGGATCAAGAAACCGGTGTAATTATTCACCCACAACGAGGTTTTATACAGACCATCATAAATGAATTATTGTGGCATTCCTTGGAGTCTTTGTGACAATAAGTTATCACAGGTGTTCAGTACTCTCTACCTCTTCTGATAGTATTTGCAAATTAATCTGCGTTATGGCTACAATCAATCTCCATTCATTTCTCGTTGTATAGGCCATAAGTCTTCACTGAAATTTGAATGGCAATAAGCCTTCCCAAGTTCCCATATCATTTTTTACATGGAGGTCATCACTTATCAAGGCCCGGAAGCCGCTCGGGGATAGGTGTTATTGCGTGTACAGATAGAGTGTCTTACTTAAGGGGGCTGTTTGTCAGGAATTTGTTTATGTTGGACTTGAAGACATCCAAGTTGTAGTCAGATGGTAAACAGTCAATCGGAAAAGAGTTCCACAGTCGTGCATTTCTGAGAACGAAGCTCTGATAATCGAATCTACGCTTGGATTTAGGCACAGATAAAGAGTGGGGAAATTAATAACATTGGTTTCAGAAAGACGGGTGTTTTTCGTGACAGATTGGCGAGGTTGTGACCAGTGATTGGAGCTCAGACGAGCACTTGCCATGAAAATAATGATAAAACAAGGAAAGGCTCGTAACGTCTCTTCTGTGAGAGAGAAGCTGCAGGGAAGAGAAAAGGGCTTCCCCCACTAAGCTACGAAGTCTATTTTTACTCTGTCAAGGCAGGATAGGCTGTTTTTAGAAGCTCCTGCAGTACATCATTGGATGTATTTGGCTTTAAAACAGATAGAGAATTGTATCAGTAATGAGATATCTTCTGGAGCGGTAGAAAGATCCCACCATCTTCCCAGCGACCTTGGAAACGGACCTGATGTTCGTGTCTCATTTCAGATCAGGAGTAAAGATCAAACCAAGAAGCTTGTCAAAACATGGAGCCTCCCCAAGACAAGAGCCATCCATTTCAATTGATGCCAGATGGGGATCAGAGCATTGATGATGTAAAAATAGGAGTTTGGTTTTATATGCATTAAAAGTAACCAGCCACCTCTTCCCCCACTGTACCACGCGCTTAAGATGAGAGAATGAGAGAGAATTGCGTCATTTACGGCCTTTGATGTGTTGCCATAGATGGTTGTGTCATCAGCAGAGATGTCAACGAATGATTTAAGTATGTGTTTTGGAAGATCATTGATGTAGATCAGGAAGAGAGTTGGGTCCAGGGTGCATCCCTCAGGGACTACAGCATTAATACTGTAGGCCTCTGATTTCTGCCCATTAACCATTAATCTTATGAGCCTATCAAAGGGAAATGATTTTATAATTGAGAAAACATTTCCAGTTTTACGGTAGCTGGAAATCTTGTGAAGTCGGCCTTTATGTCATACCTTATTGAAGGCCTTTAATATGACAATAGCAATTGGCATCTTTACCTTCATCCAGTGGATGTCTGGTTAGTGCTTTCTTTCCTTTTTCTTTCCACCATCTTTCACTATTTGCCTATTCGATGGGAACCAGTTGTATTGAAGCCAATGTTTTTGTTTTATTTTAATAGCGAAGGGAGGAGAGTAAGAGTAAGAAGGGGTGATAGACAGGGGAGAGGCAAAGGGGGCAGAGATGGAAAGGATGGAAGGAAGAAGGAAAGGGGATTCGCATTTTTCTACTTTTAGTTCATTCGGTTGAGCCTTATTGTTTCATCTCTGTTGCAGTTTACATATGTTCATTTAGAATGTTTACTCATGTAGTTACTACACTTATGTTACTGCACTCAAGGGTTTTCTTTAAGATTTCAGCTTTTTTCAGCATTACCGGTCGTTGCATAATTTGAGTTTTCCCATCAATTCTGATTTCTCTTCGTCCTTTTTCCTGCTTTTTCCTAAACTGTTCCAAATGTTTCTAAAAAATATTGGTATTGCATTGTACCATGTTCATTTAAGTTACAATATTTGTTTCTGTTTTTGGTTTATTTGTGGTTTGCTGGAACGCCAAAATCTAAAAATTTGCAGTTTCTATCCCCCTTGTTAAATAATATTACAACCGGCCATTTTGCTTCTACGGGTTTATCTGTTTGGCTCTCTATGCAGTTTAAGAAATAATGGATGAAATGATTGAAAAATATTTCGAGACTGTTCCAAAAAGTGAGACGGAGAATCATACCGTAAAATTAATATTGTATGTAAATATCCAACGTGAAAATAAAATTGTAAAACAGTTAATTTAATGGATAAAATCACACTGTAGAATTATTATTGTATGTAAATATCCAACGTGAAAATTTCATTGAAAAAAAATTTAATTTAATGGATAAAATCACACTGTAGAATTATTATTGTATGTAAATATCCAACGTGAAAATTTCATTGAAAAAAATTTAATTTAATGGATAAAATCACAATGCAGAATTATCTTTGTATGTAAATATCCAACGTGAAAATTTAATTGAAAAAAATTAATTTAATGGATAAAATCGCTCTGTAGAATTATTATTGTATGTAAATATCCAACGTGAAAATGTAATTGAGAAAAAAAATAATTTAATGGATAAAATCACACGTCAGAATTATTATTGTATGTAAATATCCAACGTGAAAATGTAATTTAAAAAATTTAATTTAATGGATAAAATCACACTGTAGAATTATTATTGTATGTAAATATCTAACGTGAAAAGTTAAAAGAAAAAATGCAATTTAATGGATACAATCACACTGTAGAATATTATTGTATGTAAATATCCAACGTGAAAATTTAATTTAAAAAATTTAATTCAATGGATAAAATCACAATGTAGAATTATTATTGTATGTAAATATCCAACGTGAAAATTTAATTGAACAAATTTAATTTAATGGATAATATCACACTGTAGAATTATTATTGTACGTAAATATCTCACGTAAAAATTTAATTGAAAAATTTAATTAATGGATAAAATCACACTGTAGAATTATTATTGTATGTAAATATCCAACGTGAAAATTTCATTGAAAAAAGTTAATTTTATGGATAAAATCACACTCTAGAATTATTATTGTATGTAAATATCCAACGTGAAAATTTAATTGAAAAAATGTAATTTAATGGATAAAATCACACTGGAGAATTATTATTGTATGTAAATATCCAACGTGAAAATTTTATTGAAAACATTTTAATTTTATTGGATAAAATCACACTGTAGAATTATTATTGTATGTAAATATCTCACGTAAACATTTAATTGAAAAATTTAATTAATGGATAAAATCACACTGTAGAATTATTATTGTATGTAAATATCCAACGTGAAAATTTAATTGAAAAAATGTAATTTAATGGATAAAATCACACTCTAGAATTATTATTGTATGTAAATATCCAACGTGAAAATTTTATTGAAAACATTTTAATTTTATTGGATAAAATCACACTGTAGAATTATTATTGTATGTAAATATCCAACGTAAAAATTTAATTGAAAAAAAATTAATTAATGGATAATATCACACTGTAGAATTATTATTGTATGTAAATATCCAACGTGAAAATTTAATTAAATAAATTTAATTTAATGGTAAAAGGGGAACGAAACGCAATAATCAGCCGATGCGAATGTGACAGAAAAAAGATTTTTAAAAAAATGGAGACTTTTAAAAAAGTAGGTGCTATTCGTGATC
The DNA here is from genome assembly GCF_053919585.1 of Euprymna scolopes. Classification (NCBI taxonomy): domain Eukaryota; kingdom Metazoa; phylum Mollusca; class Cephalopoda; order Sepiida; family Sepiolidae; genus Euprymna; species Euprymna scolopes. The sequence goes on along the minus strand of NC_136508.1, from coordinate 26,215,644 downwards.
TGGTAGGAGCCCTAGGGAATACGACACGACAAATGAGTTGAAGAAAATTGTATTGTTGGAATGCTTTGATAAGACTTATAGGAAAGATATTGATCTATTCACATCATCCGAAAACGGAATAAGGATAGAATTTCAACAAAAATATTTCTATAACTCAAAATAGAGAATGGCAAATCATTTAACTAACCTATCGGTTCTTTTTTATATTCGAAATTGTGTAATCACGTCAGGGTGAGATCTGAAACAATTATATGTATATAAACAAAAAAGCTAAATGTAATATCCGTTTATTTAGACATAAATGTAATCCAAATACGTCGAAAATAAAGTAGCTTAACTAAATATAACGAATCCTATCACATTCAGCATTTATCCATCAGGGATTCTATCATATAATTATCGCTATCAAAATAGATAGAATTTTGCAATACTGTTTTAATAAACCTTAATTTCTTACGCACATATGTATACGTATTTATATGTACATATACACATATATATGTGTGTATATGTATTAGATGCCCCCTCCCCAGCATTGCGCAGTCGTCAAATACGCTTTAATATGATATTTTGTCTCGTAGAGATGCAATTTGAAAACATGGAGACCAACAGGCACACATGCATACTGAGCTTTATAAAATAAATTGCATTATATAACTTCCATAACTTATTACTTAAACGTAACACATGTTTTTGGATAAATATAAGTATAGAGCTTCTAATAGAGTGGAACTAAACTAAAACATTTTATATATGCAAGTACATCACTATAGAATAAATTTAAACAACTAAATGAAAACGTTCTTACATTAGAAACATTTAAACATAACACATGATTAATCAGATATGAGCAAAACAGAAGTCTTATATTAATTAAACTGTAGTTTTTGTGCATTGATTTGCATATCAATGAGGTTTCGTTCCTTAAAAATGTTACAAAAGATTTAAGTAGAGAAGGCAAAGAGCTCGAGTTCTTGGAACGAATTAATTAAGTCACACCTAATAAAATTGTATGAACTTTGAGAAATATTTTTTAATTACAAGCTATTCCGGCGGGAAATATGAAGGCGATGAAAGTTGGATTTGTGACAATTGAAAGAGTCGAGAAATGATAAGATTAAATAATTCACGTCGAACTTTGAAAACTGAAATCTTTAGAACTAAATATTAAAATTATTCGCGCCGATTCCACTAGATCGATGTTCCTCGACCTTAAATTGCAAGATGCATGCATAATTATGGTCAGAAGAATTTTTCTGATAAATGGGGAAGATAAGCACGTTGGAAAATGGCACGATGACAGAAAGCTAATATTAAAGTCAAATATAACTAATATCTATTTTTTGAGCAAAAGAATTACTTAAAAATATATTTCCACCACAGTCCATACGGCACAGGTAACCTAGTTTATATTTGCACACACACACTGTGTATATTTAGTCCAATCCTTTTCAGTTTAAATTATTTGTCTTTTAGCAGGATTCTGTAGTAGTGACTACTAATATAAATAAAACTATATATACATATATATGCATATATGTATATATATGTATATGTATATATATGTATATATACATGTATATATATGTATGTATATATATATATATATGTATATATATATATATATATATATATATAGGCGGTATATGCGTGATTTTCTTTCTATAAATTGAAGCCTTACTTAAAATACTCATTTACTTTATTTAAATATAACTCGCACGAAGTGTAATTAATTTATCAAGGAAATACACGCATCTTCGTTTCTATTTGTAGGATGACTTAATTTGGCTTCAAGTCAAATCATCGACAGTATAAACAACACAGAATCGAAGTCGCCTAAATGTACGCGTATAAAAAAAAACAATCAAAACATACAAAATAAGCTTGCGCCTACCAAGACTATGTACAACATCACCTGCAATAGTTACAAAATTTTATATAATAATAACACATTATTACCATTATTCACTCACATTTCGAAAGTCGTGCCATTACAAATGATCACTCACTTGCAGAAACATATAGAGCTTCATCGCTTTAAGTTAAAGTTGGCTCTTCCAGCGTTTCTCTACTCTCCGATTCTTTTCATCAGGATTTCTCTTACACTGTAAGTTGTTTTCAATTAAATGTAAGTGACAAAACCATTGCAGGTTTCAAATATTCCCTACGACCTTAAAATAGAAGTCTGTCTAATCTTATCCCTATTCGATAATTCCATCGTCTTGGATGTATTATTGCGAGACTGTGTAAAACTGTCGCATATTTTTATACGGCAACTGACAAGGCTAATCTGCTTGCCAGTCGGTTTGCCTCAAACTCCACACTGAACTCGGTACACCACTCACTCCCTGATTTTCCTCTGCGAACAGACGCCACACTTGACGATTTGAAAATCACCCCTTCTCAGGTACATGCTATTATAAAAAACCTAGACACCTCAAAAGCATGTGGACCAGATCTCATCCCGGCTATGCTATTAAAAAAATGCTCTGCCGAGGTTGCTCCAGTTCTGTCCAAACTTTACAATAAATGCCTTAAAGAATCTTGTTTTCCCGACTGCTGGAAAACCGCCTCTGTGGTACCAGTCTATAAGAATTCTGGTGAAAGAACTGACCCACTAAATTATCGCCCCATTAGCCTCCTCCCGTTTTTCGCCAAAATATTTGAGTCCTTAGTTAATCAAGCCCTAGTCCAGCACCTAACAGCTGCTAAACTTCTGACTTACAAACAATATGGATTCAGGCAAGCCCGTTCAACAGCAGATATCTTAACTGTAGTTTCTGAACGTATATACCGTTCATTGGACAAAAACACGGGAGCGTAGAGCGGTAGCCCTTGATATATCTAAGGCTTTTGACAGGGTATGGCACGATGGTCTTCTAAGGAAAATTAGATCATATGGAATCACTGGAAGAATTCATCATGTAATTAAATCCTTCTTAAGTAATAGAAAAATCAAAGTTGTCCTCGACGGACGTAAATCCAAACAATATGACATAAATGCGGGAGTACCTCAGGGGTCTATCCTTGGACCTCTATTATTCCTGATATTCATAAACGACCTCCCTGATAATATTGTTTCGGAGATGGGTATATTTGCCGATGACACCACTCTCTATAACAGATATGAGGGGAAATCAAATGAACACATATCCAAGGAAATGGCAGAAACACTAGGGGATGACCATAGTGGAATGGGGACAAAAATGGTTGGTCACATTCAATGCTGCAAAGACTAAGCTTGTTTCCTTCAATAACTACAAGAAACCTTCTCTACCACCAATAGCAATGGCCAAGAACACATTGCCTGAAAGTACTTCTTTTAAACTCCTCGGCCTAACGTTTACAGGGAATATGAACTGGAATAGATACATTGAGAACATTGCCAAGGCTGCTGCAAGGAAGGTTGGCTCCCTCTACCGTGCTAGAAAACTACTTACGCCTGACAGTATCCTATACCTCTATAAGGCAACCATTCGCCCATGTATGGAGTACTGTTGTCACATCTGGGCTGGTGCATCTGCTGCTTGTCTCTCGCTCCTGGACAGGGTTCAAAAGAGAGTCGCCAACCTGATAGGTTCTGAACTGTCATCTAGGCTTCAACCTCTGTCCCATTGATGAGATGTTGCATCCCTCTGCCTGTTCTACAAATACTTTAATGGTGAATGCTCTGACGAACTGCAAACACTTTTACCTCCCCGACGTAACTACCCCCGACAAACCCGACAAGCTACTAAGTCTCATCCCTTTACGGTAGAGATCCCTAGGTGCAAGAAAGCCTTTTACTCCACTAGTTTCCTCCCCAGAACTGCTGGTCTTTGGAACTCCCTTCTGGGATTCTGCTTTCTCAACTGCAATGATATGCAAAAGTTCAAGTGTAATGTAAACAAATATCTTTCTACTCTTCTCCATTCATAATGACCCCGCTAATTAAGTCCCTAATAGTAGCCCCCTGCTTCAAAGTGGCACTGTGCCTTGTTTGGGGTGAAAATTGAATAATTTTTTTTTTTTTAATATATATATACTATGAGTGTTATTGAGTCCTTGCGTCTACTTTCTGCAATGCGTTTGTGCAACAGATTCAAAGAAACAGTTTATTAACATGAGTTTTTATAGTGCACAAGTAAAGATTATCTTCTCCTCTCATCATCTTCCTTCGAAGTAATCCAACAACAAGGGTTTATATATTTGATATACATTTATTTGTTTTTGTAGTTTGCGACGACTTCTCTTAATTTCTATGTTATGCTAAGGTTACATTTCTCCCAGCTTCCAAACGCAGAAACATACATAAAGAAATATGTTTTACTTTATTTCATTTCCAACTTGAAAAAAAAAAAAAAAATGATAGAAACATTAATAGGGAATTCAGGGCTTTGACCAAAAGGAATCTTATTCTTGGGTAAATGCCGGGTATGTTTTGAGAAGTAGGTTAGGGTTAAAGATTATAAATATACTGAATATTATCTAAATGTTATTTTGCTTCCAACTTCCCTTCTGTTGAACACATTACCATGAGACTGCTTCCCTACAAATTTCAACAGGATTGATTTCAAGTCCTATGTCAACAAATACTTGTAGAGCTATCCTCTCTAAGTAATTGAATTTTGGCCCCTCCATTCATCTTAGATATGTTATTTTATTTCACAGAATCTCTTGTTCTTTCCGCCATCTTAACCTGGGCGTTGAATTCTGTATTTTATTATATTTTCGTAAGATTTTGTCTTTGTTAATCAATGTCATGTTTTATACAGGTTGAAAAGATAACATTGTCGTCATATAAAAGACGACATGTTCCATTCCCGTTTTATAAAAACCGGTTTTCTCTTTTTTTTTGTTGTTGTTGCAGATGATCTACTAGTTGGCCAGTTGTGTACAAATCCCAAGAACGAAATGAGCCTTCTATCGTGTCTGAAAATAAAAACAAGTGAAACTGGAGGCGCGCTGCTGTACAACTTCCGATCTCTAACGAGCTAAGTTATGAAGACTGGACCATTACCAACATCCTTAAAATACAAATCCGGACAGCTCAACGCATCAGACGATCCAAGGTTATGGTTTTTAGTGTAGTTTCGTCATGCGATCTCAAACTGTAAATGGATTTGCTGAAGAGTGTGGTGATCCTTAGTGCAATCAGGTTGCCGATGGCAGATCTTGATTGTGGCAGCAGGTGTCTAAAGAGACCCCAATTTTGCTTCAGAAGGAGTGCTACGATGTGTCTCCTCCTCTCATTGCCGCCTCCTCCCCTCGACTTGAACACATTGGACGAATTCATTTAGTCATACGTCGAGAGCTTCACCGAAATGACCTCATCCCACACCAACACCTGATAGCTGCTATCTTTTTTTTTTTTTTACATAGGCGTCACCACTTATCAAGGCCGATCGGCCACTCAAGGATAAGAGTTAAAGAGTGTAGAGTAGTCAAAAGGACAATATAGTAATCAATAGTAATGGAAGTTCGGTAAATTTGTTAACACAAGTGGAACGGCTCATCAGAAACTTGTTCACGTTGGACTTGAAAACAACCATATTATAGACAGCTGGAAAGCAGGAAAATGGAAGACAATTCCACAGGCGCGCAGTTCCAAGAAAGAAGCTTTGATCATGGAATCTATGTTTAGGTTTAGGCACAGATAAAGAGTGGGGAAAATTATTGATAATGTTTTCAGCTAGTCTAGTGTTTCTTGTGAAAGTTTGGCGAGGGGAGACCATAGATTGAAGCTCAGTCGAACACTTTCCATGAAAATGACGATAAAGCAGAGACAAACTCGCAACATCACTTCTGTGAGATAGAGGTTGAAGCGAAGAGAAAAGGACATCTCCCACCAGGCCACGAAGTCTATTTTGAACCCTATCAAGGCAGGACAAGTCTTTTCTAGCAGCTCCTGCCCATATGTGGCAACAGTATTCCATCCTTGGACGTATCTGGCTCATATAGATAGAGAATTGCATCAGCAGTGAGATATCTACTGGATCGATAGAAGGATCCGACCATTTTTCCAGCGGCCTTGGCAACAGATTTGATGTACGTATTCCATTTAAGATCAGGAGTAAAGGTCAAGTCCAGAAGCCTGTCAAAACTTGAGGCCTCCCCAAGGCGAGAGCCATTCATTTTAATTGATGCCAGATGGGGATCAGAACGTTGATTATGTAAAGATAGAAGCTTGGTTTTAGATGCATAAAAAGTAACCAGCGACTCCTTTCCCCATTGTACAACGTGATCAAGATCAGAGGAGAGAGAATCGGAGAGAACTTGGTCGTTTACTGTCTTAGGTATGCTACCATAAATGGTAGTGTCATCAGCATAAATGTCTACTAATGATGTAAGGATGTGATTTGGAAGATCATTAATGTAGATCAGGAAAAGAGTTGGGCCCAGGATGGACCCCTGATGGACTCCAGCATTTATACTGTGAGCTTCTGATTTTTGCCCATCAACTACTACTCTTATGAACCTATCAGAGAGAAATGATTTAATAATTGAGAAAACATTTCCAGCTATACCATAGCTGGAGATCTTGTGAAGTAAACCTTTATGCCATACCATATCAAAGGCCTTTGATATGTCAAGAGCAATTGCCCTAGAAAGGTTGCCTCTGTCGAGAGATTCGCTAATCCTATGAGATATAACTGTAAGCACATCTGCTGTAGATCTAGCAGAACGGAAACCATATTGTGTCACTAAGAAGGTGATTTTTGCTGAGATGGTTGATTACTTCTCTATTTAACACAGATTCCAGTAACTTACTTATGATGCACAGGAGACTTATTGGCCTGTAATGAGAGGGGGATGAACGATCACCTGAATTCTTAAATACAGGGCATACTGATGAGATTTTCCAGGGTGATGGGAAGAAATATTCCTTAAGACAACGTTTAAACAGTTTTGTAAGTATGGGTGCTAGTTCTGGTTGAAGTTTTGGAGTACTATAATTGGAATACCGTCAGGGCCGGTTGCTGACTATTCGCCGATCTCCTGCTGGCGCTTGTGGAAAAGACATGCTCCTAGTTCCGGACTTGTAGCGGGGAGGTGATTGAGACTGAAGGAAACTACATTGAGGAGATGTCAACTCTACTACATAATCAAGTTACCTGAATTGATTTTTTGAATAAAAGTTTTAAAATAATACTGTAGGATTGTTTTCAATAAGGCGACAATTTTATCCTTCCATGCTGTATAAATATGTTTTCGTTATTTTTATTTACTCAGATTTTAGCAATTGTTTATATCAATACTGACAAGCTTCCGATAAGAAATTGTTTTTTTTCTTTCTATTTACGCATATCTCATAATGTTCTAGAACATATAATCTATGATTTGAAAAGTTTTACAAAACTATTAATATCTCAAGTTTTCTTTCTCAGTATATTTTCCATTGCGACTCCTATTTTAGCCAGGAGTATCCCATTTCGTTTTTCCAATATCAGCTTTTCTTATTTTCCCGATTATTTGCTCAACGTTCAAAATGCAGTTTCATGCCCGTAATCAATGGACTACTGCCCCAATACAAGGAAATATTTCTCTATTTATTATGTTTGATATGTGTTCCCCGTTCTTATAACTAATCGATATATTGTTGTTTCTGATCAGATTTTAGCGGGTTTTCATTTAGCTTAGGTGCCCACTATAATTCCCCATCGAAAACCATTTTGTAAGCGGTAATAAACTTTTCAGTAAAACGTGTTATATACTCCTCTAATTCTATTATTGCATATCCGTTAGATTATTGTAGACTTGCGAATTCTCTATTGTTTCTTTTTTTACATGAAGGGTGTAGCATACCTTGGAATTAGTGAGCATATTGATTAAGTTTCGATTGTGTTTCTGATTTTTTTTTTTTATATAACGTTTTAAAAGTCTGTATTCTTACTATTCCGTTCCAATTAATAATTTAACCCTCGTACTAATATTTATTCTCATCCATTCTTCATTAATCATTTCTTTCATCTATCTTATATATATATATATATATATATATATATATATATATATATATATATATATCAGGTTAAAAGTATTCAAATGTAATAAATAATACATTGCACGAGGTTATAAAGAGTGCTTAAAGAATGAGGACTGATTTTTTCTGTGGAAAGCAACCATTTATTAAGTTGCCTCTCAAGCCAACAATTTTCCGACACATTAGCATGACCCATGTAAATTTGTTTGTATTAATATATATATATATATATATATATATAGATAGATAGATAGATAGATAGAGAGATATATATATATAAGAGGAAATAGTTTATAAAACATATTAAAATAGTTAATAAAATGTTATTTATATATATATATATATGTATATATGTGTATATATATGTGTGTATACATATATAGTCTTCTAAAACTTTCCCATATACGTATATACATATATATAAATTATTATTATTATTAATATGATTATTATTATTTTTTACTATTATAATAATATATATATATATATATATATATATATATATATACATATATAACGAAGAGTAATGCCCTGCGCTAAGTTGCAGCCGTTACTGCCCTTACCTTACGATATTCCGCCTGGTCCTTCAGATTGCTTTGTTTTTTTGTTTTTTTTTTGCTTTTTCGAAATTGAGAAAAAAATGAGATTAAATAATCTAATCCAATCCAATCCTGAGACAAAAACTTTGAATAAAACAATCAGGTGAGATAACAGAAGGGAGGCTATTTAGACATCGTCGCTCTTTTTAGCATTTTCCTTTCTGAGCAATAGATTATATTGAAATAATATCAAGTTAGAACATCTGGCCGTTATAAAAATAACGTTTCTGTTGGATATCTTGACGCATTTTTTAGTATTTCATTTCTCATCATTCTTTCGGTATCACATGCACTAAGTGTCGAGGAATTTGGCATTTATGGCAGAATATAATTGCCGAATAAATGTAACGCCTTTCTAACATCTATCGCCAACGAATAACGCTTTCCAATTTATTAACCATATAAAATGATTTGATTACTAGAATAATCTTAGCATGTGTTGATGTGCATATTGCCACGCCCTTATTACCCGGTGTTTAGCTTCCATCATTCATTGTTTTTGGTGTTTTACATTGGCTTATGTGGAATTATTTGTACGGCATAATCGTGTTGATACGCCGATTCTCCTCAGATGACCGAAATTAAGCAACGTTGAGCCTGATTTTTATCAGAGGGGTGACCATTTGGGAATTCTAGGACCTGTATGTGCTCTCCGCTTATCTCGGCATTTGTTTCCAGTCGTCCTGTACTTCACTTGCCACTGCTATTTAACAATGTCGTCTCAAGAGAGGTGTGGTTGGAGATTTCGCACCTCCTGCCACACAAATTTCACGCCCAAGAAACCTTCATGGGTATCCATAGTTTGTCCAAGGCTGAAGGATTCTGCTGCTGTGGCACTATTTTAGGGCCACTGTTTCTAACACCCTCTGCAGCATGGCCGAGTGGTTATTTGGCCATGTGCGTAGAGATACAAAGAAACGCTTTACCATAATTCCCTTTCCTAGAGCTCTCCCTCTTTTTGTTCAGGCCGTCATGAGGTGAGCACCATAATTTTTGTCTCTCCGTCAATGAGGAGGGGGGGACTCCTTTCCCTCAAGACTAGTTAGGTTAGTTAGCTTTGAAAAGCCTATTGTCCAGTTTTAAATTGTAAAGGTTTTTTTGTGTAATATGTATATTGTTTCTAATGTAAAATAAAATAGTTATGTTCCATATATATTACAATTGTGTCGCGTGTCGTCTTTCCTGTGTCTTCCATAAATACCTCATAAATACCATCATTCTAAACAAGGATGAAGAAAGGAAATCCCAGTCAGAACGCCATCAAGGGTGACACACAGCACATCCAACATCTCAGGTATGCTTCTCTTCTTACAGACCCTAACGACGGCCATCTTCATATCTTCCCGAGACCACTTTAAGACATTTACTATAACACGTCTGTCGATCATACACCTAAGTGACCGGCTGATAGAGGTATAAATGGTGCACTATGACCAGGACATATTGTTCTCAAGCATGGACATAATTTCGTCCCTTCGATCTTAAATTGATTACTGTATCACCTGTTATAAATGTTGCTTATAGACAAAATATTGACTCTGAAAAAACCCACGGCACAACAAAAAATTATAACCATTAGACGAATCGAATAAAAAAAATCGTGCACGGTCTTTAAAAACTGAATATTTCGGGCATTTTTTTAAATGGCAGACCAGTACACACGCACACAAAAAAACGCACTTAAAAAGAAAATTCAGAACCTGAAAAAAGAAAATTGTCTTGCACCTACAAAAAAAGACAGTTCCAAAAGATCGATTAAAAAAAAAGAGTATTGAAAAATAACCCTCCGAAAAAAAAAGTAAGAAATGTGTCCTACACAAAGAGAAAAAAACAGAGACGAAAAAAAAAGTGTTTCTAGAATATTCAATATCTATTTTTTTCTCACGCTCTCTCTCTCTCTCACTCTTTCTGTCTCTCTCAAGATATATATCTATATGTGTGTATATCTATGCATGTTGTTATTACATGAAAGAAAAAAAATCTTTCAAATACGAAGCTCGAAAAATAAATTTAAAAGAAAGAAAAAAGGGGAAAAAAGGATATCTAACAATTTTTTATCTGATCTTTATTTCTGGTTTATAAAAATATAGGATTTTTTTAAAAATTGCTTTTGACTTTGCAAATGTAACAACCTCGTAAAATGTTAATGAATTTTTTCAGTTTAGATTGTAAAAATAGAACTCTATTTCAAAACTATATTTCATGAACAGTTGAGATGTCCTTTTTCAGGTTAGGTAATAATTAACGCTGAAACATAAGAGGACTTTTTCATTTGATAATGTTTTTTATTGATTTTTTGTTTGTTTAAAAAAAGAAAGAAAATGTTACTCGTAAACAAAAATTGGGGTTAGATAATGTGAAAGTTTTGTGTGAGAATATCTTTTACAAAATTGTTCAAAATAAGATTGCTTTTCTATTTTTTAATTTTTTTGTCACTCATTTCTTAAAAACAATGGCCGTACATGTGAGAGATAAGTGAATATTACCTCGTAATGGTGTTTGTGAGGGTGGTGATGGAGAGGTGGTGGAACAATGCTACTTGCCTCTGTCTCTCTTCTTCTCTCTATCGCTCTCTTTCTCTCTCATTTCCTTACCGTTAGGGTTTGTGAAAACGAGAGGGTGACTTTTGAAATTGTCGAAGACTTTTTTTGTAATTACGTAATGTATAATGTTATAGTGAGAGGTTAGTGAAGGCTTTTCTTCCCATCCCATTCCCTTCCCTTGCTTTTTTGTGCTTATATAACTAAACGTCCATGGCGAGTTGCAGGAGGGCATATAATAACGAATTAACTTGGATTTTTTTTCTACCAAGTTTAGAGAACAAAAATACTTATGTTCCCTTTAATTAAATTAAATAATGTCTTCTATTTTTTTATTAGGAATAAAAAGAGCTGAAATCTTCGAGTACTTTCAAAAGACAACTGGTACGTGATTACGTTAATTTTTTTAAGAGTTCTCTGAAATTTTCATAATTTTTTTAAAGCGAAATTATGCTATTACATTTCGAATATTCTCTAAATTTTTTGTAATTTCTAAAGAAATATTTACTAACAGAGGAGGTTTTCCTGAATTCTGGATAATTTTAAAGAAGAATTATTCCAGTTAATTCTTTAATTGAAGGTTTATTTGAAATTGGACCGTATGACAGGGGTCCCTGAAATAGTGACTGAGGAGTATTTACGAAAAAATTAAATTAATTCTTGAGAAGAAAAGAGTGTCCTCAGTCTAGAAAGATCTCTCTTTAATTTAAACTTCATTTTCCTCAAGCTGTTAACTATACAGAACTGGTCGTTAATCAGGTTTGGCGGGAGTTTATTAATTCGAAATAATTTTGTGAGTGATTTTAGGAAGAGAGTTGCTTTTAAATAATAAACTAATTACTTTGAAAAAACAGTTAATTAACGTGAAACGTTTCTGAATTCGAAATGACCTTGATAATGGTCTATAAGAAGAAATGATTTTTAAGAATCAATTCGTCGTCTCGTGTTTGTCCTTCGAAGTCGAAGATGACCATGACATCAGTGAGTGAAAGTAGTGCTTTTGTGCTTCCGGAGATTACTTTGTGCTTCTGGAGATGACTTGTAAGCCGATCCGGGCATGGAAGGCTCTCCCACAAGTTGGACAGTGGTGAGCAGGTGTTGTGGGGGCAAAGATTGTTGCTCTGGCTTTGAGGGTTGCACGCTTCTGTTTTGCTTTGAGGGTTCTTCTCTCTTCAGCTGTTTCAGCTCCTTTGTTGATGAGGTGACGCCAGTGAGGTCTGACTGATGCAAGCGAAACCCAAGACCCGCTACTGATGTTGAAGTCTTTGAGGTTGTCCTTAAAGCGTTTTCTTGGTGCTCCGACTGAACGCTTGCCTTGGCACAGCTCGCCATACAGGAGTTGTTTTGGAATTCTTTCATCTGGCAGGAGACGTGACCTGCCCATCTCAGTTGGGACTTTCGAATGGTAGTAGTTATGCTGGAAAGATTTAGGAGCAAGACCTCTGTATCTGGAACTTTGTCTAGCCATCTGATATGGAAGAGATTTCGGAGACATCTCACATGGAAGTGGTTCAACGTTATTTCGTGCCTTCTGTAGGTAGTCCAGGTTTCTGAGCCATAGAGCAATGTGGTGAGGACAACTGCTTTGTAAACCTTCAGCTTGGATTGGACTTTGTTGCGCATGTTAGAGAATGCAGTTTTCTTCGCCACACACGCTTTGTCATTTTGATGCGTTCTTAGCAGGCGGTGCTTTTCCTGCAAGAAGTTGTGAATCTCAGGATCATTCTCGTCAAACCAGTCCTGCTGGTGTTTGGTGGCAGGACCTAGAACGTCAAGAGCAGCAGAGTGAACAACATCTCTGAAGGATGTCCAGCTCTTTTCAACGCTGTTGTGATTGAGATTGAAGTTAGCAAGTTTACTATGTATGCTGCTCTGGAATTCCTCTGCTGTTTTAGGACATTTCAATTTAGCTGTATTGAGCCTCTTCTATTTTTTACCCTGAGGCCTTCTCTTTGGTTGGATGAAGAAGTTGAATTTGGAAATGATGAGGCGGTGGTCGGTCCAGCAATCAGCCCTGCACATGGCTTTGGTCAGCCGCACGTCCTGCCTGTCCTTGACTCTGGTAATGACATAATCGATTTGCTGTCAGTGCTGAGAGTGTGGATTCATCCATGTGGTTTTATTGCAATTTGAGATGCGGAATATAGTGTTTGTGATGTTGAGATCATGTGACGCAAAGGGTCTAAGGATGAGGAGTCCGTTGCTATTGCATTTGCCTACTCCATGCTTTCCAATGATGTTGTGCCAGGCTTGATGATCTGTACGACACGTGCATTGAAGTCGCCAAGAATTACAAGCTTCTCCGACTGAGGGACTGAGGAAATTAGAGAGTACAGCTCTTCATAAAACTTATCTTAGACCTCATCAGGGTTAGTCATCGTTGGGACATAGGCGCTGACCAGCGTAACGCCGGTGTTGCGCCCAAAAGGTAACGGCATTTTCATTAGTCTGTCGTTGATATCTTCAGGAATGCTTGCTAGTTTTGGTACGTGAGTTGTTTTGATAGCAAAACCCAGACCAACTTCACGCCGCTCCTCAGTACTGTGCCCACACCAGAAGAAGGTGTAGCCTCCACAAGTTTCGGTCGGTTGGCCTTTGTCTGAAAAACGAGTCTCACTTAGGGTTGCAATGTCAATATTGTAGCGAGCAATCTCACGAGCTACAAGCGCTGTTCGTTTTTCAGGTCGATTTGCTTTTGCATTGTCGAGCAGCGTTCGGACATTCCACGATGCTAGAGAAACCACATTTTTAATAATCAATTGAATAACTTTAAATGTACACTGAATTTTAAAAATAATAATTACGAAATGAAAAATTTATGATGTCTCTGAATCTCATTGTGAAGGGTAAATTGATTCAAAATGAATTTTCTATGATCTTTTAGGAAGGTTAATTTTAATAATGAACCAAATGTTTGAAATAATTTTTGAATTTCATTGTGGAAAATGGGTCGATTTTAAATTTATGATCTTTTGAGAAGATTATTTTTAAAATAATAAATGAATTACTTTGGAAAAAAGTTAACTAACATAAATTCGATATTTTTAACGGTCCTTTGGTAAGAAAAATTGATTTTAACGATGAACCAAAATACTTGAAATAATTTTTACATTTTAGAATGAAATTTTAATGATCTTTTCTACATAAAGTTGTTTTGAAAAAAAATAACGTACTTTTTAAATGTAACCTGAAATTTGGGAAAAGTTGATTATGAATGTAATAAATTGAAATGTGACCGAGGCGCTCTGAAATGATTTTTTCAAAATGTTTTCTTTTTTAAGAAAAAAACCGTAAACACCCTATTTCATTGATTTAATATATACCAGGTTTCTGAATTGTTTATTTTGTGAATTTTTTTTGCCCTGATTGAGTATTTTAACTCATGAAGGCTGAGTGCCCTTCTTAATTAATTCTTTATATAATTAATCAATATTCCGTGGTGGATGGGTTTTATTGGTCGTTCGGCAACAGAATCCTTGCTCTAACAGAATTAAATTGGATTAGAACCTTTGAAGACCGAGGTTTAACAAAATCCATATATGTCGGCGTAATGAGGTCACGTAATCCCGACTTGGTTAAAATACATTATACTGGTTGCTGAAGGGAGCGTAAATCCAGTTACGGAAATAATGTTATGCAGACTAAATTAAAAGAACGGATATGTCGGCGTGATGAACTCACGTAAAATCCGCCTTAGTGAAATACGAGCATGTAGTGAGTTAGGGTTAGGGTTAGGGTTAGGGTTAGGGTCACGCCGACCTATACGTCCTCTTGTGTGAAACTTCGAGCAAACCGTTCGCATCTTAAGTCCCTCCTGAATAAGTGTGCGTACAGTTACCACACTGACATCAACTGTGCCTGTATGATTTTTATAGACACACGCCGGTCCTTATTCTTGAAAAGCTTCATTTTCTTTTCTGGCTTCTTAACTCCTCACATCGGTTGTCGTCCATCACAGACTCCCAATCTTTGAATCTCTCAAAAATTGCTGCTTGATTTATGCAACTTTTCCAAGTTTAAAATGGAATTTTATTGCATACCGTCCCTTAAAGTATTCAAATGTCCAAATGACATTTTTGAAATTCACCAGCTGTGGCGACTAGGCTTTAGTAGTGTGTATTCTAATTTTTGCTGTAGCTGTTCATTTGAACCTGGAATCATAAAAACTGTCATCCTAGAAGATATATATCAATAACATACTAGATTTTCAAGACTCTACGACGATTATGAATTGCTGCACAAAACAAGTTTAAAAACTTATTTAAGGCATCTAGTGAGTAACAGTAGTTTAAATAATGCAAACTAATGGGACCTGTAGAAAGTCCACAGGAGACTCATTTATATGTAATATATTGATGTCGACATTCTGTAGATGTTCGGCGTAAATGGAGACGCTCTGATATTATTGTAGTTTTTTTGTTAAAGTATTTATCAAAACTGAGAGGGACGCCCGGCGTAGCCCGGTTAATAAATACGCTTAAATATGATATTTAAATTCTTGCAGATTTCCTAAATAATATTCCGCAGTAAATTTTCCATCGATTTTTATATATTATAACGTTGCGATTTCAAAAATAAACAAAAATATATTTATATGACTTGGGTGCAAGAGGTTCCTGAAAGAGCATGATATCCCGTGCTTGGATTGGCCTGCATTATCTCCAGACCTGAATCCTATAGAAAACTTATGTCATGACGTCAAGCAACAGCTACGCAATGATAAAATTTCAAATTTGGAAAACCTTTGCAGATAATTAAAGAAAAGTGGTATGCCCTTTCCCCAGAGTATTGCTGCCGTCTAATTCAAGGAATTCCCAAAAGATTGCAGGCTGTACAAATTGCAGAAGAGCTATGCTACAAAATATTAAAACATGCATTGTGTTCCTGTTGTATTTGTGGTGTATTAATGTCCTTAAACTTACATTTATATAACAATTTTCCATTGTGCGGACTTTCGTTTTGGCTTCTCAATTTTAAGTATTTTTTAAAATGACGAGAACACTAGAATATTTCAATTAAACGTCTAATATAAACAGGTAAAATTATCTTCCCTTTTCTTCTCTTCTCCATCTCTATATAAAAAAAAATAACTCATTTTTCCCGTGTGAGTTTGACCTTAATAGGATTAAAATCAAGACATTACATGCATATGTAATGTGCACAAACTACAGCACAGGATCTGAGGTGTGCTATAGGTATATTACTCTTAAACTTCCTCGACAACCGTACATTCCTATATTTTTTTCCGGTGAGAGTTCACTGCCAAAACCGGTTATATTTAATGGAAGTTGCAACATCTTTTCTCTCTATTAGATTCCCCCTTTTCCCGCTCCCCATTTACACTGCATCGGATGCTTTCCCAAGGAACAGTAGGAGGAGACATCGGTTTGGAATCGGACAAGTTTATTTATGGCGTATTTTGTTTTTTTTATGTTCTTTCTCTGATTTATGCTTTCTGTTTTCTAGATAAATAAAATAGAAATAAAAAAATATAAAAAGAAAAGGCGATTATTATTATTGTTTTCTTTTTGATTTTTTGTTAGTTATTGTAAGACGCAACCTGAGGGACTAACCAGTTTTTACTTCCGGTTTTAACGACTTTAACCTTGAAATATAACTACACCTTTATTTATTATTGCTTGCAACTAAACATTTATTTTTACACAAAGAACGCAACGATATCGTGAATTCACTTGCATTACACTTAAATTAAAATTAAAACAAATCAATTCATTTAGAATTCGAGAAAACAAAAAAAATCATTTAGAATTCGTTCACTGCGGAATTGATATTTGACCTAATTCATTTTTAGTTAATTCATAACGTTTTTTTTTTTTTCGTTTTTTTCCGCTTTTGACTCAATGATTCGAGTTCGACCCCCCTCATCAAACTTTTTTTGGGATTTTTTAAACACCCGGGAACCGCCGAAACGTTTGTATTGCATCACGTTCATTTTTTTAATTGTTCTTTTTTCATGATTTTTTCTTGATAGTTTTAACATTGTTTTTATAATATTTAAACAGGGTTATTACTTCGCTTTGGTTTCATTTTACCACACACACCCAAACACACACGCATCAAATAACCCGAACAACGACGGGTACCCACCGCTAGTAGAAGAATAAAAGGCAAAATAAGGTCAGCTTGTTTAAACAGTTACATTAAATTTAGCTTTAATTTGCAGTTGTTGAAAAAATTACAAGTACGGACTTTCTTTTAGCCGCCATCTCTCTCTCTCTCTCTCTCTCTCTCTCTCTATATATATATATATATATATATATATATATATATATATATATATATATATATATATATATATATATATATATATATATATATATATATATATGATTTTCAGAATGTGAGAGATTGTATATAATAAATTTCACGGTCGGATTTCAGCGCGGTTTGCTTGATGTGTGTTGGTTAATAGAAATGCTTGCGTGTGCGGGGCGTTTGCTCAGTTATTAGAATGCTTGCCTCGTATGCAAGAGGCTCGGGTTTCGAATCCTGCGTTCGGATTTGTCTAACTGATGAACCCAAATGAGGGCGAAACTTGAGTCTTGGACTTCCGGTTCGTTGACTGTCATGGCTCTTGTGAGCTGCGACGTTGTTTGGCTGTGGAATTTATTATATATATACTTATTTTTTTCTTAACCCTGACAACCTCTTATTCCTAGCATTGTGATACCCATCTAACACGTTTCCACATACAAAACTCATACAAGCTACATTTCGTTATTAATACACACATATGCACACACACACACACACACACACACACAGAAACACACACACACACACAAACACACACACACACACACACACACACATATATATATATATATATATATATATATATATATATAGGCTAAATGTGAGTGCGTTGGGGTGTAGGTGTGTGTCTGTGTGTATTTATAATTCTGTGACTTAAACTGCAGTGACTTACGTCGATAAAATCACTTTTTTCCTTTTATCTATATTTGTATTATCTAATCTTTGTTATGACACAGGCAAATAACGTATAAGTCTGTCCTCCATCATTTCGCCTGTCTAGACGCCTTCTGAAAACTTTGCAATCACAATGGAGTAAACAAACCAACTAATAACACACTCGCATAAACAAAGTGTAATGACATCTATAAATCAACAGAAACATTCCTCATACCATCGGCACAAACTGAACAAAGAAAGAAGGCGCGCACATGCACACATACAACACCTGTCTCTTCTTTTTTTTGCGACTCATAATTAAGTGTCGCAAAGTTTTTGTTGTTGTTAAATGTGCGTCTCTGTTTGTTGTGCTTTTAAATCTCCAAAAAGATTAGAAATTTCTTCAATTCCGAAAGTTCTTACATATGAGATTGTTCGAAAAAAAAATAATAGCTAATGTTTCGACTCATGCAAAGAGAAATTTCTAGCGTTTTTTTTTAATTTTTTTTTTTTTTGCATTTATTGTCTTTTAGATATTTAATATTTACTTCAAGATTTTGATCTGTTTGACCAACAAAAAAAAAAACACATACTACCCACATCTAGTCGTTCCGTAATGGATTTCGCTCATGACAGTGTGTGAAGCTACTTGGTGTAACAAACCAAAAATACTACAGGGTAAAACGATAAAGTTGTCGCTCTAACGAAATCAACATCACAGCTTTTTTTTAAAAAGTTTTATTGAAAAAAAATCAGTTCAGGTAACTTGATTATGTAGTAGTAATATAGATGCGAAGTGGCATGACGAGGCTCTCACTTGAAACCACACCAAAGACCATAAAAGTGGGGGAAAACTTTGTTATCATCACTCTAGGCACGTCCCTGTTATTCGTTGCAAACCAACGGTGCATTTTGAGGGCGCTGGCAATGGTACCGTTGTCATAACTTGGATCGGTAGAGAGGATGTGTTGTACCGCGGCGCATCTCTGGTCTCGTTTGTTGAACATTGTGTCACTTTAAAACACGATAAAAGGCTTCTATCACTTCTTAGGATTTGTATAAAATTGACCAACAAATAGATGGTCTGAAACAACAACAAAAAAGAAAACCGGTTTTCATAAAACGGAAATGGAATCATGTGTTTTCTAGGGTAATATTTTTGTCGTTCAACCAGGTAGTTTAAGGTAAAACATTAGCCAACGGTAAGTATACGACTAATCGATTTCGAGTAAGAAAACAGCATTTTCCTCCTTTTTTTTAGAAATACCGTTCAGTAAACATGTATAACTTAGAACAATTTAGATGAAGCGAGAGGCACAAGGCCACCGGAAGTAATCTTAAGATTATGTTTGAAAATCTCTAAAAGTTTGCTCCCCACACTAAGACGACGGAAATTGATGCAGTTGACACAAATACGGAACGAAAGTCAAGTATGAACCAAAACACGAAACTATGCAGAAATCTTATATATAAAAGCCTCTATGTCTGTCTGTCTGCCTGTATCCATATTTTTTTCAAACTCTATCTCTCTCGAAAATAAAAGTCGCAGAGCGGCGCAAGGTTATTCAAATGATTGCATTTTTTACAGATCTTTCTTTTATGGGTCTTTAGCCGGTTAGTTTTAAAGTTAACACATAGTCTCTTATGTATTTTCTATTTCTTTTATATGTATAGCCGTATTTTTATTTGTATTTTGTTTGTATTTTAGATGTATTTCACTTTATGTATCACTCTATTGTTTTTTATTTTGATGAACATCTCTTAATTTTTTAATTTTTTAATTTTTTAGAATATCACTTTATAAAATATACCAGACTACTTTTTATTTTATACTGTACTTGTCTTACTTTGTAATATATTTTAAGAATGTACCTATTTATATATTTATATTTAAAAGGTGTATCCTACTTTATTAATTTAACAACTCTATTTTAATTTTATTTTCAAATTGTGGTGTGGCCGTCTAAGGAAGCAGTAGGGCTTCCCATTGGGGAGGTTGAGATTTCCGGAACGAGAATGCCGGGCAGATATACTTGTTTTATTTGTTAAGTATTATTGTATGCCCGGGCATCGGTAGCCAACCCTGCTGAGGATTATAAATTTTATTATTTTTATGAACCCGACATATACATTTTATTGTTTAGTGGAAAACTGGCAGCACATCTTACCTTGAGAATAGATAACGGAAATTGAGGTTATGAGTTTAACCTTTTGGGGGCCTGAGAAATCGGTAGACTGCAGGCACACACGCAGGGAATCAGGGATCCCCCTGAGATGACGTACTTACTGGTGATTGGTCTAGGCGGTAGCCAGACCTACCGCTGTTCTAACTACATAAGCGGGTTCCTATGCAAAGATATGTAGTTGGAGCTCAGTTGGAGCGGAAATTCGAGAGAATCTAATACTAATTGAAAAGTTGTCGCCACCCCTCTCTACCGACCATCACCACCGCAAAACTAAGAGGAATTAAATCTAATTGAGACTCGGTCGAGTTTTGTCAAAATTCAACATCTGAACAATTGTATATAAGTTATATTTTGTACATTTATCTTTAATTAACCAGTAGAATAGAATAATTGACTTTATCTTTCTTTTGCGTTCATGAAAATTGATTCATTTCCAGTATGACAGACCGACGAAGCAGCGACCTATCAACCCGAAGGTGAAGTGATTCCGACTAGATCTACTGAGTCCCCTGCGAAGAACGAACACAAGTCACACTGGGGTCCGTGACTGAGGTTTCACTCGTATGTGACGAAGGAGCTTCCCATTAGGGGTCGCTGATAGTTCACAAAATGAATCTTACTTTGTAAATTTTAGAATGCACCTCTCTATTTTATTTGTTATTCTTTTCTTCAATGAACCACTGTGTTTCACTTTTTTTTTTTAGATAAAATGTATAATTTGTATTATTTGTCTCAATAATGGCTACTGTCCTTATTGTAATATTATATTCACAAAAGAAATTTTTGGGCAAAGTATAGACACCTCAAAAGTGACATTCATCATGAGTTAAATGTTCAATCCTCAGTAAGGGCGATATTAAGAGTGCAATTGCGGCTTATTTAACATTTCGATTCGGCCATTATTGAGTAAACGAGGACGTGCGTATTAAAATACACACAAAATGCGAATTGACGTCTTGTATGAAAAAAGACTATAAAAATGAGAAAAAAACACGTTAGAGAGACGATAGTGTCCCAGACGTGGGTAACGTAACAGTCGTAAGTAGAAGTCAAGTGTGGCGAGAAAATAAGGAAAAATATGCTGTTGTTAACCGTGCGTTAGTCCTCAGACTGTTCCAAACATGGTTAGTCCCATGGGATATTTATATGCCCCAATACAAAAATGTATATAAAGTTATTATTTGATAAAATATAGTTATCGTGCTGGTTCAAGATATATCTACAGTTCTCTTGAAGAGTTTAAATCACTTGTATCTTGTTGATCTTTTTATGAAATAATGCAATAAAATAAATTATAAAACTAAGGAAAAAATTTTTAAATCTTAGATTTAGATCACTCTTATATAAAAATATCCACAGGATAAAACCGTTTGTGTTATTTTTTAAATATTTATCATAAACCAATAATCTTTCCATAAATTGAAATAGCAAGAGAAACGAATATGAGTTAATTGAATAAACATCATATTTCAACCAGCAACTCCAAGGAAAACTATGATATAACTGCGCCATACGTGTGCTATTAAATTAATGAGCCAGGAAAGTACTGGGAGGGGGAGAAATAAGTTGCCAACAGGAAATTATGAACACTTACGCAAAATTGTAGTGACACAACTCCTTATGTGGCTAATACAGCTTTAAGAAAGTGAGTTGAGTTATTACTTGTTTTCTGTTCATTGCGAAGTGGACTTCAAACAACGCGTTGGTACCGTGTGTAAACGCATAAAATGATATATTTTCTTTGGTTTTCATTGTATATCTCTCATCGGTACTATATGAGTTACACTTGTCAATTCTTTGTACGATTTTACTATCACTTTCTCGTTTATTCCACTGTTTGGTTTCCTTATAATTTTATTATTTCCATTTAATTTTATTTCTTGTCTTTAATTACAAGGACATTGTAGCTAATAATATCGTTCGGAAATGTCGTTTTAAAACTAAATTTACTTTTCTCTTACACATCTAATTGAATTTGAACCAATTAGAGTTTTACTTACGAGTCAACTGTAATTGTGTTTCTTTTCATTCTAAATTTGTCTTCAAATGCGACGACAAAATAACAATTTTACCTTTATTTCTTTTTAATGATGAGTCAATTTGTTTTTACTATCTGGCGAATTTGGCCAGCTTTACAATTCAAATTTAATTAACAATGCAAGATCAAATTTGGTGAGGCAAAAAGATCGTAGAGAGTAGACACGCATAAATACTTGGAATCAAAAACGTCAAATGAGAAAAGACGAGAAATTAGCAAACATATTTAACTGAATTACTACATAAACCCATGTTCACTTACTACCATACTATGTCCCTTAATAACGGTTAGTTATAATATTATTATTTTAAAACAGCGCATATGAGAGACTGCGAGAAAGTAGTAGCGGCTGTAAAGCAAGTATGTGAATTAATGCATGCAAGCAAAGAAGTAGTCAACCACCTCAGTAGAAATAACCCCCTTAGTGACATGCAATATGGTTTCTGATCTGCTAGACCTACAGCAGATGCGCTAACGTTTTTATCTCATAGGATTAGTGAATCTCTCAACAAAGTCTTCATTTCTAGGGCAATTGCTCTTGACATATCAAAGGTCTTTGGTAGGGTATAGCATAAAGGCCTATTTCACACAATTTCCAGCTGCAGAATACCTCGAAAATGTCATCTCAATTATTAAATAATTTCGCCCTGATAGGCCCATGAGAGTCCATCCTAGGCCCAAATCTTTTTTCCTGATCTATATCAATGATCTCCCAAAACAAATACTGAGATCATTCGTAGACATTTATGCTGACGACGCTATCATCTATGGCAACACATCAAAGACCGTAAATGACCAAGTTCTCTCTGATTCTCTCTGATTCTCTATGATTCTCTCTCCTCTGACCTTGAGCGCGTGGCAAAATGGAGGAAGAGGTGACTGGTTACTTTTAACGCATCTAAAATCAAGCTCCTATCTTTACATCATCAACGTTCTGATCCCCGACTGGCATCAATTGAAATGGAGGGCTCTCGTTTTGATTTGACAAGCTTCTGGGCTTGACATTTAATCCTTATCTGAAATGGAACACGTACATCAAATCTGTTGTCAAGATCTCTGGAAAAATGGTTCGATCGTTCTACCGCTCCAGTATATGTATATATATATATATATATATATATATATATATATATATATATATATATATATGTGTGTGTGTGTGTGTGTGTGTGTGTGTGTGTCACTGCTGATGCGATTCTCTATATTTATAAAAGACGTCAGTCCAAGTATGGAGTGTTGTTGCCAAATCTGGGCAGGAGCTGCTAGAAACAGCTAGTCCCGTATTGAGTTCAAAATATACTTTGTAGCTTAGTGGAGGATGCCCTTTTCTCTTCCCTGCAACATCTTTCTCACAGAAGGGACTTTGCGAACTTGTCTTTTTTAGATCGTTATTTCCATGGCAAGTGCTCTTCTGAGCCCCAGTCTCTGGTCCCCTCTGTCCAATCTTTCACGAAAAACAACCGTCTAACTGAAACAACTATCAATAATTTCCCCCACTGTTTTACCGAGCCAGGAACGTAGATTCCATGAACAAGACGTCTTTCTTAGAACTGCAGAACTGCGAAACCCTCTTCCGTTTTCCTGTTTCCCAGCTGACTATAACTTGCTGTCTTCAAGTCCAACATAAACAAATTCTTGATGAACCGCCCTCTTAAGTAGTCCAGCTGTGGGCGAAATCTCTAGTGCAAAAACGTTAAGTATTTTTTTTTCTAAACTAATACTAAATGTTGTGTTACATTGTTTTTAAATTTACTTTTCGTGTTTTATGTATTTTGTCTGTATTTCTCCTGTCTTTTTTGTCTGTATTCCGTCTTATCCGTCCCCCCTCCTGCTACAAAGCTGAACGATGAAAACAAACAAACAAAATGCCGGCAACTAACGATAAAAAAAATGCCGGAAATTATTCTCTAGAGTAGATAAACTTAGGACTTTATTAAAAAAAAAAGCTAGAATTTTTTTTTCTTTAACAAAAAAAAAATGTAAATTAGATATTCTTTACACATAGGAACGTTACGACTTTTATTCTATAGATAGGCACTCGACCAAGTTATCCGGAAATAGAAATCTTCTGTCACTCTAGTAAGCCATATGCTAGCTAACAGTTGATAAAAAGAACGCGGGCGGAATCTCTAGTGCAAAAACGTTAAGTATTTTTATTTTATTTTTTCTAAACTAATCCTAAATGTTTTGTTACATTGTTTTTCAATTTACTTTTCGTGTTTTATGTATTTTGTCTGTATTTCTCCTGTCTTTTTTTGTCTGTATTCCGTCTTATCCGTCCCCTCTCCTGCTACAAAGCTGAACGATGAAAACAAACAAACAAAATGCCGGCAACTAACGATAAAAAAAATGCCGGAAATTATTCTCTAGAGTAGATAAACATAGGACTTTATAAAAAAAAAAAAGCTAGAATTTTTTTTTTCTTTAACAAAAAAAAATGTAAATTAGATATTCTTTACACATAGGAACGTTACGACTTTTATTCTATAGATAGGCACTCGACCAAGTTATCCGGAAATAGAAATCTTATGTCATTTTAGTTAGCCATATGCTAGCTAACAGTTGATAAAAAGAACGCGGGTGGAATCTCTAGTGCAAAAACGTTAAGTATTTTTATTTTTTTATTTTTTTTTCTAAACTAATCCTAAATGTTTTGTTACATTGTTTTTCAATTTACTTTTCGTGTTTTATGTATTTTGTCTGTATTTCTCCTGCCTTTTTTTGTCTGTATTCCGTCTTATCCGTCCCCCCTCCTGCTACAAAGCTGAACGATGAAAACAAACAAACAAAATGCCGGCAACTAACGATAAAAAAAAAATGCCGGAAATTATTCTCTAGAGTAGATAAACTTAGGACTTTATTTAAGTAGTATACTTAATACATACTATTACTGCAAGCTTGCCTGTATTGGAAATACTTTCTTCTTGCTGGCGAATCATACTATCTTATATAGTTAGCCTTATGTTTAAGTACATTCGAAATATAATATAGTGCAAAGAAACAGTCACTCATGAAAACGAACCTCCTAAATTAAAACCTTGAATAATTATTTAAATTCTAATGTAAATTAATATTAAGCAGACTTTACAAATTGATAATAGTTAATTATTGGATTTTAATGAATTATAAGATGAAACTTTAATGATTCAAACAAGATAGATAACGACAAACTTTCACCCATTACTATGGGAGGGGAGATTATCACCAAAAGTGTCATGAATTATTAACTTCGCACCGGACTTACTACTTAGATATAAATAAGTCACTTGTACCCATTCCCCTTCCCCCCTTTTTTTTTAATGGAGAGTAGATAATACAGTGGATGTGTTATCGGCAGCTCCAGTAACTCTTGCTTCTCCTATTTTGTCATTCAGTCCTCATTCAATGAGTGATTTTTATGACAAAGGGTGAAGAAAAAGCTGCTTAAAGGTCGGTACTACTTGGTGACCAGTAGTCTGAGATGTCGGAAATTCTTCTGTCTCTGTCTGTCCTTGTGGTCATGTCACTAGTAAGGGTGCTGGAGGTAAACGCTTTGTCTGGGCTGACGTTATCCGCCTGATAGTCAGGGACCCGAATCTTGGATTAACCACTAAGGAGGCTGTCCTATCAGCAGGCGCAAAGTACTGGGACTGCTGTATTGCCATTTGGTGAGTGGATCTGGACCATGCAGTAGTCTCTGGTGGGGCCTCTCGATGCCATACTAGTGGGTAATTGTTACGGCTTTACCTTTTCGTGTGCTACAAATAAAATTTTTTTCCTGTCTTTTTTTCTCTTACTTTCCCTCTCTGTACTGCTCTAACTAAGTATGCCGACCTATTCCACAAATCCCAAAACCTCAACATGAAATATCTCCAGAATAAAAACTCGATTAAACCTAGAACCCCATCTTCCAGCGTAGACCCCTACTACCAGGTCTCCTTCTCCAATATCAGGGGTCTACGTTCCAACCTTCCAGAGGTTGAAACCCAATTACAGGAGACGAAACCGGACATATTATTTCTAAGTGAAACTGTAATAGGACCGACCACTTCCCTAGATGAGTTCATAATTAATGGATACTCGAATTTAACAGCTAAATCTGACACCCAAGATCGCCATGGGCATGGAATATGTGCCTACATTAAGGATGGCTCCCCATGTGGCAGGGATATCTCTAGAGAAGATCCTAATTTACCCTATATGTGCTTCACGGTTACACTTGCTAACACCACTGCATTTATATTTGCCCTCTATAGGCCCCACAACAGCGGAGTTACTATCTTTAAGAGCATATCTGAGAAAATAGACCACATACTGTCCACAGGCCTGCAATATAAATGTTGGGGTCCCTCAGGGGTCAATCCTGGGCCCAACTCTCTTCCTGATCTACATCAATGACCTCCCTAAACACATACTTAAATCATTCGTTGACATCTATGCTGATGACACGACCATCTACGGCAACACATCAAAGGCTGTAAATGACAAAGTTCTCTCTGATTCTCTCTCCTCTGATCTCGAGCGCGTGGTTCAGTGGGGGAAGATGTGGATAGTTACCTTTAATGCATCCAAAACCAAACTCCTATCCTTACATCATCAACGCTCTGATCCCCAGCTGACATCAATTGTGATTGATGGCTCTCGTCTGGGTGAGGCCCCGTGTTTTGATAAGCTTCTGGGTTTGACCTTTACTCCTGATCTGAAATGGAACACGTACATCAAGTCTGTTGCCAAGGTCGCTGGAAAGATGGTGGGATCCTTCGACCGCTCCAGAAGATATCTCACTACTGATGCAATTCTCTATCTATATAAAAGCCAAGTACGTCCAAGGATGGAATACTGTTGCCATATCTGGGCAGGAGCTGCCAAAAACAGCCTATCCTGCCTTGACAGAGTACAAAATAGACTTCGTGGCTTAGTGGGGGATGCCCTTTTCTCTACCCTGCAACCCCTCTCCCACAGAAGAGACGTTGCGAGCCTATCCTTGTTTTATCGTTATTTTCATGGCAGGTGCTCGTCTGAACTCCAATCCCTGGTCCCCCCTCGCCAATCTTTCACGAAAAACACTCGTCTAGCTGAATCCACTGTGTAAAATTTTCCCCACTCTATATCTGTGCCTAAATCAAAACGCAGATTCCATGAACAAAGCTTCTTTCTTAGAACTGCACGCCTGTGGAACTCTGTTCCGTCTGCCTGCTTCCCTCCGGACTACAACTTGGATGTCTTCAAGTCGAATGTTAACAAATTCCTAATGAACCGCCCCCTTAAGTAAACACTCCATCAAATATCCACACTAACGTAATATACTTGCAATAACCCTTATCCCTGAGTGGTTTCCGGGCCTTGATAAGTGGTGATCACTGTGTAAAAAAAAAGCCTACAAAATTTCCATTATTAACGATTACTACGATATAATCCCATCGATTACTGTACACTCAATATCTCTTATCCTCGAGTGGCCTCCTGGACTTGATAAGTAGTGACTCCTATGGAAATAAAAGCTGGCGTCGCAAGAAAAGTAAAGATACATATACCACGTTGCCAAGGCGGAGAAGCAAGTTGCGACCGAACAAGATGGACGTGTAAAAGTCGAGGGCGAGAAAGTGTTAGCTACCGCCAGCGTGAGGTGGCAGCAACAGAGACTTTCAAAAAGCACATGTGTGCGCAAAAAGACTTTGAGAATTTTATTAAATACGTTGTTGTGGAGAAACCACGAATAAATATATTTAATTTGCACTTTTAAAAAATGCAGTGTCAGATTTTTATTTATTTTTTTTATTTCTTTCCCTGTTGTTTTGTTCCTGCGATGTTACATTGAAGTTGGAATGTTGATGTATTAGGTTTTTAGATATGTAGCACGTTTCAGATTGTTTTTAAGCCGGCAAAAATGACTGAAAACTTATCCAGATTAAAAACAAAACAATTGACCTTTGCAAAGTGGGTGCAACATTACTCCTGCTGCAAACTTTGAAACACATGAGCAAATTTAAACATTCATAGCTTAAAGTCGCTTAATCTTAAACGTTCCGTATCTATCTGCCCATAGCTCATATATTGGCCATGTTAGAGATGAATTAGACATAAAGCTATAGTGGTAAACGAACTAGTTTGGATTCTAGCGAATTGTTACCGATATATGTTTTTTATAACTTTTGAAAGCATTACTATGAAATCATCTGTAGAGTATTTTATTTATAGCGTGTTCGAAATGACGGTTTCTTTTTAGGACACAATTGACCCATGATGCTTTACTTTTGTACGCTAACGTTTATTCAAGAGATTATGTAACAACATTTTTATAAAATGTACAGTCTGTTTTTTCTTAAGACAGGTGCGCGTTTGAAATGAATGTTTTTTCTAGAGCACTATTGAAACATGATACTTGATTTCGTGCATTTTGAACTTTAAATCAAGCTACTATTTAATGATAATTTTATAAAATGAATAGTAAATTCTCTACAGTGCAATGTAGAATAAAGTTGTTGACTAAATCACCGAATTTAGTCATGTGGAATTTCTTCCCAATAAACGGCAGATTGGGGGCGTGCTATAGCAGGCAATCAGTCGCTTTGATTTTAAAATTAGTGATTTCACTGATGCCAATGATCATAAAAGTATTGGAGTGGGGAACACTTTTGATTCGAATTCGATTCCGAATAACGTCGGATAACCCTGGTCTTATCTATATATATATAAAAGCGAAAATGTGTGTATGTATGTATGTGTGTGTATGTTTGTGTCTGCTAAAAACAATTTCGACAGACACGACGAACATTCACAAACTCGGTATCATATCGAGGCCCCATCCTTCGCTCGAAAAATATCGAAAAATTGGCGAAAAACGTTCATCTTTTTACTCAGAATTAAACAATTTTCGACAGGGGGGAGCAACGAAAACAGTCTTCTCGTGACGACGAGCGGTTCTACGCATGCGTCAGATGACGTCATGACCTGATTTACTTTAAATAGTTGAAAAACTGAGCAAATTTCATGTACGTCGCGTTAGCTCAGTTGATTAGCGCGTTGGTTCATTATCAAAACGTTTTGGGTCCTAATAGTGGTGTGAGATTTTTTTTTTCGATTTTTTAAGTTTAAATATTGAACCAGTGTTATTTCAGCTATTTTTCATGTAACGTTAGTTTTTCTGTTTTTTTTTTTGTTTTTTTTTTGTTGCTTTTTGTACTCCGCTTATCCACCTCCGACCACACACCCAAAAACACACGGGTGCCCACCGATTTTTTAAATTTTAATATCGAAACAGGCTTATTTAAACCATTTTTCACATGTTCGTGGTCTGTTTTCATCGTTCGTTTGCCTTACGTTAGTTTTTTTGTGTTTTTTTCGATCTTTTGATTACACCCCCGCTTAATTAAAATGTTGTTTTCTTTTTTTACTTCGCTTATAACAAACAGACCTGGTTATTGACGTCGTCATTGTCGTCGTCCTCGTCGTCGTCGTAACGCTCGACGACTTCCGGGTGCGCACCTGTCAATTTGGTTCTTACTTAAACAAATTCAAACATCTTTCACTAACTCATTCTGGCTGGCCGATTTTATTTTCAAACTTCGCCTCAGGGCTTCGGGTTCGATCCTACCCCCCACCCCGGTTTCTTTTTTATTTAACACCACACACACCTACAAACACCCGGGAAACGCCGGGTACCCCCGCTATTCTATATATATAAAAACGAAAATGTGTGCATGTATGTATGTTCGCTTTTTTGCGTATGTCTTAAAAAGTCTTTTTGCAGAGAACCGATCGGTCGCCTTACAACTTCTTAAAACTTTTTATATCGCGTCTAAGTGATAATATCTATTACTTAACAACGGTAGTCGCCTCTCTATTCAATTTGCACGACTTTGAAACGTTAAATATTCGACATTTTCGGATCGGCACGTGTTACTTCCGTTTTTTCGGTAAAAAAAAGCGAAACTCGATTCGAATCACCGACCCCCCGCCCTGGTCCTCCGTGGCCCGGGCGACAAGACCAAAGTGTAGTATTTGTTCCGCCAGATACTGCAAGTAAAGCCCATATGTGGGGGCAACCCCACATATAAGACCTTGGTCAATGTAGGGGAAACCCTTCATACCAATTGTCACTAGCCAGCTCCCCTACTCCCCAGGGAGTTGGTCCCCATTTTCCCTTCACTCCTCATATTAAAAATCGAACGTGTGCCTAATTTGCTCGATAGGGGCAGCAAATAAATACCACCGATCCCCCGGCCCTCTGTGTCCCGGACGACAAGATCAAAGTGTAGTATCTGTTCCGATAGATACTGCAAGAAAAGACCATATGTAAGGGTAACCCCACATATCAGCCCTTGGTCAATGTAGGGGCAACCCTTCATACTAGTTGTCACTATCCAGCTACTATTTCCCTCCCATCGGAAGCTGGTCCCATGTTTCCCTCCCCCTCCCTTTCTCTTCACATTAAAAAAACCGCCTTGTGCCTAATTTGCTCAGTAAGGTACCAAATAAATTCACACTGTCCACCCGGCCCTCTGTGGACCGGGCGACAAGATCAAAGTGTAGTATCTGTCGGAACAGATACTGCAAGCAAAGACGATATGTTGGGGTAACCCCACATATCAGACCATGGTCAACGTAGGGATCACACTACAGACCAACAGTTACTATCCAGCTCCCATTTCCCACCTCTCGGGAGCTGGCCCCTTTTCCCGCCTCCTCCCTCTTTCTCCACATTAAAAAACGGCCTTGTGCCTAATTTTCTCAGTGGGGAAGAAAATAAATCCTACTGCCCCCGGCCCTCCGTGGACCGGACGACAGGCTCAAAGTGTAGTATCTGTTCCGACAGATACTGCCAGCAAAGACTCTATGTGGGGGCAACCTTGGTCAATGTAAGGATCACCCTAAAGACCAACTGTTACTACCAGCTCCCATTTCTCACCTCTTGGGAGTTGGCCTCCCTTCCCCTCCCTCTCTCTTCACATTAAAAAACGGCCTTGTGCCTAATTTGCTCAGTGGGGAAGCAAATAAATACAACTGGCTCACGCCCAGTGGGCACCTTCGTGGCCTTCGGGCCCAGATCAAAATGTAGTATCTCTTCCGGCAGATACTGCAAGCAAAGACCATATGTGGGGGGCGACCCCGCATATAGGACCTTGTCAATATAGGGTCAACCCTTCACACCAATTGTCACTATCCAGCTTCCCTACTCCCCGGGGAGTTGGTTCCCGTTTCCCCTTCACTCCTCACATTAAAAATCGGTCTTGTACCTAATTTGCTCGGTGGGGGAGCAAATAAATATACTGGCCTACGCCCAGTGGACGACTTCGTGGTCTTCGGGCCAAGATCAAAGTGTAGTATCTCTTCCGGCATATACTGCAAGCAAAGACCATATGTGGGGGTAACCCCACATATAAGACCTTGGCCAATGTAGGGATCACCCCACAGATCAATAGTTACTATCAAACTCCCATTTCTCACCTCTCGGGAGATGGCCCCCTTTCCCCCTCCCTCTCTCTCCATATAAAAAAACAGCCTTGTGTCTTATTTGCTCAGTGGGGAAGCAAGTAAATACAACTGGCCAACGCCCAGTGGGCACCTTCGTGGCCTTCGGGCCAAGATCAACGTGTAGTATCTTTCCGGCAGATACTGCAAGCAAAGACTATATGTGGGGTTAACACCACATATCAGACCTTGGTCAATGTATGGGCAACCCTTCATGCCTATTTCACTATCCAGCTCTCATTTCCCACCCATCGGGAGCTGGTCCCTTTTTCTTCCCCCTCCCTCTCTCTTCACATTAAAAAACGGTCTGTGCCTAATTTGCTCAGTGGGGAAGCAAATAAATACAACTGCCCCACGGCCAGTGGTCTCTAGAAAGCGATTTAACGTTAGGTTAATTTCGGCTTATGTTCATATCAGACTGTTGTTTTCATTTCGAGAGGAGATACCCCCCTAATAAACAGAGAGCTGGTTTTGCCCAAAGTTAGGTAAAAACAAACAAACCGGTTTATTGACCTCATTAAAACGTGTCCCGCAGAAAATGTTAACTGCTGAATAGCTATTGCTTACGATCGCCGCATGTGCATTAAGCGTCTCCGTATATAAAAAAAGAAGTCAATAGACTCGTGTTAAATAAAACACTGTCCGCACTCAAAGTTCACGTCAGTAACTCATCAAAAACGGGCATCTGTTTTTTTTTTCGCACTTTACTATTTTCCAACTGCGACTTGTTTTTTTTTTTTTTTACACAACCAATGATTTTTCTTTTCATTTACACAAAAACACACACACCTACAAACACCCGGGCAACGCCGCGTACCCCCCGCAAATATAATAAAAAATTGACTCTACAAAAAATATGACATTTGAAGTAATGAAAATATGACATTTAAGCGTATTTGAAGACCGGGAAACGCCTAGCATCATGCTAGTAATAAAAATAATAAGGGAATAATAATAATAATAATAATAATAATAATAATATATATATATATATATATATAGAGAGAGAGAGAGAGAGCAAAAGAGAGATGTTTATGGATATAATTACATTATACATTACATAATACTAGGCTTACTGCTATCAAGTATGTTAGGTACTTTTGTGAGTGTACATATATGTATAAGAATTGTGTATATGTGTGTATGTCTACTTATGAAGCCATATATGTCTGCATTTAGTTTGTTTATGTATGTGTGCGTGTACGTATGTGTCTATATGTGATTGCCTAGAAGTGTACATATGTACATGTATGTATGCGAATGTGCACGTGCGTTAACCTATGTAATATGAAATAAACCCATTATAACGACAAGGAACTCGCCAACGTGCAACGACAAACTTTTAAACGAACATCGTACGTGTAAAAAATAAAATGACATCTACACAAACCCCTTCTCTCTCCCTCCCTCCTTTTCCCTCTCGCTCTACCTCTTTTTCCCTCTCGTTCTCCCCCTCTCTCTCCCTCTCCATCTATTTTATATACCTTGCGAAAAAAAAATAAAAGCCAGTTAAAATTTAAAACCAAAATATTGAAACTTTCCCCTCCTCTCCTTACCTCTCTCACTTTTCTCTTTATCATCCTCTCTCCACCTCTCCCTCACTATATCCATATATCTCCACCCACATCTACATGAATCTGCTAACCCCCCACACACAATACAATCGAATGTATCTTTAACCTTCAAAACTTAAATATTATCAACACCCGCCTCTCCCCCTCCCTATTCCTTTCTTTTCTTTTCTTAAAAACACATTTTTTCCAATGACTAACAACCATTTCTGCGAGGCCTGACGAAGCTGTCTGATCGGAAACATGGCCCAACATCAGACACATATGTAGCCAAACAGATCAAACGGTAATAATAATATATATATATATATATATATATATATATATATATATATATATATATATATATATATAGTGTATATTTAGGCAGCATTCTCTCGTTTAGACAAATATTATTCAATAGTACCGAATTGTTCTGTTTTACAATTTTCCTTTTTATCTTCTCCAATCTCCGAATAATCCTTTTTGTGGTTTTCTCAAAATTGTATATGTTGGATCCATAATCGCGAGCGCTTTCGACAGAAGTACTTCTATCATCCTCAGGCATATTGTAGAAATAAATGTATGGGTTGTTTTTTAATTTACTTATATATATATATATATATATATATATATATATATATATATATCCTAGTCACGTGGTAATTTGTTACAATGAAATGAATTAAAAAATATAAAACAAGTGTTAGTAAATAATCAATTCCCTAACTCTCTTGTAGATAAAGAAATAAAATTAGCCATAATAATTTGAATCAGATTAGTAATATTCAAGAAAATTATTAACTTGTTAATATACATTACCATAACCTGTTACACAAGAACTCAAAAATCGATGAGAGTATTCTTAAAAATATAATCCGTAGATATGTGGCTTCCAAAAATAATAAAAATATAAAATTTATTATATATTATAAAAAAATACAGACAACAAGCCTTGTAATGAAAAACAACATTTTACAAACAAATGACATGTTGGAAAGGACCAATGTAGTTTACAAATTTAGCTGCCCAATAGGAGAGTGTATCTCCAATATTAGTATCTCGTTGGTTCACCAACTAACACATTGTCGCGAAGATTGACTCTCCACCTCCCTGACTCTAGTTCCATATCACAACATTTAAAGGGACATGGCTGCCAATATTCGGAATTTCGAAGAATTATGGTAGAAAATACAAGAGTATTGCAGAGTGAGAGTAATGTAAATAGGCTAAGAATACTCGAAGCATTGTAGATTAAAACAAAGAAGCATCAAATAAATAATATTAATTATGAGTGCAGCCGGAACATTTTGAAATGTTTGGGATAAATGTTTGATAATGTATATATGTGTTTGTATATATAAATGTGTTTAATATATGTAAAAAAAAAAGTCCGCCCACTTAACTTGTAACAAGCTGCCACGTGACTAGGAAAACAATTATATATAAGTCAATTAAAAAAACAACCCCTACATTTATTTCTACAATATGCCTGAGGATGATAGAAGTACTTCTGTCGAAAGCGCTCGCGATTATGGATCCAACATATACAATTTCGAGAAAAACACTAACAGGACTATTCGGAGATTGGAGAAGATAAAAAGGAAAATTGTAAAACAGAATAATTCCGTGCTATTCAATAATATTTGTATAAATCGATAGATAGATAGATAGATAGATAGATATAATCCAACTAAAATAATAGTTATTATGAACAGTTTCTAATTATATGTAAAAAATTAAATCTCAACAACGTATTCCTTTAAATATGTTTCAGATTTTTTTTAATACACGCAGCAAAAGATACCAGATGGAAAATAATCTCGAATTTTGGTTCAGGTTTTGTTTGACAGTGTCGCATTTATTGATACAATTTATCAATACCAGAATATCGGGCTTTTAGTCAAAGTTGTCTTCTTTTAGATAGATCGAAACCACACAATAAAGACACCCTATCTCACCGGTACTCTCTGAACTGAGGATAGAAACAGTCAGGTAATGGGGACTGTCATCTGAGAGAGCTCTTTCTTTTCTTCGGTATTCCTTTACTTAGATGTGCCTTTACCAATGGTAAAGAGTTCTTTTAACATCATCCCTATCCCTCCATTACTCTCTCTCTCTCTCTCTCTCTCTCTCTCTCTTAAGACACACACACATATATCTCTCTACGTCTCTATCTGTGTCCATGTTCACTCTCTCCCTCTCCCTCTCCCTCTCCCCACCCCTCTTTCTCTCTTTATCTCTCTCTTAAGGCACACACATATATCTCTCTCTATCTACGTCTCTATCTATGTGTGCATGTTCACTCTCTCCCTCTCCCTCTTCCCACACCCTCTTTCTCAAGATACACACACACACACATACATATATCCATATATCATTGATCTATTATCTGTATTTCTATCTTCATTTACAAACGACCCTGGTGTCTAACTCTGTCCCGTGGGGAGGCATAGTAAATAGGTACATCAAACAAGCCTGTCATTCTATCTATCATTATAGCTGCCCCGCCTATTTTTCTTTTTTCCACCGAATTTTGCTTTGCACGCTTTCTATGGCATTTTCTTCCAATGCATCTCAATTACTTTGCGTTCTTCAATTCTTGTCTTGTCTTCGTGATCTCCTCCTCTGCGTCACATTATTATCCCATGTCAAATGAAGATGTCCAGCTCCGGGTTGGTTCCTAACAACCGTAAGGGAATTGTTTCGGCATCTGTTTTCTTAATCGCGTGTCACACAGTGGCAAATCTTTAACACTTTCTTATTACCAATGGATTCTTCACAGAGAAGGCCATTTTTTTACCTTTTCATGAAATTTTTTTTTTCAGAGAAACAAAAACATTTTTGTTACGCATTTTTTGGGGGTTTTCTTGTTTTGAACCCATCTACATAAAAATTCACCGGTTTTTATAATATCTATCTACCTATCTTTCTATGTACTTATCCATCTATCTGTCTGCATATATACATATACATCTATAGCTATCTCCCCCACTCTTCTCTCTCTCCCTCTCTCTCCTCTCTCTCTCTCTCTTTATATATATATATATATATATATATATATATATATATAGAGAGAGAGAGAGAGAGAGAGAGAGAATATAAAGCTGAACGTTTGTGCGTGTGTGTGTCTGGTCACAAATAGGCTCCTATATGGTTGACTAGTTTAAAAAACTTATTGAATATAATGATAGAAGATGTATAGGGGATCAGGAATGGGTATGTTTGATCTGGCAGAACAAGGATTCATAAAAATTGTGTTATGGGGTCTGCGTTCGCGCCTGGCCCCCAAAGTATGGAAATAAAAAATACAAAAAAAAACGTTTACAAGGGTTTTTGATATAGATGCACATAAGAATACTTTGATGAGTATGTTTCAACTTAAATAGGGATGGTATAATAAAATTGTGGGATCTGCGCTCGCGCCTGTACTCCATGGAAATATGGGACAAACTTAAACAAAAAGTTTTCATATCTATTTGCGTGAGTATACTTTGATAATTATGTTTCAGTTTGAAGAAATATGGTATAATAAAATTATTGGGTGTTCGTTCGCACCTGATCTCCATAGAATGTAAATATGTCACAAAGTTAAACAATGTTTTTTTAAAAGGGTGTAGGGTCCACAATACCACCTTACGTTTAATCTTAATTCACGTTAGCTTTTATTTATTTTTTTTTTTAGTTGAATCATATTGTGTCGAATAAATTCACCCCATGAATTCACGTTCTTATTAAAGTGAAAGCCAAAAAAAGTCGGAACTTTAAACAATTCTCAAATTTTGCATAACTCTGTTTTTTTTTATTCTCCATTTGCACGTGGCGCTCTTTTGAAAATAGATAAAGAGATAAATAATTAAAAAAAAAACGTTACTTGTTATCGTGTCAAACGAAGGAAAAATCCTGCACACGTGAGTACGGGTCTTTTTAAAAACAGTTACATAAACTTTTTATTTTTATTTATATATCTATTTAAGCTTTTTTGTCAGTGTACTGAAGGAACTCAGTTGATTACAACCCTTTCTGCGTGTCCTTTACATTACAATAGTACAATCCTGATCCGACGGCACAATACTACACCGTTTAAAACTGTAAAACTGAAACGAAGCTAATCTGCTTGAAAAGGGCGCCATTGGCTTCTTACTCATATTTATATCGATTCTTTGCTTTTAAAAGCTAAATTAATTACGTGTTTACTTTTTTTGATATCCAATTTTGCTGTTTCAGATTATTTTACTAAAGTAAGTAAATCTTCATTATTTTTCAAAACTGGTTTTGTTTCTTTGTTTTTTCGATATTTCGTTGATATTATTCAGTAAAAGTGTTTAGCAGAAAAGCCAACACACGACTACCCGAAAAAATAAATATACAAGAAATAAATGTTACCACAGTCAATAAAAGTTCAGTTCATGGTTTTTTGTTTTGAAACAGTATGCAATGCTCTTTACTTGAAATAATTTCAGCAAACCGAAATTAAAACGTATTTGAGGCGATAACTACATAAATGAATTGTTGTATAAACTACAGATGATGCCATAATCGAATATTCTTCAAGCACAAAATAACGGAAAATATTAAAATATGTTTATAATTATTCATTATGTTGACGGAACTCTCTTAAATTGTTACCACAGAATGCTCAGGTGCCTCTCCTTCAAATTGAAAACGGGGTTCTCCATTTCAAAGTATGATTTATTTTTAAACCGGTTCGAGAATTAAATAAAAAAATATTTTACAAACTACTTAAAAATACCAACCAATGAAAGTTTCTACCATAAAAGTAACTTTTATTGACTACGGTAAAAAATTTTTCTTGTATATTTATATTATCATATATATAACATTTTTTCTTTGTAAGGAAACATCATTTTGTTGGTCACTCTTCGCTACAAATGGAAACACAGTTGATATAAAAGATATATTTCCCGAAAATTATCATTACTTTCATCATATTTTGTTAGGGTAAATTTTTTGAGTATCAAAACCGATCTCTTTACAACCCCCTCCTTTTCATAAACTATCATACTTTCATCAATC
Organism: Euprymna scolopes; assembly: GCF_053919585.1. NCBI lineage: Eukaryota > Metazoa > Mollusca > Cephalopoda > Sepiida > Sepiolidae > Euprymna > Euprymna scolopes. Next base: position 26,177,348 of record NC_136508.1, on the reverse strand, counting down.
ACATTCCATTTTCTGACGGCAGTTTTTTAACCCAGTCAACGACATGTACTTCTGCTAGTATATATATATATATATATATATATATATATATATATATATATATATACTAGCAAAAGTACCCGACGTTGACTGGGTTCAAAAAATGCGTACAGGAAATGCACTCTGATTTATGAAAGTATGATAGGTTATGAAAAGGAAGGGTTATAAAGAGATAGCTTCGAATTTGGGGCTATCAAAACAAAAGCAAAATATTATGAAAGTAAAAATAAAATAGATAAACCCCATAATTTATTATACCATACCTGTTCACACTAAAACACTTATCACAATATTCTGTGGTTCTATATTAAAAAAACCTTGTTAAACTTGTTAAACTTTGTGAAATATTTCCATTCTATGGACGTCAGGCGTGAACTAACACCCCATAATTTTATTATACCACATTTCTTCAAACTGAAACATAATTATCAAAGTATACTGACGCAGATAGATATGAAAAGTCTTTATTAAAGTGTGTGCCTATCTCCATTCTATGGAGGCCAGGCGCGAACGCAGACCCAAAATATTTTATTGTACCATCCCTATTTAAGTTAAAACATACTTATCAAAGTATTCTTATGTACATCTATATCAGAAACACTTATAAACGTTTTTTTTATTTTTTATTTTTATTTCCATACTTTGTGGACCAGCGTGAACGCATACCCCTCAATTTTAATGAACCACCGTTCTGCCAGATCAAACATAAACATTTTTTGTGTCTCGATACATTTTCTATCATTATATGTAATCAGTTTTTTTTAAAATAGTCAACTATATAGGAGCCTATTTGTGACCAGACACACACACACACACTCAGACATTCAGCTTTATATATATATATATATATATATATATATATATATATATATATATATATACATATATATCTATCTATATATGAATATATATACACATTTATGCCCATATATACACCTATCTGTCTATCTATCTATCTATCTATTTATTCATCTCTCTCACTCTCTCTCTCCGTATATATATATATATATATATATATATATATATATATCAGTTGTTCTCTTATATATATATATATATATATATATATATATACATATTTATCTATCTATTTCTCTATCGTTCTCTCTGTATGTCCTCCTTTTTATGTATTTATCAACTCATGTATCTAATTTTTTATCTGCCTATCTGCATTTCTGTCTACCTATCTCTCTTCTAACGTTCCTTGCAATAATTAAAATAATAAATGAATCTGTATGAATGTCATTATCACAATCAATTTTTCACAAAAAGCAGGTAATATATATATATATATATATATATATATATATATATATAGTGAAAATTTTGTTGAAAATTAAAAGTCTTACGTTTTCTTTTTTATAACCTTCGTTTATTTCCTAGATTTTGTCCATTACATATATATTGTATATATTATATATATATATATATAACTACTTCATTTACTCACATAAAATTAATATGGGAAAGTATAAATGTATGCATAAACTTTAAGTAGTTACTTCAAAAGTGCTCAATACGTAGGTAGAGCTAGTTAGCAATTTATAAAATATATATGGCGATTAAGCTACACTGAATATTCCGCGTTTCATCCACTCTAGGATTCTTCAGGCTTATGTAGTTAAATATTACTATATATACGTATATATATATATATATATATATATATATATATATATATATATATATACGTATATATAGTAATATTTCACCTTTATATGTATATATATATATATATATATATATATATATATATATGTATATAACTACTTCATTTACTCACATAAAATTAATATACGAAAGTATAGATTTATGCGTAAACTTTAAGTATTTACTTCAAAAGTGCTCAATACGTAGGTAGAGCTAGTTAGTAATTTATAAAATATATATGGCGATTAAGCCACACTGAATATTCGGCGTTTCATCCACTCTAGGATTCGTCAGGTTTATGCGCGAATTCTGTTGTTGTTTATTGTTTTTATATGGTCCTCTTCTGTTGAGGGTTTTAGTTAGCCTATCAGCTTTCCAGTATCCACCGAGCCCCTTCTTATCAGCCAATGGGCATGCATTTTATCGAACAAAGGATCTCTTTTAAAACTAGTTTAGTTTTTTAAGGCGGACATTTCTTTCTTTTATATATATATATATATATATATATATATATATACATATGTGTGCATACATATATGCACATATATCCATATATATATACATACATATATGTGTGATCGTTTATGCATATTCATGTTTATTTAATTTATTTATTTGTTTATTTTCTATTGTTTTTGTTAGTTTTAAAACTATTTTGTATCGCTATCCTAGAGTAAGTTTTATTTTGTGAACACAGTAATTTGCTATTTCTCTTCTACAGTTTAATAGATTTTGGGGTTCTTTAAAGTACAGGATAGCAAATTTTTCATGAAGGCATAATTTACATGGGTCGTCTAAATGCCTACACGTGGTAGCTTGTCTTATTATTTTCCATTCGACTACCGGCGAATGTCCGCTTTCTTTGAGTTCCCAGTATTTATTCGCTAGTGCTGTTTTTATACGGTGTTTTTATTGTTGGATGTACTTTTGTGGTCATAGTATCGGATTTTGAAATATAAGGAAGTCATGCCTACGTAATATTTCTTGTTATTCGGGTTTTTTTTCGCAAATATTGTTGCTTGATAAACTACACTTTTTGTTAGACATTTATTTTGAGCTGGACAAAGTGTGCGGTGTCTACAGTTGCATTTATCTTGTTCTTTATTAGTATTTTTATTTATGGTATGGTTGTTCTTGTCCGGGGTTGGTTTGTTATTATTATTATTATTATTATTATTATTATTATTATTATTATTATTATTATTATTATTATTATCGTTCTTCTTCTTCTTCTTCTTCTTATTATTATTATTATTTCTGCTAGTGCTAGTTTTATTTTTGTCATGGTGTCTAATTTTTATTGTTTGTTTGGTTGTTGTTTACATTGCTTTCATTTAGTATTTTGTTATTATGTACTTTAATTATCATCTCTAAATTTTCGCAATAACTGTAGGATAACTTTAAGGTATTTTTATTGAAGATTTTGTGTAAGGGGTTGGTTGCGGGAAAGTGTTTTTCAATAAGATCTAGAAATGTCTTGGTAAGTTTTGTTTTTAACATTTGATTGTATGGGGCCGTATACCAGATTATAGTTCTTTTTCTTCTATTTTTAATTTTATTATAGTTATTGGTGTTTTGTTGCTTATATTTGATATCGATATTTTTGTATCCACTATTTTTTAGGGCTGTTTCGTAGATATTGGTTGACCTGTTAAATGCATTTTCATCGCTTGAGTTATTACTGAGTCTACTTACGATCGAGTTAGGAATGTGTTTTATAATTGATGATGGGTGGTTGGACTTAGGGTTTACGTAAATTGGAGTAGCGCTATCTTTTAAGTATGGTTCATATGTGTTTTTATTTAAGTTTAACGTGACGTCCAGGAAGTTTGTTATTTTTATGTTAGCTGATACGTCTGCTTTTAGGCCTACTTTTTTCATTTCCTTGTGTATGATTTTCTTAAAGTTTTCTCCCTTGACTTTGTTGGAGTGTTTTATTATAGCTAGTCCGTCATCTCTATATAGGCCGATATCCGTAGTATCGAATATGCTTGTGAGGGTATATAGAATGAATAATCTCACAAGATCTGATGCCTCTGCAGAGTCCCTGGCACCCATTGCCAAATCGAACGAATTTTTCATTTTAGTTTTTATCCATTGGTTATTGTTATTTATTAGAACTGATTTTCTACATTTTTAATGATGCTGATTTCTTCCGAAGATATATCAGTGTATGCCTCGGCAAATTCTAGGGCAATGTTAAAAAGTTCTTCGGGTATCGAGGGATAAAAGTCTATGATGTCAAACTTTATAAACGTACATTTATCTTTGTTTTCTATATTTTTAAACCAGGGGATTGCTTCGGCAGTATTTGCCCACTGGTTTAGTTCTAGGTCTTGTTTGATTTGTTTGTTTACTCTAGAAAGTATAGTTTTGCTTATTCTACCTATTTCTGGTTTAGTTGGGTTTATCAGGCGGGTGCTGGGATTATCATTAAAGTCCCATTTGTGGTCTTTAAGAAAAATGTATGCCTCTCTAGGTTTCAATTTGCCAACTTTATCGCTAATTTTTAATTCATCGGTAATTTGTTTACTTTCAGTATTTATTATATCTATGTAGTCGCATTCGTTTGTGTCTAGTTTTTTGTAGTTTTTTGTAATGTTTTCTGTGATTAGTTTGTTATAGTCTTGCTTATCTATTTTATAAAAATTTCTTGTTTTATCTGCTTTTACAAAGATTTTATTAGAATTGTTTATGATTCTAACGATTTTGTGTAGTTTCCGTTGGAAACTATTAGGTTGATTGTGGAATTCTAAGTTTTTAATTACGTTTAAAAGGTCATTTTCAAAAGTTATCAAAAGGTCTACTCTTTTTGCATCTTTAAGGGTTTTAAAACCATAGGATTCTTTTTTGTTTACGTTTTCATTTTTAAGGAAGAAATTTGCTCGCCATCGCATTCAGCGTATTAGTTCATCTGTTTTTGGGATTAATTTAATAATATAGCTATGCTTGCTGGCTGTGGGGATTGTTTTTAGCGATGTTTCGAAATTAACTCTTTCCATATCTATTTTTAATGTGGTGAAGTAAATTCTTTTGAGAGTGCTCGACTGTTTCAGGAGCTAAGTATAACTACTTCATTTACTCACATAAAATTAATATACGAAAGTACAGATTTATGCGTAAACTTTAAGTATTTAGTTCAAAAGTGCTCAATACGTAGGTAGAGCTAGTTAGTAATTTATAAAATATATATGGCAATTAAGCTACACTGAATATTCGGCGTTTCATCCACTCTAGGATTCGTCAGGCTTATGCGCGAAATCTGTGGTTGTATATTGTTTTTATATGATCCTCTTCTGTTGAATATTCAGTGCAGCTTAATCGGCATATATATTTCATAAATTACTATATATATATATATATATATATATATATATATATATATATATATATATATATATATAT
>NC_136508.1:26054754-26169754 GCF_053919585.1 Euprymna scolopes | reverse complement strand
CAATGTGTTGTATTACAAGCTGTTTTATTTTATAAAACGTTTACTAGGTTATATGTTGATTTGTTTTATAAAACTTGTCATATGTTGTATGTTGATTTATTTCATAAAACGTGTCATATGTTATATGTTCATTTAATTTATAAAACTTGTCATATGTTATATGTTGATTTATTTTATAAAAGATGTCATATATTATATGTAGATTTATTTTATAAAACGTGTTATTTGTTATATGTTGATTTATTTTATAAAATATGTCATATGTTATATGTTGACTTATTTTATAAATGTGTGATATGTTATATGTTGATTTATTTTATAAAACGTTTCATATGTTATATGTTGATTTATTTTATAAAACGTGTCATATGTTATATGTGAATTTATTTAATAAAACGCGTCATATGTTATATGTTGATTTATTTTATAAAACGTTTGATATGCTATATGTTTATTTATTTTATTAAACGTGTGATATATGTTATATGTTGATTTTTTTAATAAAAGTTGACATATGTTATATGTTAATTTATTTCATTAAACGTGTCATATGTTATATGTTGATTTACTTTATAAAACTTGTCATGTGTTATATGTTGATTTATTTCATAAAATGTGTGATATCTTATATGTTTATTTATTTTATAAAACGTGTCATATGTAATATGTTGATTTATTTTATAAAACGTGCCATTGATTATATGGTGATTTATTTTATAAAACGTGGCATATGTTATATGTTGATTTATTTTTAAAAACGTGTCATATGTTATATGTTGATTTATTTTATAAAACTTGTCATATGTTATATGTTCATTTATTTTATAAAACGTTTCTTATGTTATATGTTGATTTATTTTATAAAACGTGCCACTTATTATATCGTGATTTATTTTATAAAACATGGCATATGTTATATGTTGATTTATTTTATAAAACGTGTCATATGTTATATGTTGATTTATTTTATAAACGTGTCATATGTTATATGTTGATTTATTTTATAAAACGTGTCATATGTTATATGTTCATTTATTTTATTAAACGTGTCATATGTTATATGTTGATTTATTTTATAAACGTGTAATGTTATATGTTGATTTCTTTTATAAAACTTGTCATATGTATATGTTAATTTATTTTATTAAACGTGACATATGTTATATGTTGATTTATTTTATAAACGTGTGATATGTTATACGTTCATTTATTTTATAAAAGTTGTCATATGTTATATGTTAATTTATTTTATAAAACTTGTCATATGTTATATGTTGATTTATTTTATAAAACGTTTCATATGTTATATGTTGATTTATTTTATAAAACATGTCATATGTTATATGTTGATTTATTTTATAAAACGTGTTATATGTTATATGTTGATTTATTTTATTAAACGCCTTATATGTTATATGTTGATTTATTTTATAAAACATGTCATATGTTATATGTTGATTTATTTTATAAAACGTTTCATAAGTTATATGGTGATTTATTTTATAAAACGTGGCATATGTTATATGTTGATTTCTTTTATAAAACGTGTAATATGTAATGTGTTGATTTATTTTATAAAACTTGTCATATGTTATATGTTGATTTATTTTATAAAACGTTTCTTATGTTATATGTTGATTTATTTTATAAACCGTGTCACTTATTATATCGTGATTTATTTTATAAAACATGGCAGATGTTATATGTTGATTTATTTTATAAAACGTGTCATATGTTATACGTTGATTTATTTTATAAAACGTGTTGTATGTTATATGTTTATTTATTTCATAAAACGTGTTATATGTTATATGTTGATTTATTTTATAAACGTGTGATATGTTATACGTTGATTTATTAAAAGTGTCATATGTTATATGTTGATTTATTTAATAAACGTGTGATATGTTATATGTTAATTTATTTTATTAAACGTGTCATATGTTATGTGTTCATTTATTTTATAAAATGTGTTATATGTTATATGTTCATTTATTTTATAAAACGTGTCATATGTTATACGGTGATTGTTTTTATAAAACGTGTCATATGTTATATATTGATTTATTGTATAAAACGTGTCATATATTATATGTTGATCTATTTTAATTTTTATTTAAAAAACGTTTAATATGTTATATGCTAATTTATTTTATTAAACCAGTGATATGTTATACGTGTGATATGTTATATGTTGATTTATTTTATAACACTTGTAATATGTTATATTTTAATTTATTTTATAAAACGTGTCATATGTTATATGTTGATTTATTTTATAAAACTTGTCATATGTTATTTGTTAATTTATTTTATAATACGTGTCATATGTTATATGTTGATTTATTTTATAAAACGTGTGATATGTTATATGATGATTTATTTTATAAAACTTGTCATATGTTATATGTTGATTTATTGTATTAAACGTGTCATATGTTATATGTTGATTAATTTTATAGAACGTGTCATATGTTATATGCACAATTTATTTTATAAAACGTGTCATATATTATATGTTGATTTTTTTTATAAAACTTGTCATATGTTATATGTTAATTTATTTTATAAAACGTTTCTTATGTTATATGTTGATTTATTTTATAAAGCGTGCCATTTATTATGTGGTGATTTATTTTATAAAACATGGCATATGTTATATGTTGATTTTTTTATAAAACGTGTCATATGTTACATGTTGATTTATTTGATTAAACGTGGCATATGTTATAAGTTGATTTATTTTATAAAACGTGTTATATGTTATATGTTGATTTATTTTATAAAACATGTCATATGTTATATGTTGATTTATTTGATTAAACGTGGCATATGTTATAAGGTGATTTATTTTATAAAACGTGTTATATGTTATATGTTGATTTATTTTATAAAACATGTCATATGTTATATGTTGATTTATTTGATTAAACGTGGCATATGTTATAAGTTGGTTTATTTTAAAAACGTGTCATATGTTATACGTTGATTGATTTTGTAAAACGTGTTATATGTTATATGTTTATTTATTTTATTAAACGTGTCATATGTTATATGTTGATTTATTTTATAAACGTGTCATATGTTAAAAGTTTATTTATTTTATAAACATGTGATATGTTATATGTTGATTTACTTGATTAAACGTGTCATATATTATAAGTTGATTTATTTTATAAAACGCGTTATATGTTATATGTTCATTTATCTTATAAACGTGTGATATGTTATATGTTGATATATTTTATTAAAATTGTCATATGTTATATGTTGATTTATTTTATAAAACGCGCCATTTATCATATGGTTATTTATTTTATAAAACGTGGCATATGTTATATGTTGATTTATTTTATAAAACGTGTCATATGTTATATGTAAATTTGTTATATGTATGTGTTGATTTATTTTATAAAACATGTCATATGTTATATGTTGATTTATTTTATAAAACGTGTTATATTTTATACGTTGATTTATTTTATAAACGTGTCATATGTTATAAGTTGATTTATTTTATAAAACACGTCATATTGTATATGTAAATTTATTTTATAAAACGTGTTATATGTTATATGTTGATTTATTTTGTAAAACATGTCATATGTTATATGTGGATTTATTTGATTAAACTTAAAATATGTTAAAAGTTGATTTATTTTATAAAAAGTGTAATATGTTATACGTTGATTTATTTTATAAAACGTGTTATATATTATATGTTTATTTATTTCATAAAACTTGTCATATGTTATATGTTGATTTATTTTATAAACGTATGATATGTTATACGTTTATTTATTTTATAAAACGTGTAATATATAATATGTTGATTTATTTTATAAACGTGTGATATGTTATATGTTAATTTCTTTGATTAAACGTGTCATGTGTTATGTGTTCATTTATTTTATAAAACGTGTCATATGTTATATGTTTATTTATTTTATAAAACGTGTCATATGTTATACGGTGATTTATTTTATAAAACGTTGCATATGTTATATTTTGGTTTATTGTATTAAACGTGTCATATGTTATATGTTGATTAATTTTATAAAACGTGTCATATGTTATATGTTAATTTATTTTATTAAACCTGTGATATGTTTATTTTATAAAACTTGTAATATGTTATATGTTAATTTATTTTATAAAACGTGTCATATGTTATATGTTGATTTATTTTATAACACTTGTCATATGTTATATGTTGATTTATTTCATAAAACTTGTCATATGTTATTTGTTAATTTATTTTATAAAACGTGTAATATGTTATATGTTGATTTATTTTATAAAACGTTTCTTATGTTACACGTTTATTTATTTTATAAACCGTGCCATTTATAATATGGTGATTTATTTTATAAAACATGGCATATATTATATGTTGATTTATTTAATAAAACGTGTCATATGATATATGTTGATTTATTTTATAAAACGTGTCATATGTTATATGTTTATTTATTTTATAAAACGTGTTATATGTTATATGTTGATTTATTTTATAAAACATGTAATATGTTATATGTTGATTTATTTGATTAAACGTGTCATATGTTATAAGTTGATTTATTTTATAAAACATGTCATATTGTATATGTAAATTTATTTTATAAAACGCCTTATATGTTATATGTTGATTTATTTTCTAAAACATGTCATATGTTATATGTTGATTTATTTTATAAAACGTTTCATAAGTTATATGGTGATTTATTTTATAAAACGTGGCATATGTTATATGTTGATTTCTTTTATAAAACGTGTAATATGTAATGTGTTGATTTATTTTATAAAACTTGTCATATGTTATATGTTGATTTATTTTATAAATCGTTTCTTATGTTATATGTTGATTTATTTTATAAACCGTGTCACTTATTATATCGCGATTTATTTTATAAAACATGGCAAATGTTATATGTTGATTTATTTTATAAAACGTGTCATATGTTATACGTTGATTTATTTTATAAAACGTGTTGTATGTTATATGTTTATTTATTTCATAAAACGTGTTATATGTTATATGTTGATTTATTTTATAAACGTGTGATATGTTATATGTTGATTTATTAAAAGTGTCATATGTTATATGTTGATTTATTTAATAAACGTTTGATATGTTATATGTTAATTTATTTAATAAACGTGTCATATGTTATGTGTTCATTTATTTTATAAAATGTGTTATATGTTATATGTTCATTTATTTTATAAAACGTGTCATATGTTATACGGTGATTTATTTTATAAAACGTGTCATATGTTATATGTTGATTTATTGTATAAAACGTGTCATATGTTATATGTTGATCTATTTTAATTTTTATTTAAAAAACGTTTAATATTTTATATGCTAATTTATTTTATTAAACCAGTGATATGTTATACGTGTGATATGTTATATGTTGATTTATTTTATAACACTTGTAATATGTTATATTTTAATTTATTTTATAAAACGTGTCATATGTTATATGTTGATTTATTTTATAAAACTTGTCATATGTTATATGTTGATTTATTTCATAAAACTTGTCATATGTTATTGATTAATTTATTTTATAATACGTGTCATATGTTATATGTTGATTTATTTTATAAAACGTGTGATATGTTATATGATGACTTATTTTATAAAACTTGTCATATGTTATATGTTGATTTATTGTATTAAACGTGTCATATGTTATATGTTGATTAATTTTATAGAACGTGTCATATGTTATATGCACAATTTATTTTATAAAACGTGTCATATATTATATGTTGATTTTTTTTATAAAACTTGTCATATGTTATATGTTAATTTATTTAATAAAACGTTTCTTATGTTATCTGTTGATTTATTTTATAAAGCGTGCCATTTATTATGTGGTGATTTATTTTATAAAACATGGCATATGTTATATGTTGATTTTTTTATAAAATGTGTCATATGTTATATGTTGATTTATTTGATTAAACGTGGCATATGTTATAAGTTGATTTATTTTATAAAACGTTTTATATGTTATATGTTGATTTATTTTATAAAACATGTCATATGTTATATGTTGATTTATTTGATTAAACGTGGCATATGTTATAAGGTGATTTATTTTATAAAATGTGTTATATGTTATATGTTGATTTATTTTATAAAACATGTCATATGTTATATGTTGATTTATTTGATTAAACGTGGCATATGTTATAAGTTGGTTTATTTTATAAAACGTGTCATATGTTATACGTTGATTGATTTTGTAAAACGTGTCATATGTTATATGTTGATTTATTTTATAAACGTGTCATATGTTATATGTTTATTTATTTTATAAACATGTGATATGTTATATGTTGATTTTCTTGATTAAACGTGTCATATATTATAAGTTGATTTATTTTATAAAAGGCGTTATATGTTATATGTTCATTTATCTTATAAACGTGTGATATGTTATATGTTGATGTATTTTATTAAAATTGTCATATGTTATATGTTGATTTATTTTATAAAGCGTGCCATTTATCATATGGTTATTTATTTTATAAAACGTGGCATATGTTATATGTTGATTTATTTTATAAAACGTGTCATATGTTATATGTAAATTTGTTATATGTATATGTTGATTTATTTTATAAAACATGTCATATGTTATATGTTGATTTATTTTATAAAACGTGTTATATGTTATACGTTGATTTATTTTATAAACGTGTCATATGTTATAAGTTGATTTATTTTATAAAACACGTCATATTGTATATGTAAATTTATTTTATAAAACGTGTTATATGTTATATGTTGATTTATTTTGTAAAACATGTCATATGTTATATGTGGATTTATTTGATTAAGCTTAAAATATGTTAAAAGTTGATTCATTTTATAAAACGTGTCATATGTTATACGTTGATTTATTTTATAAAACGTGTTATATATTATATGTTTATTTATTTCATAAAACTTGTCATATGTTATATGTTGATTTATTTTATAAACGTATGATATGTTATACGTTTATTATATTTTATAAAACGTGTAATATATATGTTGATTTATTTTATAAACGTGTGATATGTTATATGTTTATTTCTTTGATTAAACGTGTCATGTGTTATGTGTTCATTTATTTTATAAAACGTGTTATATGTTATATGTTTATTTATTTTATAAAACGTGTCATATGTTATACGGTGATTTATTATATAAAACGTTGCATATGTTATATGTTGGTTTATTGTATTAAACGTGTCATATGTTATATGTTGATCAATTTTATAAAACGTGTCATATGTTATATGTTAATTTATTTTATTAAACCTGTGATATGTTTATTTTATAAAACTTGTAATATGTTATATGTTAATTTATTTTATAAAACGTGTCATATGTTATATGTTGATTTATTTTATAACACTTGTCATATGTTATATGTTGATTTATTTCATAAAACTTGTCATATGTTATTTGTTAATTTATTTTATAAAACGTGTTATATGTTATATGTTGATTTATTTTATAAAACGTGTCTTATGTTACACGTTTATTTATTTTATAAACCGTGCCATTTATTATATGGTGATTTATTTTATAAAACATGGCATATATTATATGTTGATTTATTTAATAAAACGTGTCATATGATATATGTTGATTTATTTTATAAAACGTGTCATATGTTATATGTTTATTTATTTTATAAAACGTGTTATATGTTATATGTTGATTTATTTTATAAAACATGTAATATGTTATATGTTGATTTATTTGATTAAACCTGTCATATGTTATACGTTGATTTATTTTGTAAAACGTGGTATATGTTATATGTTTATTTATTTTATTAAACGTGTCATATGTTATATGTTGATTTATTTTATAGAACGTTTCATATGTTATAAGTATATTTATTTTATAAAACATGTCATATGGTATATGTAAATTTATTTCATAAAACGTGTTATATGTTATATGTTGATTTTTTTTATAAAACATGTCATATGTTATATGTGGATTTATTTGATTAAACGTGTCATATGTTAAAAGTTGATTTATTTTATAAAACGTGTCATATGTTATATGTTGATTTATTTTATAAAACGTGTTATATGTTATATGTTTATTTATTTTATTAAACGTGTCATATGTTATATGTTGATTTATTTTATAAACGTGTGATATGTTATACGATGATTTATTTTATTAAACGTGTCATATGTAATATGTTGATATATTTTATAAACGTGTGATATGTTATATGTTTATTTATTTTATTAAACGTGTCATATGTTATATTTTGATTTATTTTATAAACGTGTCATATGTTATATGTTGATTTATTTTATAAAACATGTCATATGTTATATGTTTATTTATTTTATAAACATGTTATATGTTATATGTTGATTTACTTGATTAAACGTGTCATATGTTATAAGTTTATTTGTTTTATAAAACGTGTTATATGTTATATGTTCATTTATCTTATAAACGTGTGATATGTTATATGTTGATTTATTTTATAAAACTTGTCATATGTTATATGTTGATTTATTTTATAAAACGTGCCATTTATCATATGGTGATTTATTTTATAAAACGTGGCATATGTTATATGTTGAGTTCCTTTATAAGACGTGTCATATGTTATATGTAAATTTATTTTATAAAAGTTGTCATATGTTATATGTTGATTTATTTTATAAAACATGTCATATGTTATATGTGGATTTATTTGATTAAACGTGTCATATGTTATACGTTGATTTATTTTATAAAACGTGTTATATTTTATATGTTTATTTATTTCATAAAACGTTTCATATGTTATATGTTGATTTATTTTATAAACGTATGATATGTTATACGTTTATTTATTTTATTAAACGTGCCATATATAATATGTTGATTTATTTTATAAACGTGTGATATGTTATATGTTAATTTTTTTGATTAAACGTGTCATATGTTATGTGTTCCTTTAGTTTGTAAAACGTGTTATATGTTATATGTTTATTTATTTTATAAAACGTGTCATATGTTATACGGTGATTTATTTTATGAAACGTGTCATATGTTATATGTTGATTTATTGTATTAAACGTGTCATATGTTATATGTTGATTAATTTTATAAAACGTGGCATATGTTATATGCATAATTTATTTTATTAAACCTGTGATATGTTATATGTGGATTTATTTTATAAACGTGTGATATGTTATATGTTGATTTATTTTATAAAACATGGCATATGTTATATGTTGATTTTTTTTATTAAACGTGGCATATGTTGTACGTTGATGTATTTTGTAAAACGTGTTATATGTTATATATTTATTTATTTTATTAAACGTGTCATATGTTATATGTTGATTTATTTTATTAAACGTGTCATATGTTATACGTTGATTTATTTTGTAAAACGTGGTATATGTTATATGTTTATTTATTTTATTAAACGTGTCATATGTTATATGTTGATTTATTTTATAAACGTGTCATATGTTATATGTTGATTTATTTTATAAACGTGTGATTTGTTATATGTTGATTTATTTTATTAAACGTGTCATATGTTATAAGTTGATTTATTTTATAAAACATGTTATAGGTTATATGTTCATTTATTTTATAAACGTGTCATATGTTATATGTTTATTTATTTTATAAAACGTCTCATTCATTATATGGTGATTTATTTTATAAAACGTGTCATATGTTATATGTTGATTTATTTTATTAAACGTGTCATTTGTTATATGTTAATTTATTTTATCAAACGTGTCATATGTTATATGTTAATTTATTTTATAACACGCGTCATATGTTATATGTTGATTAATTTTATAAAAAGTTTCATATGTTATATGTTGATTTATTTTATTAAACCTGTCATATGTTATATGTTGATTTATTTTATAAACGTATGATATGTTATATGTTTATTTTTTTATAACACGCGTCATATGTTATATGTTGATTAATTTTATAAAAAGTTTCATATGTTATATGTTGATTTATTTTATTAAACGTGTCATATGTTATATGTTGATTTATTTTATAAACGTATGATATGTTATATGTTTATTTTTTTTATAAACGTGTAGTATGTTATATGTTGATTTCTTTTATAAAACTTGTCATATGTTATATGTTAATTTATTTAATTAAACGTGTCATATGTCATATGTTGATTTATTTTATAAAATGTGTCATATGTTATATGTGGATTTATTGTATAAAACGTGTCATATGTTATATGTAAATTTATTTTATAAAACTTGTCATATGTTATATGTTGATTTTTAATAAAACGTTTCATATGCTATATGTTTATTAATTTTATAAAACATGTCGTATGTTATGTGTTGATTTATTTTATAAAACGTGTTATATGTTATATGTTGATTTTTTTTATAAAACGTGTCATATGTTATAAGTATATTTATTTTATAAAACATGTCATATGGTGTATGTAAATTTATTTCATAAAACGTGTTATATGTTATATGTTGATTTATTTTATAAAACATGCCATATGTTATATGTGGATTTATTTGATTAAACGTGTCATATGTTAAAAGTTGATTTATTTTATAAAACGTGTCATATGTTATACGTTGATATATTTTATAAAACGTGTTATATGTTATATGTTTATTTAATTTATTAAACGTGTCATATGTTATATGTTGATTTATTTTATAAACGTGTATTATGGTGTCATTTGATTTATTTTATTAAACGTGTCATATGTTATATGTTGATTTATTTTATAAACGTGTGATATGTTATATGTTTATTTATTTGATTAAACGTGTCATATGTTATATGTTCATTTATTTTATAAAACGTGTTATATGTTATATGTGCATTTACTTTATTAAACGTGTCATATGTTATACGGTGATTTATTTTATAACACGTGTCGTGTGTTATATTTTTATTTATTTCATAAAACTTGTCACATGTTATATGTTGATTTATTTTATAAAACGTGCCATTCATTATATGGTGTTTTTTTTATAAAACATGTCATATGTTATATGTTGATTTCTGTTATAAAACGTGTAGTATGTTATATTTAAATGTATTTTATAAAACGTGTCATATGTTATATGTTGATTGATTTCATAAAACATGGCATATGTTATATGTGTATTTATTTTATAAAACGTGTCATATGTTATAAGTTGATTTATTCCATAATACATGTCATATGTTATATGTTGATTTGATTTATAAAACGTGTCATTGGTTATATGTGCATTTAATTTATAAAACATGTCATATGTTATACGTTGATTTATTTTATAAAACGTGTCATATGTTATATGTTCATTTAATTTATAAACGTGTCTTATGTTATATGTTGATTTATTTTATAAAACATGTCATAAGTTATATGTTCATTTAATTTATAAAACATGTCATGTGTTATATGTTAATTTATTTCATAAAGCGTGTTATATGTTATATGTTAATTCATTTCATAAATCGTGTCATATGTTGTATGATAATTTCTTTAATAAAACGTCTCATATATTATATGTTGATTTCTTTATAAAACGTGTAATATGTTATATGTTGATTTATTTTATAAAACGTTTCATATGTTATAATTTGATTTCTTTTATAACACGTGTCATATGTTATATGTTACTTTATTTCATAAAACGTGTCATATGTTATATGTTGATTTATTTTATAAAACGTGTCATATGTTATATGTTCATTTAATTTATAAAACGTGGTATATGTTATATGTTAAATTATTTAATAAAACGTATCATATGTTGTTGGTTGATTTATTTTATAAAACGTGTCATGTGTTATATGTTAATTAATTATCTAAAACGTGTTATATGTTATATGTTGATTTATTTTATAAAACGTGTCATATGTTATATGTTGATTTATTTTATAAACGTGTCATATTTTATATGTTAATTAATTTTATAAAACGTGTTATATGTTATATGTTGATTTATTTTATAAACGTGTTATATGTTATGTGTTGATTTATTTTATAAAACGTGTTATATGTTATATGTCGATTTATTTTATAAAACGTGTCATATTATATATGATTATGTATTTTATAAAACGTGTTATATGTTATATGTTGACTAATTTTATAAAACGTGTTATTTTTTTATTTATTTTATAAAACGTGTCATATGTTATATGTGTATTTATTTAATGAAACATGTCATATGGTATATGTTGATTTATTTTATAAAACGCGTCATATGTTTTATGTTGATTCTGATATTTTGTTAATAATACTTTCTCATAACATCAGTATTAAAACGTATTAATCGTACGTATATTTGCTTCGTCAGGAGGATATTATACTGACGTGTAAGCATAGTCATGGTGTATCAGAGTTGTCACATGGTTCTTTTACAGTTCATATATATGGAGAGAAATATATATGCTTCATACCTATTTCTGTAAGAGTTATTATATCTTCACTTGCTGAATTCTCTGACGCAACCATAAAACGGCCAGCACCATCCAATTGAGACATCGGTTCTTTTACTTTTGTTAAACCATAAGCACAACACTTTATATTTTTTAAATATTAATTTATTCAGTTGTCTCAAATGCGTTCCCGTGTCTGCATTTCTTCTGCATGTTTCTTATTCTCCCAGCCCGCTCCCTGTCCGTCAAGTTCGTCGGTTCACCGGTGTGACTAGACCCCCATCTCTGTCGTCTGTTCACTCTGGTGATAAAACTCCAACTGTCGACTCTAAACCTCCCGACTTCTGACCTCAGTTTCGGTACGTCATCATTCAAAAGCAGACGTATCCCTTACGTGTGACCTTTCCACGTCTGCTGCCCAAGTTTTTTTTGTTTATATTTACTCTAGCTAATTCATATAAACATATACGCTAAAATGTATTGCTACACTTTATTCTATAAACAATAAATAACTCGCAATAAAACTATCTTTATAATATGCTTGAATAGATAGATAGATAAATAGATAGATAGGCATATAGTTCAATAATAATGTAATTTTACAGTGTTAATTTCTCAACAAATGATCATTAATATTTTTACTTATCTTTATCAAATATTTCCAAAATCACTTTCTAAGTTCATTCGTCGACATATACGCAGATGACACAATGATCGATGACAACCTTTTACGACCAAGATCTCTCTTTATCTATTTTAGTCAAACCTTGAATATACGCTGCAATGTGGTTAATTTGAACGCATTCAAAACAAAGCTTTTTTTAAGTTTACAATAAACGCTCTGATTCTTTCTTGGCCTCAAATGATATGAATGGATCTCGTCTAAAAGAGGCTTCCTGTTTTCGCTAATTTCTGGGTTTTATTCCAAATTTGAAATGGAGAACATACATAAAATCTGTTGCCAATGTTGCCGGTATAATGGTTGCGTAATTCTACCGCTTAAGAAAATATGTAACTTCCAATGCAATTATCTACCTATATAATAAAATGGGAGAGTATTGTCTGGCCTGCTTTCTAATATGCTCATCTTCATGTTCGATGTAAACAAATTCTTGTTGAGACATCCACTAAATAATTTATGTCCACCCCATTTCTACCACTAACTATTAAGACACCATTGTCTCAGTGCCCACCGTGTACTCATAAACCCTTATCCTTCAGTGGCATTCGGGCCTAGATAAGTATGTACTTCGATGCAAAAATGAGTTTCTCCGGTAATTTAATCAAATTATTTTTTTAAATACCAAATATTTTGAATACAATAATTTTAGCTGATATTTTCCTCTTTTATGTACGGAAAATTTGTAATTATATGCGTGAAAACGATTAAATAGTAGGAAATAAAAAATTAATTACAAATCTTACATGGTCAGTGTTGTACAAATTATTTATGTAAATAAAAAAAATTGTAATATTTGTACGCTTTATTTCATTAACTGAAGAGGGGGCAATTTTTATTGTTGATAAAACAAGGCTATCCAGTGTTGCCCGGATTATAAGTGTAACCTATTGTAACCGATCTTTACATCTCGCTGCAACTACATCTTTCTCATTCTTCGCTAACTGGATACACACAGACATATACAGATGGAATCTCTCTTCGTACGTACAAAGTAGATCAATAAAATTATCGCTTTAGAAAAGAGGACATGATTCCATTCCATTTTGATGACAACCGGTTTTCTGTTTTTTTTTCTTTTTTGTTTTGCAGCCCAGTTGAGTAAAAATCTCAAGAGCGATGGAAGCCTTATATCATGTGTGATAGCGACACAATGTTCAACGAGCGAGATGGAGATATTACGCTATGCAACTCATGCTCTCTACCGATCCTAGTTATGACAACAGTACAGCTATATAGATAACACCCTTAAAATCACTCGCTGGATTGCTACGAATATCAGGGAAGTGTCCACAGGGATGCAAACAATATCTGCTTTTGTTTTTTTTTCAAGAAAAGGCAACATTATTGAACTGCTATCAATGTCAGGGACATAAGTTGCAGGGAGACTATGCAGTAAGTTTAGCAGCAAGATGTCTGTTAACATTACATTTGAACTTCTTCATGGAAGTACAGTTGGGGAAGCAGGAACCCGTAAAAGAATTTCAAAGTCTAGCAGGTCTGGGGAAGAATTTATTAAAGTAGAACTATTTCTTGCACCTGGGAATCTATACTGTGTAGAAGTGGGACTTTGCTCTTTGTCGGGTTTGACGGGGGTATTTATGTCGAGGGGATACAAAGGCTCGTTGTTCATCGAAGTATCTACTATTAAAATACGTGTAGAACAGACAGAGGGGCGCAACACTAGTATTCAATGTGACCATTTATTTTTCTTCTAATTCACTAAGAATTGGTGTTCTCTCTTAGTATTTTTACCATCACCTTTGATATTTGTTCATTTATTTTCCCCTCGTGTCTGTTATAGATCGATGTCTCATCAATAAATATACCCATCTCAGAGATAATTGTATCAGGGAAGTCATTTATGAATATTAGGAAAAATAAACCTCGAACCATGAAGTACAACCAAATTCATATCATATTGTTTGCATGTATAACCGTCGGGAACAACATGGATTCTCTCTTATTTAAGAAAGATTTAATCATGTTAAGTATTCGTCCAGCGATATCGTATGATTTGATTTTCGTAAAAACACCATCGTGCCATACCTGTGAAAAGCATTGAATACATCTACAAATACTACCCTACCCTACCCTGCTTTGTCCAGTGTATGGTATATAGGTTCAGAGATTACAGTTAGGATACTTGCTGGTAAGTGAGCTTGTCTAAATCCACATTATTAGTCGGTCATATGTTTAGCAACAGTAAGATGATAGACTAGAGCTTGATTAATTATGAAGAAATATGTTGGCGAAAAGAGAGAGGAAGCTAATGGGCCGATAATTTAATGGGTCAGTTCTTTCGCCAGAATTCTTGTAAACTTGTACCAAATAAGCAGTTTTCCAACAGTCAGGAAAGCAAGTGGCTTGCTGGGTCTAATGTAGAGTTTGAAGCAAACCGACTGGCATGCGTGCTAGTTTTCTCGATTGCCATGAAAACAACCTCATGATTATTGGATAGTGTGGAAGATGGTGTAGTACCCATTATTTACTACACAGTTGTAGATTTTCCAGAAGTAACAATGCAGTAATTCTTGCGCTTCGATGCGTTTCCTATTGGATTCGATGTATTCACTTTTAGCTGTCGCTATTTGTTTCTTACAATTACTTCTATTTTCTAAAAACTGTTGTCTGTTTGTTCTAGACTTATGTTTGAGCAATGGCAGTAGCACAAGTAGAAGTAAACAATTCTATAGAACTTCCGCCTGAAAACACGAGCTGCAATTTCCGGTTTGAACTATTTAGTAGTCTCATTTGTGCACTGTTTTGCAGGAGAAATGATATTTCCCTGTGGGGCATCTCTGATGAGATCCAAGATGACTTTCCAGTCAGCCTTCTTGCAATAGCGTGTCGTGTTGTGTAATGGCTCTTCATATTTGGGTCGAGAATTTAAGGCGATTTCTACCTTTTTCACAGCGTGATCAGCATATCCGAGTTGGCTATGGCCATTCGTCAAACAACCATCGGGAACTGTGGTCAAAAATAGATCAAGAAGTGAGGCATGTTGATCTTGCTAGTCCGTAAAAGATGTAGGAAACGTAACAGTTTGTGATAGGGAATGAGGTTTAGAGAAGCTATGTGTGTGCTACCAGCTCCTTCTTTAAGTAGAAAACCAAATCAATGACTTGATGGACATTACAGTCATCAAATACAGGTACTTGCGTACTAGTATGAATGGGAAAGTGCTGTACGTATGCTGTCAGGTACTTGGTGTATTAGAGTACAGTCCTAGTTTGAAAGAGAGCGGTAGAGAAAATATAAGTAGCTTACTCTATGTTGCAGATTAAGTCTAAAGCACATTAAGGCCTGGTCGCCTGATTGTAGTTTTGATTCTCTAGTCAAGGAAAGGGGATTTCAGATATAGACTCCAAGTCTGTGCATGTTTTCTGAGTCGTTACAGCAAGTGGGAGATAACCAGGTATGTTAAAATGATTAAGGGGATGGAGGAGTGTAGGTTAGTTTGATTTAGTGCCAATATATCCAGGTTGTTTGCTAGCAGAAATGATTTAACAGCATCTTACTTTGTTCTAAGCACGCGGATATTCGTGAATCCAAGCCTCAAGGGAGGAGGAAAACTTTTAAAGTTTACAATTTAATAGTCAGAGGTGCTAGACAAAGTGGTTATGCAGAATACCAAACATGTAACACAACTAGACCATCAGCCAACACTTTATCTACAGGATTGTGGCCTCGAGAAAGCTCACCGGATACAGTGTCCTTTTACATACGCAACATGGCGCTACAACCATCCCGATATTATAAAACTGATTATGGGGCAGCCACTCTCAGCGCTACCAAAGTGTTCGGGCTCCTGTACTATCAGTTGGAAACAGCAGCCTGTAAATGTAAAAACGATACCCTCAACCCGTTAAAAAAATCAACCCAATCAAATATATGGCACTCGAGCACATTAAAAGTACCCAGTTTTAGGGGATTGGAATATGGGGATAGTAGGGAATGGCGTTTATTGCATGAGTCAGGAAATGTGGTGCTTGTGTCGTGTCCCTATGATCGCATTTTTGCGCCTGGCTAATAGGTAAAGAAGATATATGAAATCCGGTCTATAGACAGAGCTTATCTTCTGCGTAAGCAATTTAGGTTTGCCAACCAGGAATTTGTTCGAGTCACCAGCTATCGGCCAGGACTGAAGAGGCCTTCCTCACTTTTATTTGATGCAAATACGTATAAGTAGCACAGGTTTAGTCTCAGAGTCGCCCGTCTTCTAGGCGGTGAGACTACAACTATGGAAGACGGGGATTACTAAGGATATAGTTATAAGATTGAGCATTCTTATCCCGTCACGCTTAAACATCTAAAATTGCCCAGAGAATAAGTTGGCTGAAATCTGAAAAGTTCCCAAAAATTGATGAGTCTTGTTCGTAATATTTAGATTAATGAGACGACTTCTTCCATCATACACAAATACTACGAAAAAGAAGGACTGAGAAATTGATGAACCATTTTTAATAGTTTTGGATTTTTAAATTGACATACAAACTAACAAACATACATACATACACTTGTATATATTAGATGTTAGCTTATTTTCGAGTTGTCTGTTTTCTATTCTATCTGCGTAGTATTTAATTTGGTCTTTTTTCATGCCCGTTTTTCTTTACTATGCAGGACAATTTCCCGCTGTTGACAGTATCACGTGATTATCTACGCGTGTTTTTTCTCGGTTCTTTACATGCCCGTAAACAAGCGCTTGACAATAGCTTTGTCGATGACTGACCGTTTCTATTTCCGGTAGAGTTGACGATACTTCGTGAGAAATAATACTTACAAGTCACGCACGGATGTACATTAAATATATATATATATGTATATATATATATATATATATATATATATATGTGTGTGTGTGTGTGTGTGTATGTGTGTGTGCGTGTGTGTGTCTGTGTGTCTGTGTCTGTGTCTGCGTGTGTGTGTATAGATTCATAGATAGATCAATAAATAGACATATACATGTGCATATGTATGCGTGTGGAAGATATCGCTTCCTGTGTTAATCTTGGAAGGAAAAAAGTTCGTTAAAAAACTTATTTTATCTAAATAAAATAGTAGGTACATGTGCGTGCCGTATTTTGTGTGTGTAAATATATAAACGATAAACTCTTAAACTACTCTGAAATATACAAGAAATACTACTCATACACTAAGAATATTTATAACGAGTAATAGTCCTTGATTGGATGAATGTATAAGGCTTATAGAAATATGTGGACAAGTTGAACTAAAAAAATTTCCAAGATATTTCTGTTACTGTGATTACATTTTGATAACTATGGAATTGTGTTCCGTTCCCCTGCTTTACAGCTGGCTACAATATGGTTGTCTTCAAGTCTAACGTAAACAAGTTTTTGATGAGCCGTTCCATATAAGTTAACAAATTTACCGAATTTCCATTACTAACGATTACTATATTGCCAATTTCTACTGTACACTTTTTAACCCTTATCCTCGAGTGGCCTATTGGCCTTGACAAGTTATGTAACGAAAATAACTCAAACAATAAGGAACACATCCGGAACGCTAAATATTTTGGTTTCGATCCTTACTGATGGTACCCAAATCAATTTTAAATAGTACTATAAGTATAATATGATATTTAGTAAAGAATTGAATCTGTAACTATAAATACAGAATCCGTACAAATTGAAATATATTTAAGCGTAGTTCTCGAGGAAGCAAGCCTAGGCAAAGCAACGGATATTACAGTAATACACACGGCCATCGCTTTGACTTCGAAAACCATGAATTATAAATGTATAGATATTTCCCGCCAAAAGAATGAAACAAAGAAATACATTTCTTCCCACCTATCAAAAACAATCATTGATGAAATAATTTGGACACCGGTTGATTCTCATTTGTTTCACTCGTTTATCTATCTATCTATCTATATATATATATATATATATATATATATATATATATATATATATACATATATAACGCAGCAGGCTCCTTCAATATTCAACAGACTATAGATACCTACAATAGGGGTGCCTGCGCGTGAAATTTCTGTGGCAGGAAGTGTGCTATCTCCAACTACACCTCTCCTTAGACGACATTGTTAAATACCAGTGGTCAATGATGTGTATGAACAGGACAACTAGAAACACGTGCCGAGATAAACGGAGAGCACTTACAGCGCCTAAAATTCGAAAATAGTCACTCATCCGGTACTATCCAGGCTCAACGTTGCTAAACTTCGGCGATCTGACGAGAACCAGTGTGTCAATGCGATTATGCGAAGGAAAAATAACTTCAGTCGAGCGATTTAGGGGTTGATAATCACATTTGTTTCGTATTGTTTCGTAAAATCATTGCATGGTGTAAGAAAATAGGCACAATTGTTTTTTCTTAGTTATGAACCGGAGGCCAGGGTTTCAGAGTTCCATTCTGTGAGAAAATTCTGATGGAAAATTACTTAATTAATATACACATGTGATTTGACCAATTTAGCCTATTAGGGCGAGTTCAGTTTTGACGGTCTAAAGGAAGATCGGTTGAATAAAACTCACGACCTTGTCTGTAAGCACTCGTTATCTTACTATAATGGGCAGAGTGGGTATTTACCATTTGAAATAAATCAATTGAAGATTAAGGTTTTACCACCTCTTCACCCACGCTACACCCCCGCTCACAGATCGGACGAGTGAGAGAGAGGGAGAGAGAGAGAGAAGAGAGAGGAAACAGAGACAATCTGTCGTCACAGCAGTGTTTTCTTTTTTTTCTGGCCAATTGTTCACGCACGCTACGTTATCAATAAAAAGAGAAATCGCATATTTCTTTTCGTATCTGGAAAATAACAATATTGTATCAAGAGTTTATTTAATAATCTATCTTTACAAAAAATAAGTTATTTTAATGTTGTCTACAGAATTCGTAACTCAATAACAAATGAATGCCTCAATTTGAGTTGATTTCTTTCAGGGGAGAGCAAGCAGGATAAGAAGAGCAGTCAACCTAAGCCGGCAGACAGTGGCTAACGGCACGCATATTTCCCTGGAGACTTTAAGTTGTTAAATTTGTTTTTGTGGGTTTTTTTCAATATGTTTTTATTATCTTTAAAAAATTCTATTTTGTTCATTTTCCTACGGACAACTAGTGAGGCAAATCATACACGAATCCCACGTCAACACTGTAAGCGATCAAGATCACGCTATTAACCTTTTTTGGGTGGTCCGAAATCTGAACCGCCTAGGACTTCACTTATGTACCGGTGAACACACTCTTCTTCAACGTGTTATATTTTTTCTTTCTATAGAAGCGCGTCTTTACGTAACGCATATGTTAGACGCAACCGTTAAACTTAAAATTTGACACGTAGACGCTATCCGATAATCGAAATAGATACCAATACCATTTTTATTGACCTAGACAGTCATTTTACTTGCAATTCAGATAATGTTCGCCTAACATCAGTGAGAAGAGCTAGTACGCATAATTATCTGTCGATGCGCCAACACAAGACGTATTCTCTTCGGATAACTTTACATTAACTGAAAGCCGGATTATAATACCCCACAATTAAAAACAACCTATAACTAATTTACTAATGGAATAATTACAAAAAGGTGAAAAATCCTTCCAAATTTCTATCCTTCATACCAGACACAAGCCGGAAGCTTAAGAGATATAAATTACATTTTAAAACATTCATTTAGATGAAACCCACTTAGCCGACCAATCACTATACATTTGGTTTCTTCTTTTCAATTTCCTAAATAATTAATAACGATTTTGCTTAATTGTTTATGCTTCAACATTATTTTAATATTTTCATCCAGAAACTCTTTAGATGTATCGCGGCTGTTCAATATGGTTAGCATACACTGGGATAAAATCTATGGTAATCTAGAAGCAGTTGAGCGACTCTAACAACTTTTGGCAGACAGGACACTTTTAGCGAGTCACATCTCAGTGTTTTTGTATAAACATTAGAACGTGTTGCATTTGTGGACAAATAACATAACATTTTCGCTACTATTGGTCAATCCGAGAAGAAGGCTGGAGATTATAATATAATCCAAAGGCAATAATGTTTAGTGAAGCTATATATATATATATATATATATATATATATATATATATATATATATATATATGCGTGTGTGTGTGTGTGTGTGCGTGTGTAAGTGGCTTTGCATGGCTTTCTGTCCGTCTCTGTGCGCTACGGTAGTTTCCAAACTACTCTCTCCATGTTTGGTCTAGAAACTTGCGACTTGATGTATACAAGGTATAATAGGGAATTTAGACTTTTGGTACAGATTCGATTTCGTCTTTAGCCGATAATAATAGCTGACGGGTTAAAATTTAGGAAAAAGAGAACTTGACAGAGGTAAGCCGACTTCACGTGCTCCTATACACATGCTTAGCATAGATTTATACGTTTAGGTCAGTTAAATTTAACGTATTATTATCTATCTGACGATAGCTCAAATACTAGCAAATAAGGCGAGAGACCTATATGTTTTGGTTCGATTCTAGATGATGGAAAATCATTTTGTTTTACTTTTGAAATCGATGTTCGTGTACAGTTTTGTAGAACATTAAAAGGTAAGCAATCAGTTGGATCAACTCGGGTTGGAACCTACGAACATATTGATAGTCAAAAACTCTAATTATACATCCACGCGGCGCAGGTTTTCAGGAAGAGGTATTTTATAAATAATAACAACTACTTGAAATTATGCTATTTACATGTTGTAACAGATTAGAATTTGACAAGTCCTAGGGGTAAGTACAAATAATTATTGGTTATCTCTTTAGCAAACCGCGTTCTAACTAAAATATATGGTTATACCCCATAATTAATCAAGGTTAACCGTGTATATATTTGGTAAGTTTCACACATTAATGGGCAGGAGAATAGCAAATCTTTAGAACTAGTACCCGCTAACCGGCCGTGCTCCATGGAAGTGTGCCCTCCTCGAAAATCGTAATTAGTTTAGAATTTAATCTTATTATGCGTTATTGAATGAGTGACCCAAATAAAATTGTAACACGGTTGATCTCTCTTTGTCTCCCTCTCTCTCTCTCTGTACCGCTCTATCTCTAACTGCCCCTCTCTCTCTGTATGTCTCTGTCTGTCTCTCTCCTTTCTATGTCTCCTTCCTTCTCTCTCTCTCTCTCTCTCTCTATATATATATATATATATATAAGCCAAGTACGTCCAAGGATGGCATACTATTGCCATATCTGGGCAGGAAAACAGCCTATTATGCCTTGACAGAGTACAAAATAGACTTCGTGGTCTAGTGGGGGATGCCCTTTTCTCTACCCTGCAACCTCTCTCCCACAGAAGAGACGTTGCGAGCCTATCCTTGTTTTATCGTTATTTCCATGGCAGGTGCTCGTCAGAATTCCGATCTATTGTCCCTCCTCGCCAATCTTTCACGAAAAACACCCGTCTAGCTGAATCCACTGTGAAAAATTCCACCCACTCTTTATCTGTGCGTAAATCAAAACGAGTATTCCATGAACAAAGCTTCTTCCTTAGAACTGCACGCTTGTGGAACTCTGTTCGGTCTGCCTGCTTCCAACCTGACTACAACTTGGATGTCTTCAAGTCCAACGTAAACAAATTCCTAACGAACTGCCCCTTTAAGTAAACACTTCATCAAATCTCCAAACTAACGTACTGTACTTGCAATAACCCTTATCCCTGAGTAGCTTCCGGGCCTTGATAAGTGGTGACCACCGTGTAATATATATATATATATATATATATATATATATATATATATATATATATATATATGTATTGCTCGCTGCTGGTCGGTGTAATCTGCAAAAGAAAATGTGAAGAAAATGCAGTCTAAGTAAGTAAATAAAGACATAAATAAATAGAAACACGAAGAAATAACGAAGAGGCGAGAAGTGGAATTTTCCTAATCTTTCTATCTTTATCTCTCTCTCTCTCTTTCTTCTTCTTACTCCTGCACTTTCTCTCTTTCTCTCTCTTCCTGTATTTCCCTCCCTCTACGGTCTATGTAACTTAATAAAGACATACATAAATAGAAATATGTAGAAATAACAAAGGCGGGAGTGAGTGAAATTCACTGTATCTCTCTTTCTCTTACTCGCTCTTCCCCCTCTCTTTGTCTATCACCTCCTCCCCTGTGTCCCCCTCTCTCTCTTTCTCTCTCTCTATCTATCTCTCTCCTCTTCTCTTTATTGCTCACTGATCGCTGTAATCTGAAAGTTCGCAAGAAAAGAAAATACAGTCAAAGTAAATAAATAACGAGATAAATAAATGGAAATATATAGAAATAAAAGACGGACTGAGTAAGACTAAATGTAGAGCGTAAGGGTTCTAATGTAAAGAATGGATGTGTAAAAAATGTCGAATCGTTCGTTTAAAGGTTGAAGAAGCGAATAGCAGATTAGAGAATATATACTGCTCAGCCAATCAGCGGGGAGAAATTGTTATCTATAAATATGAATATGTGAAATGTATGGTAGGTGTATGCGTCGAGTAATAAGTTAAGAGTGGTGAAACCCCAGTGGAGTAGGAATTAGTAGGAATGGTACCGGTGTTAAATGGGAGCGGTGGGAGTACAGAAAAGGTAGAGAGGGAAATAGGAACTACTTTCTCTAAAGATATTGTGATTATGGTACTTACGTAAGATTTTCATATAACGCCTACCTGTGTACATAATGTCGTGCCATAGTTAAATCAGGCAATGGCTAATAGTGTAGACATAATAACTGTGTATGTGTCCTCTGTTGTTGTAAACCTAGAAGGGAACAACTGCGCCTCTTTTATTATATATAGGGATAAAATACCATGAATATATTACATGAAAACAACTTTCTCTCTATACCGTTCAACAACTTCACCTTTTTTGTACCAGGCATGCGTTTTTTCATGGGTCCGTAAAAACAAAGATGTGACCAATGATCATTTAACTACCGACAATTGTCAACTCGATGAAACTTCGGTATCAAACAGAAAGCGGTTAAATGATGCAAAACCACCAAATTGTGTTCGAAATCCTTTAATTATGAGATTATTTTATGTTGTCAGAAATTGTGGAATACGTTTGAATCAATCATTTTCAACAATAACCCCACGTTTTCGTATTTGTAAATGTATTATGTGTATGAAATGAATTTTAATTACACGTGATTTAAACGATATATTCTAATATACCGAACTAAAAGTTTTGTCAGTTGTTTCATGACATCTTTCCCAGTCGCTTTAGGATAGTTCTATATTCTTATTCTTGTTACATAATTTATACGAGCGCGTAAGAAAATATCAGCAGCAGCGAAATGTGGTTGACTTGCAAAGAGATTAGCAGCGGCAGTGGATGAAAAAAGCGGATATGCAAATTAGGAAGTGTGCGCGAGAAGAAAAAGGGAAAGAGAAGAGTGAACCACGTGGTTTAGAAAAGCCAAGTTCGAGTCAAAATAAATGGACGTGTGAAGTCGAAGCAGAGAATTGGCAGCCTGTGGCCGGCATGCGGTCGGAGGAATGAGAAATTAACCAGGCTAGATGGACATGTGGTAGCGCAAAACTTTTTTTAGTGATGTCAAGACGTGAGAATTACATGTAATAAAATCTTTTTTTAAAAATGACGACTCGGATTTTTATTTATTTCTTTCCTTTGTTTGTTTGTAACTGCAACATTACATACTTCAGATCTATTATTTCCTGCAACGAGCATGTTGACGTAGGTGTGCAATAAGTTATCGCTTAGTACGCGGTGGAACTATAAAAGTGTCGCCCTAAATAAAGCAACACTACAGTTTTATTTAAAAACTTTTATTGAACTAATTGATTCAGGTAATTTGATTATATACTAGAGCTGGCATGTAGTCAATGTAGCCACATACAGACTCAATTACCGCCTCAATACGTGTTCGGAACAGGGGCATACCTTTTCAATCAGCGCCGGCGAGAGCTAGGTGAATACTCAGTAGATGGCGTGGACCAGGCTATATTTTGTATTGTGTAAGGTCATGTTAGTGACGGTCTCGACGTATGACCAAACAAATTAGTCTGGCGTGTTCGTGTCGGTGAGAGAGAGAAAGCAGCCAGTGAGAAAAGAGTATAAAGCTGTAGCACTTCTTCTGAAGTAAAGCCTTGGTCTCTATCGACTTGTAAACCGTCCTGCTGTCAGATCCAGGGTTTGCAAGCGCCCAATTGATTGCACCAGGAAATCACCACACTCTTCGGCACATCCAGATACACTTCTGTGTTGACTTTCACGCCAACTTCGAAAATGTGAGGTGGCGTGATGTGGCTCTCACTTGAAACCATACTAAAAACTTAAACCCTGGCCGGACATTTTGTTTTTATCACGCTGAGCACGTCACTGTTATTTGTGACAATCCAGCGATGCATTTTGAGGGTTCTGGCAATTGTTTTGTTTTCATAACATGGATCGGTAAAGAGCACGTGTACAGTGGCGAATTTTCGATCTCGCTCGTAAAAGAATTGTGTCACTTTCAGACATGATAGAAGGCTTCTATCGCTCTAGGAATTTGTACACAATTGTAAAAAGTTGATGACCTGCAACCAAAAAAAAAACGGTTTTCATCGAACGGAAATGGATTCATGTCCTCTTTTCTTAGGTTACAATGTTATCGTTCACCCCTGT
This sequence comes from Euprymna scolopes, assembly GCF_053919585.1. Lineage (NCBI taxonomy): Eukaryota > Metazoa > Mollusca > Cephalopoda > Sepiida > Sepiolidae > Euprymna > Euprymna scolopes. The sequence goes on along the minus strand of NC_136508.1, from coordinate 26,144,022 downwards.
AAAATTCTTAGACTGTACCTTCATTTGCAATGAAAAATAGAACAGGACACTGTCGATATTCGAAGTCTTTTACACAGAAAAGAAAAGAAAACCATACGCTAAAGAAACCTGCAAAAGCACATGTGGCCTATATGTTGCGGATGCTGTTACGGAGCAGGTTAATAATCGTTCTGTCGATTTCTGAAAATGTACCATTTCAAATGCGAGATGCTCCTTTCTCTCCAGTCGTATAATTATTGAGAGTGACTAATGCTACGGAAGACGCTGGGTGGCATTGCTAATAGTCGATTTTATGACAAGCTATTATTATTATGAAAAGTTATGTGCTTATTTAAAGAAGTAATTATTATGAAAGAACATAATGACGTAAACACAAAGGATTAGTTTTTATATACAAACTAGAAGGAAGGGGCCAAACGGAGGAGTTCAAGAGGAGACATCAGAAAGTCCACACGGGACTTAGAAGTCGGGAAAAGGTTTAATATGTCTTATGATGCTTGTAAGCGGCGTATTCTAAGATAGCCAAAATGTGAATAGAATGTTGTATCACTGCAGATGTTTTACTGGAACCAGAGAATAATTTTTTTCATATATAAATATATCTATTGTGTTATTTCGTCTTTGGAACAACCATGTATGTGTTTATTTGTCGTTTAAAATAAACTGTTTTACTTGTAAGGTCGACAACCGTTGAACATACCATCATCAACCGACATCTTAAATGTATAAAGATCGCTCATTTATACTGTTGTTGCAAAGACAAAAAAAAAGAGTACACAAAACCTCAGCTCACTGCAGCAGCGTCGTTCGCCAGTACTTTCTGTAGACTCGTTTTCAGGTCTGTCCCATCTGCTCCAGTGGCCTGTTGTATTTATAAAAGACAGAGTCCTCCAAATGGGTATACGTGCCCGATAGCACACGAGATCTGCGAGACTGCATTGTTATATAAGGCCGCAGCCGCCATCTTAGATCCTTTTCAGCATCATGACGCTGCGTCAGCAAAGCGCATACGGAGGCCGTTTAAGAGGTGTACCTGCGTTCCCACAATTTTCGTAACATATACCTTATGGTAGACACTCACTTTGTCATTCATCAAAAAACTTGTCCACATCATTTCGTGCCAGCAACGCAACACAAGGTATGCGTCTGTAAAGCCGTTCACCGACAATTTAATATCTGCATAATTTGTTACAACCATTATATACGACAGAATATATACACGCGTTACGTAGCAACACCCCGCTACATAACACTACATTAAAACCTTAGTTCAAGAAAATTGCCGTTTAACAACCAGAACAAATCAGTTATTCTCTTAGTTTCCATATTAAGCGTGTAAAAAAGATTACATTTATTTATGTACAAAACGAACACACTTTTTTCTCCAATCCAATATTAAATGTAGAATTGTCGTAGTAAATTACACTTTATATAACCTTGTTGGTAATCAAAACGTCATTGTTAAATATCGTTGAAGGTCAAACAGAGGATGGATTTGCCGTGAAACTGACAAAAACAATCGAACTGAATGCAGGATTAGCTAATCCTTTGTTTCAAGGTAGAATCGATGAATTTTGAAATCTTATAACGAAAAACCATTACGAGTTACAAATCGATTTATTTTGCAGTTGAAAAACTTGACAAATGATTGATGTAAATATACACTGGCAATCAAAACTATTTCATCTGTAGTCCCTATGGAACCACACAGACACACACCTACACACACACAGGCACACACAGGCACACAGACACAGACACACACGCACACACACACACACATATATATATATATGTGTATATATAAATAAAAGTATATGAGAAGAAGTAGTTAAAAAAACATTTAAAAACACTTTTAAAGAGTTAAAACATTTAATTTTAATTTCTTATTATAAGCTCTATTTCCTATTTGGTTTTATTGATCTTTTACATTTGGTTAGGATTACTTTATAAATATTAACTCTTCAATATTTATAATATACTTTAGTTTTGACATCTTGGATTATTTTGGTAAACTTATCTGTAACTCTCATTTCATATATAAGTATATATATATATATATATATACACACACATACACACGTATATATATACATATATATATATGTATATAAAATGTATTTTAGTCATCGACATACAGACCTGTTTCGTTGTTTCACAACTCATCAGTGCCGCTAGACTAACACCTATCCCAAGCCGAGGATCGAACGTAGAACCGTCGTGATGACAGTCGGCAGCTCTACCCCCTGACTACGGAATCGGTGGCCGAAATTAATCTGTCCGAATGTCTATTTAAATAAACATCCGTCCGCCACTCGTAGAGGGCTCAAACGTTTGTTTGTAAACAAACCGCGAGCTTCGCATTTTTTCAGCTAAATTAAGTAGCGAGTAAGATAATTTACGATAGTGCTCTACCCAAGAGGGGGGCTTTTTATAAAATGTATTTTAGTCATCGACATACAGACCTGTTTCGTTGTTTCACAACTCATCAGTGCCGCTAGACTAACACCTATCCCAAGCTGAGGATCGAACCTAGAACCGTCGTGATGACAGTCGGCAGCTCTACCTCCTGACTACGGAATCGGTGGCCGAAATTAATCTGTCCGAATGTCTATTTAAATAAACATCCGTCCGCCACTCATAGAGGGTTCAAACGTTTGTTTGTAAACAAACCGCGAGCTTCGCATTTTTTCAGCTAAATTAAGTAGCGAGTAAGATAATTTACGATAGTGCTCTACCCAAGAGGGGGATGGTACGAAATATTCTTATATATATATATATATATATATATATATATATATATATATATATATTTATATATATATATATAAATGCATCAACAGTAAGAATATTTCGTACCATATATGATATATGTATATATATCTATATCTATATATATATGGGTTCAAGTATCTTTTTTGTTCCGTTATGATATTTCCATGTTTAATATTATTTTGCGATTGTTTTATTAATTTTTTTATGTTATTTATTTTTCATTTCAATTTTCAATCGGTCTCAAGATTTAATCAGTTGGAATTCTACCAGATTTTTATTTGTGCATTTCCGTCCTTTAATGTTTGTGTTTAGTTGTTACTAAGCATTTTTCCGTTCAAATTAGTTGAACTGCAGAATATTTGAAATAAAAAAAAACAATTCGGATGTTGCTTACCTAAAAGATTGAAACAATAAACTACTTCCCTGCAATATTTAAATGATTACATTTGTTGAATTATGTACGTATGAATATATATATATATATATATATATATATATATATATGCGTGTGTATGTATGTCTGCACATATATATGAATATATATAATATATATATACACACATACATAAATATATATGCATTTATATATGCATTTATATATATATATATATATATATCAGAAAGAGAACAGAAGCCGAGAGACGGTGAAAATAAAACAACTTAAAAAATGAATAAATAGGTTGGAATATATGAATTTTCTATGAACTGTTGTAGACATTCTCTGCATTACCATAAGTCTACGTTTCCCAATTTTTCGCTTCAATCTTGACTTATTACCAACGTGTTGAGGTAGCATGGTCTTTGTTGTATACACACTGCTTGCGTTGCTATTTTGTACGCTTGGCTTGTGGCCACATATTTCGGCAGTTTTTTCTCACATTACAACGTATAATCTTATCAGCAGGCATTTTCAACGGATGAAAATATCAGAAGGAACAGTTTATATTCGACAAAAACAAGTTTATTCCGGCAGCTAAAAAATAATTCCAGCTTGTTTTTTACCGGAGAGTGACCCAACACGTTATGATTGGCTAGGAATTTGCATCATTTTGCATATATATATATATATATATATATATATATATATATATATATATATATATATAATCATCCTCATACAGTACTGTTTCGTTGTATCACAACTCATCAGTGCGGCTAGACAAACACCTTTCCAAAGCCGTGGACTGAACCTACAACCGTCGCATTGACAGTCGGCAGCTCTCACCATTCGGCTACGAATCAGTGCCGTAAATAATTTTCCTACAGTGTGTATGAAATCCACACCCTCCCGTCGAAAATTGCTCGAACCATCAGCTTGTTTACAAACAAATTAATAGTGGGCTTCGCTTACGGGAGCCCTCTCCACCCCAACACACACAGACACACACGGTGCTACTTGGCCGATGACTCAGAAAAAGGTTTCATTCGCCCTTGGAAGGTCTTGTTTTTAATCCTTCAGGGAGAATAGCTACGTCCTCACCTAACAAGTCTGGTGGGGGAACCAGTTTAGTCGCCGGTTACCCGACCATGAGGCAGGTAGTACTGGGTTACATGGTACCAGGAGCATATGACATGACCTGACATGACCACCCACACACACACACACACACACACACACACACACATATATATATTTTATAAATTACTATATATATATATATATATATATATATATATAGTAATTTATAAAATATATATAGCAGTTTATAAAATATATATAACGATTAAGCTACACTGAATATTCCGCGTTTCGTCCACTCTAGGATTCTTCAGGCTTATGCGCATAAGCCTGAAGAATCCTAGAGTGGATGAAACGCTGAATATTCAGCGTAGCTTAATTGCCATATATATTTTGTAAATTACTAACTAGCTCTACCTACATATTGAGCACTTTTGAAGTAAATACTTAAAGTTTACGCATAAATTTATACTTTTGTATATTAATTTTATGTGAGTAAATGAAGTAGTTATATATATATAGAGAGAGAGACAGACAGACAGACAGACAGACAGAGAACCAATCTACATATATATATATATATATATATATATATATATATATATATATATATATATATATGTATATATATATTTTTTATCAATGGTGCTTGAAGAGCTTTTATCAAATTTATTAACACTGGGTTCATCATCATCATCATCGGTGGTCAATCGTATCCGAGTAAGACTGTCATCCGTTGTGGCTTCTGTGGATCCTCAGGTGAGCATAGAGCCCAATCCTAGACCCAATTTTTCTTGTGCAATTTGGGCAGATAAAGGTAGTTGTGGGGCTGGGTGTGTCTGGTTGATAATCTGTCCTTTCTGTGCTTGCGTTTATCCTCGGCAGCTTGATTTAGATCACTGCTATAAAGCGCAGCACATTCGTGGACAGCGCTCCTCCATGCCAACCTGCTCCCAGCCACGTCCTCCCATGTCTTAAGATCCATGTGAAACCGCTTGAAATTTACTTTGATGTTGTCCTTATACCTCATCTTTTGGGTTACCACACACCTAAAGATATTAAATTAAGTAGTTTCCCCGCGTGCAAATGATAACAGCAACACATACGCACAAAATACAAACACGAAGGCAGAGATTTTTCAAGAATAAAAACACCAACAACATAAATTAACTTGTCATTCTCTGAGGATGGCTTTTCTGAATACTGAAACTAATAAGATAAATTAAAAAAAAAAAACAAAAGCAATACTGTCGTAAGAATTAAATCGGAAAAAAAATTGAATGATATTTTAATTATTTTTTGATTTGTTATTTAATAAGATTTTTTTGCATTTTCAATTATTTAGTAACATTATCTGTTCATTTCAAATTTATGTATATATATACTAGTAGTTTTGCTTTGCTTTGCTCAGGCCTTATGAATTGTTCATAACTTTATGAGCATATTTATATATATATATTAAAATTTTGACTCATGTCCAGGTAGCCTACATCTGAAATTCCATGTATTTAAGCCGAACATTTGAGGAAGTGTCTGGTAGAGTTTTCAAAGGACAACTCTTTCAACTTTACCCTCTTGGCAGCCAAATTGATGGCCGAAAACCGATTAAAAAGATTTTCCAAAATAAATACGTTTGAATTATATACAAAAAAAGATAATACGAAAAATCGGAAAAATAATATCGGTATCTCCACTCTGCAGATGAGAATTATTAGGCTTCGAAACTCCATTGTGTAAATAGTCCTCATTTACCCATCCTCTAATCGATGTATATCCTTATTAAATAAATGAATAAATCTCTGTTATAGTTTTTATACCTTATTTTCTCTCTTTATTGACTTATCTTCTCTATATAAATAAAATGAACTCATTTTTCCCCGTGTGACTTTGACCTTAATAGGATTAAGCATCTAGGCATTTTATGCAGAGGTACTATGCACAAACTGCATCACGATATCTGAGGTGTGTTATAGGCATATTAGCTATCCACTAATTCGCAGATCGGAGCTTCCTATATTATATCTGGTGAGAGTTCACTGCCAAAACAGGTTACGAGCAATGGAAGTAGTAAAGTTATTTCTCTCCTAAAAGTCATACTTCCACCGCCACTCATTTACACGGTCAGTTACCATTCACAGGAGACAAATAAGGACGAACGCCGGTTTAGGTTTTCATAAAAACTGGACTGCAATTAAGGTGAAACGCACCACGCTAACTTTTACGTTGGTTAAAAATAAAAACAAATACAAACCAAAAAACTTTACATTTTCTTACAGTGCATTAAAACTTATGATACTTCAATTCCGTTTTATTTCGCATTCTCCGGCTATTACAACATCGTTTTCTTTGCTATTTTTTGCGGGAGGGGGGCATGTATCTTCATCTGTTTTTCATTTTCCCGATATTTCCCTTTCTCAAATTTATTTCTTCTCTCTTTCCGTATTTTCCCCTTTTTCGGCAAGTTCAGCATAGTTTCTTTTCATTGTTCTTTTTTTTTTTAATTTTTATTTATAAACTTTCCCCTGCTTCTCTTTCTACGGAATTTACATTTTGTTTATTTATTTCTTCTCTCTTTCCGTTTTTCCTCTTCCTTTGGCAAGTTTAACATCGTTTCTTTCTTTGTAATACAGGCGGATTTTTTAACACTAAAAAAACAAAAATAAACTGCATGGATTCATTCCTTTTTCTTCAGTTTATTTGCACTTTGTTAGCTGTCTTTCCAATCTCTTTTATTTTTGTAATCTTTTTTTATAAAAATATATCATACGTCATTTCCGTTACATTTCGCTTTGTTTGATGACTTTCTCCCGATTTTCATCGTTTATTTCTTTTTTTAATTTCTTTCTTTTTCAAGTTTTCCGATAGAGGCGGCACTAGGAACCCATTTTTTCCATTCTTCTTTTTCCGTCTCACGTTTGTATATAACAACATATATGCTGGGTAGATTTCCGGGTGCTTAAAGAGCGGGGATGGGGATTCTTCCACTACACCAACTCGAGCCACAGCAACGCGCGCCAGGGTACAGATATTATATCCATAAAACGCTTATCCACTGCGAGCCTGATAAAGACACAAGAAACGCTGGGCGCACGAAACTACGCTTGTCAGATCTGTGCAAGAGGAATATATAGAAGTTCAACACATGGGAAAGCCTTACCAACGATCCCCCTGTGTGTAGACTGCCAGTGAGAAAAGTCAGGCTCAAAGCAGAAATTTCGTATTTCAAACCAATTGCTGTGAAGAGCGTCTGGCGAATTCATGTGGATTTCGAGCAAGCATATGCACGTAGATCGTTCTTCTGTCGTACTATACTCTTGAAAAATCTTTCAAGGATGTAGCAGAACTCGCCAGTGTTTGCTGGGTCTTTTAGAGGGACTTTATTATGCACCTTTGAGAGTCGTGTTTTACTGCTTGCAAATTTATATACCAGTCAACGGATATTACAACAAAATATGTATGGTCCGGGTGGCAGCACATCATAATAAAATTGTACATTTCGTTTTTTGTTGAATGTTGACTCGAACTGTAGCTCTATCCTGCTTTCTTAATGGAACATCCTTAACATATTCTCCTCCAAATTTTTGCATCCTTCAATGATTAATTTTCTCCACTTTGTTCTATCCACACTTCGAATTTTCTAATTATTGGCATCGATTTCCATCAGCTTAATGTTATTCCTTAAAAATGCTTGTAGTACATCCTTAAAACTTTTTTGTAGTTTATGCCCAGGTATCTTTCCTATGGAAATCTTACAATTATTCAGATTAAAAATATGAAGACATGCATAGTGAGTTGTATGCATATATTATATTCAATTTTCTGAAACTAACATAAATTTACAAGGAAATTTAGACAATTACAAAAATTATTTACACACTTTCAAAATATTCTTACCACTATATGTTTTAAAAAACAAAGTGATATTGTAACGACACGGTGTACTCTAACTGTAAAAGAGCATCCACGAACGAAATCAGCAGCATGATGACTGACAAGCAAAACTATTAGCAGCATCAGCTGTTTAAGCACATGTGCAAATTGACTATAGTGTACACGCTGACAGCACGGGAATAAGAAAATGGAAAATAAAAAAAGGCCAGCAGGTGGTTGTGCAAAGAAAGCGACGGGACGTGTTTTGACTTTGGGGCGGTGAGATATAAAATGCATCGGGCGTTCGTTAAAGCCGAAAGGCAAGCGACGAGAAAGACATGTCGTGGACGAGCGTCTCAATGGGCATGTTCGAAGCGTGAGTGATATTTTGGAACATAGTAAAGGGCAAAATTAATACGTGTGATATTATTGAAATAAATACGTCTTGTATTCACCTAAAAATGTATTTTTCATGTCTTTCCTTGTTTGTTTGTTTCTGCGATGGTACCAGACAACGTGTGGGTCCAAGTGGTCTGAGATGTAGCGAAACAGTTAAAATGTAACGGGCACATTACGTTACAATATAATCCAATATTACTGCAAAGTAACTACACATTCATGACAGAAAATGACCTAACAGTTGAGGTGTATCGTTAAAAACAATTAAAGAGTATGGATAATTTATCCGCTGCAAATACAATATCCATCAGCTCCATAGGGTTTACGCACAACTTTTCAGTGCATGAATCATTAACTCTCATTTAAGTTGTGGAAATAAATTAGGTTCATACAGGGTGCGGCAGAAATACCCCCCCCATATTTTGACATACGATCCTGCCAGTCGCGCTCGTGCGGTTTCTGAGCAATCCCTTATTTGTATAGATGGAACCGCATATCCGTGTGTAGAATTCTTCTGGCTGTTCGATCAGACAATCCCAAGGCTTACACATGTTAGCGAGCTGAACGTGTAGGGGAAAGTCTCACAGCTCGAATACTGTCAGGCGTTTGAGGCCTTCCAGGTGGCTTTCTTTTAAGTGTCGAACACATAGCTTTGAAATTTGCAACACATAAATATATTGGATATCTATCTTGAACAAAACCATTTTGTCTTAGCTTGCAACGAAATTGGAAAATTCTCTGTGTTGCAGTTACACATTCAGCATTCTTCCAAAACATTTCTAGAGTATACAGACGATGTGCACCAGTCAAAACCACGTTGCCTTTTGAGGGTATCTTAATAAAAATGTCAAGTAAAATTTATTATCTTTTAGAGCCATGGCTTAATTTGCTATTTTATACTTTACATAATGAATAGAGTTTGGGAGAATAAGATAACAGGTTCTATTAGAGCCATATTGAATTATATATCTCCTCGTCAAATACCGGGATACTTACGTTGCACTTCAAGAGTGAAATTTTAGGTTTAGTCGGATCTATGTTGAGATGCTGTTGGTACTGTATTTGAACAGAGGAAAGAGAGTGTTACACTGTATTAAGCCCTATCATGTGGTCAACCAGTTTACCGATAATACCTGCTGGAGCAAGTAAGAAGTGAAGTTTAATGCTTGAACCAATCAGTACTGAGCTTATAAACTAAATATAGTGATACAAGTAAATGGCAAACTGTCGCTACTACTGTTATTGTCTATAATTGCGGCTGCTACAAAAACATTCAGCCTTGATTGCTTTCCGGTACACACCAGAAAGGTTTTTAGTTAAAATATAGCAATCGTTTTATTTTGCGTGTGTGTGTATGTGTATATATATATATATATATATATATATATATATATATATATATATATATATATATATGTCCGTAACTGACAGGGGGTTTGTATCTCAGGATTAGGATTTTATCGGGCGACGAAATGTGAAATTGTAAAAACTTTTAATATATCTGTCTGTGACAGTAATTCTGTGAAATCCGATTTGTCAACACTAGTCTAGTGCAATGACGTTTTCAAATTTGTTTCTGAAGAACTATATATAATTTATTTGAATTTGAACTAGTCCAGTGAAATTTGAGGTTAAGTTTAGTGCTTCTTGTTGCTAAACGTTCCTAGTAATTGTTTTTTTTTTAAATAATATTCTTCTAGAAATACCGCAAAAAGTAAACTATAATTATCCACTGACACGTGTTTCGTCGTCTACGAATTATCTTATGGGTTGAATCTAGGTAAAAGGTTTTTATGTAGGAAAATAAATGTTGCTTTGACTTTCCTTCAGTAAAGTCTTTACTGGCTCATTTCCAGTGACAAATTTGTCTTCTCGACAATGTTGACTCAGGTCTTCAGTGAAGGATTATTTTATTTCATGGAAACAAAAAGTTTGCTTTTAAGTGAAAAGATTTTTGTGCGTTTGTGTCGTCTTGTTGCCGTATCTGGGAAAAGATGGTGATTGTCATATTTACACGTGTGTCTTCAATGGTTTCTAGTTACTTCTTTTTTTGTTTTTCGTATTCTTCAGAAAGAAATTGTAACAGAAGAGCAACATGACAGCAGATGATACTTCAATATTAGATTGTTATTTACGAGGGAACGGGTTTACTTTTTAAAGCTGGTATTCTTTGTTTTTTATCAATATTTAAATGCGTTCTTGTTTTTAAATTTAAAAGCGGCCTGTGGAAAGAAAAGGTTTTCATTTATTTATTTATTTTTGTGTTTTTGTAAAACCTATCCGACTGAAGAACTGAGTCAACATTGTCGAGAAGACAAATTCGTCACTGGAAATGAGCCAGTAAAGACTTTACTGAAGGCAACTCGGCATTCCCAGTGCAAAGATTAAAGTTGAAAATGTGTTTGACCCTTCAGGGAAAAGTGTGCCCTGTTGTGGAAACTCCTTCTTTTGTATTTCCATGATAAGGGTCCGGTTAAAATATGTTTTTGTTGGTTTTAATGGATTCTCTGTATTTTCCAAATACAATATAAAAAAGGTATCACAGAGATATGACGTCTCAGCGGTACTGAAAGCTTATGCTATTGACAAGAAATTAGAAAAAATTGAAAATAACGGACAAAGCTCTCGAAGGATGCGTCTTCTACGGGTCACTAAAATGTGGAATGTAAAAATGAAGTCTTCAATGCTAACAGTAGAAAAAATATTGATTATCTTCATTTATAAATAGAAGAATAGAAAAGATAAGCCGCCTAGTAATAAAATGCTTCCATGAGTATTCATGAGGACAGAAAGATTAGGAAGTCCTGTTCGCAGAAAAAAGAGTTCATGTATATGTACCGTACACATGTGCTGCATTTATGATCTGTCGGTAGCAATGCTGTATCATATGTCTCTTCGTCGAAATGGAACTCAAAGCCAGAGATCCGGTGACTTCTGTTGCTTCCTAAAAGATACGTTTGGGGATTGGTCCAAACCTATAAATGTGTTGTCAGCACCGTGGCTGAAATGTGAAAAGAATAAGTTGCTGCGTGTTAAGCCCTTTTATCAACTCTCTCACGTCATCAGATCACGTAAGAGAGGGCTTCTGATTGAGCCTGCCAGAGAGAAAAATGAATATTTGATTCAGTCTGTGCGTAGCTTATGAAACAAAGATATTCAAACTAATAAAGGCGATGTGTAGCTTCTGCTATTGTTGTGGTTGTCTGTCATCTGAGCGGTTACAGATTTACTTAAAGGCTTTGTGCAAAGGAAATTGTTTAACAGTTTTATTGTAGTCATTTCTTTCAGATTGTTGTGCTTTTCTTTTTGTGCACAGCTCAATTGTCTCATTCCCCTTCAACATAAGTGAAATCTAAGTAGAAATATTTTTGTTTAATTATCAATTGCGTAATCATTATTGTCATTTTCATCATCATTATCGTCATCAGCAGCATCGTTATCAGAATGGTGACGGTTAGCACATGGTTACCAACACTAAAAGAAAACCTAGGTGTGCCAACTTCAAATTCAATTCCCTCCACAGAAACACTTTTATTCGGGAATATTAACAACCTTCACGTAACTATTCCAATAAGCAACTGAAACTAAAGCAATAAAAAATAAGAAAGCAATAAGAAATAATTCTAACCGAAAAGATACCGGCGAAATGAATGCTAACAATAATCATCTCATTCATACACAGCGTATGAATGATGCTCAACAATAACGTCAGGAGCATCATCATCATAATCATCAGTTTCACGTTCATTTAAGATGCTGGCATATCTCTCATAATATTTAACATCTGACTTGCAAAAGTAAACTCTTCTTGGCCAGATTTTTATTTGTTTATACAAAAATGACAATAAGATACACACAATATTCCACGCTAGGATTCGTCACTAGTGTCAGGAAAGCCAACAAACCGGAATTTCAACACTCGACTTTCACACTCATTTTGACTCATCAGTTAGACATATCCGAACATAGGATTTAGAACCAGAGCTAATTGCATGTTGGGCAAGCACTGGACCAACTGAGCAAACACGCAACACAGATAAAGCGACCGGCGGCATTTATCCGACAGGTGAATGCATCTTCCTCATATCAAGAATGGAGGTGGTCCTCCAACCAGCTATAACCAAAGCCGCCGTCTCACAAGTAGGGATTTTATACTCGTAAGGACGATGCCATCACGACACACCAATATAACGAGCAATCAGTAATATAATCTTCAGAATGTGAAAGAATATATAATTAATTCCAGAGCAAGACAACGTTGCAGCTCATAAGAGCCAAAAAAAGCTAACAAACCTGAATCCAGGACGCGAGTTTCGCCCTTATCCTTTTACTTTAACCTTTCAAAATTTATTGACCAAATAACTTCTTGACAGGTTCGTACCTGTTAAACAATAAACTCCCTAAGTTTCGCTTTGTTTCTGTAATTGTTTCCTATTCTGTTTATTAGTCGATCTCTGGTACGTGTTCAAATGTTTTAATCGAGTTGAAGAGTGTACTCTTAAAAAATTGTGTTCAGGGCCAATTAATGAGTTTACAAATTATTCTACAGGTATGTTTGGACTTCAGTTTTTTTAAATGTAATTTGTTTTTTTGATTTTTTCAAGATGTTTGTAATAAAGATTTATTATTTGTATTATCTGGGTTCAGCAGACTATTATTCTAATCTTGAGTATGATTTTCACAACGTTTTCATCGAGTGGAAGAGACATCGAAAAGCCGTAATACGAAGAGAGATTATAAATTGGGTATTGCTGACCATATCTGAAGGGTAAAGGGAAATCATCTACTATTATGAGTCGAAGTAAAAATTATAGACATTGAAGAACGGTGGAGAGTAAGACGATTTAAAGAAGCTGCACATATGCTGGGAGACAACCAACTACTAAGTAAACCTAGTATAGAATTTAATACAACATGGGAACCGTGATTGATAGTTATAGATAATACATACAGTAGTGAGTAAAAAACAGTTATATATATATATATATATATATATATATATATATATAGTAATAATAGTGATAAATAGAAAATATTTACAACTGGAAAATAAATTCTGTGTAAGGCTTCAAAAATTCGTACTAGGATTGCCAGCAAGGTCCGTGGCGAACTGGTTTGAGTACTTGGAAAATCAATTGTACAAGTAATATTCTCCTGAAGGTTGAAGTTTTAATTCTCAGTGTGGGCAACAATTGCGAATTACTTACGACCTCTACACAGTCATGGCTTACAGGACAAGAACATGCTGCCCCTCGTGAAGTAAATAAAAGGTTTGCTCCAAAGTTCCGTCCAAATTCCCGAGCTCGTCAGGAACATTCCCGAGTTCGACCAAATAAACCCGAAGAAGATTGGAGGTTACATCGATTGAAACGTTGTGAAAATCACATTCCAAATGAAGGCAAAAAGTATATAAATTGTTGGAATTCTATTTGTTATGTAACCCCGCAGACATGTTTTTATTTATTCCATTTTTATTTAAAATAGACAGATTTATTTCACTTTTATAAAGAAAAACGTATCTAAATTTTCCTTTCTTTCTCCTACAAAACTGACCGTGCTATTTTAACGTTACTACTTTTTCATGACCGCATAACTTCTGGGTAAGTTCTTACCTCTAAACATACTCCCTTATTTCCGCTCTATATTTAACGCGTCTCTTTTCATTGTTATTCTAACCTAGTCATTTGATCCGCAGAGATCAGATTCTAATAACAAACATGCCCCTTGTTTCACACCTTTTTGGAATGCTCAATAAAACAATTTGTTGGTAGCCGCTAACCGAACAAATATGAATGAACAGTGTATGCATTGTTTGCGATACATTTCGGCAATTCCTGGCAATGTTCGCTCTTTCGCTACAAACGGAAAATCGATAAACGTCGTATACACACGAATGACCTCGCTTAAGCGTAGCGGAGTTTATGTCAATAAAGAGAATAGAATATAACCGTTGAGTAAGATCTGAAGTGGTTAATAGCTTTTCTTTTGCTGGCCGATTTATTCTGTAGCTGATCCCTGTTATCGACCTCACTCGGTCCCTGACCCCCATTTTCACGTCAGTTATTGAGTATGCTTACTCAATCATTCTGCATAGGAAATCGATACAACTCGCACCGAAATTTACCCCGTGTGGATCCCATTTCGGCTGATACCCGTTTTCCTGCTTTCCAGCTGACTACAATCTGACTGTCATCAAGTCCAACATAAACAAGTTCTTGATGAACCGTTCCAAGTAAGTTAAAAAAAATTACCGAGTTTCCATTACTAACGATTACTTTATTGTCCAATTGAGTACTGTACACTCTTAACCCTTATCCTTGAGTGGTCTCTGGGGCTTGATAAGTGGTGATTCTATGTGAAAAAGATACCCTATAAATGTCGATAATATTGTCAGATAGTGAACAAAACTAGCGATCTATATTATTTATTTATTATTTAAATCTTGTTACACTTAATCATAATAAAGATAGCGAGATGTTTCAGGATGACCGGATGATTTACGATGGCAATTTGACTAACACCCATCATATCTTACAAAGAATGTCAATTTAATTAATGTACAATTCAAACTACGAACATTTATTATTTTTCAGGTCATGTTTCTTTAGGAACTTTATTCTTTGACATCATGGCGAACAAAACATAGGAAAACCTTACTACTCTAATGCTAGGAAGCTGACATAATTTTAAAAAAGACATCCGACTAAAATCATTAAGCAAATCGATGAGAAAGTTTCCTTAACGTTTCAGTGCAGTCTTACCGCGCTTTACATCACACCCTAACAAGTAATTTGATTATTTGATCGTACAGGATGGAACGATTATATTGACAACTAGAAAATACGACATGATTCCATTTTCGGTTTTCTCTTTTGTTGCAGACCATGTACATCCAGTTGTGTACAAATCCAAACATAGGAGCCTTTAATCTTTGAAACAATGTTCAACGAGCGAAATCGGAGTTGAGCGGCTGTACAACTCATGCTCTCCCAGTTATGACAACAGGAAAATTTTCCAATGTATCGTTGCATTGCCTCGAAGAACATGGTCGTACCCAGGGTGGTGAAAACAAAGTTTCCGGCCGCGGTTATGGTCTTTGGTGTGGGTTTAACTGAAGACTACTGTCAAGCCGCCTCACATCTTCGATGTCGACTTAAAAGTCGACACCAAAGTAGGCCTAATGTGTTGAAGAGTGTGCTGATTCCCTAGTGCAATCAGGTGGCCGCTAATGTCTTCGCAAGGAGGTAGGGGCAGTTCATTTCACTTGAGTATAACATTCTGGTTCTCTCGAGGTAGTCAATCCTCTCTGTTCCTTCGCGCTATATCTCGTGACTCTCTCTTCCTCTCCGTATCTCATTACTCTCTCTCTCTCTCTCTCATCCTCTTTAGACTTCATTACTCTTCCATACACTATCATTTTCTGGACAACAGATTATTATATACATACACACACACACATATATATATATATATATATATATATATATATATATATATATATATATATATATATATATATATATATAATATGTTCTACAAAGACCAGGTGGTTGTTGCACGAAATTTCAAGATGGATAGTTCATGTATAGTAGATCATAAAAATTAATAATAAAACCAACATAAATCTAGTCCAATCTCATGTAAATCTATTTCAACCCGGTGCGGGCCCCAAAAGATGAGACGAACTACATATATATGTGCGTTTGTGTGAGTCTATGTGTCTGATTGTTTGTGTCTGTGTGTAAAGGTGTGTATGTGTGTGTGTGTGTGTAATGGTGTCTTTAACATGTAAACCCCATAATAAGGAAACAGAAGAAAGAAAACGGAAAGACATTCAACTCGTTGTTTAAGTATTTTATGAAAGACTTTTATTCCTGCTTCACCGGCCCCATGTGACTTCTTGTTTCTGCTGAGACGTCACTCGCGTGTGCGAACATCTTTTCCAACTCTCGCTTTTTCGTCAACTTCTTGTCTTTTGTTTATTTTGTGAAGTCTCACATTCGGTTTGATCATTTTCCTATGTTAGCTGTCATACGCTGCTGCTGCTGTTGCTAACGGCGTAACTACGTATAGGTGTAACAGAGCGCGTGTAGGCGGGTGTGAGAAAATACCAGCGAATTTATTAGCAGCATGAGCCGTTAAAGCACGTATGCAAATTTGCAAGAAAGAACGAAAAAATTAGAGCACATGGTCGACCAAATGAAACGATCAGACGTTTCCTCTGATTGGTGTTCGGCGAGAGAAAAAATACACCACTTGGCGAAGTGAAGAAAGAAAAACCGGATGAGATGAACGTGTGGCGTTGTGGTGGCAGCGAGAAACTTTTAGGCTGGTGTCGAGACGGCAGGGTTTTGTTAATTTTATGGAAGACGAAGTGAACAGTAAAAAAAAAACAATAAGCAGACATTGTTTGGAAAATAATGGTAAAAATGCCATTTTACTAAAACAGAAAAATGCTGGATCTGGATTAGTATTTATTTCCAGTTTTATTTGTTTGTTTCTTTTGCAACGGTACCATAGATTACATATGGTCTTCATTATGTGTTGTGACCTTTTCATAGCTGTAACTTGCATAAAAAATGTTATTGAGAAATAGAACAGCCGTTGCTTTACAGACATACACTTACAAAATAAGTTGTTGGTTATTGGTGTTAATGCTTTCTTTTATTTTAATTAAATTAAATAAACATTAGTATATGGAACTCACACCCTTGATGTTATTCTTGCGTTGCCTACGCACAGTTCCAGCATTTCCAAACACAACCGCTGAAATCCAACGCGCGGCTCTTTACAAACAGACTTTTCTTTCCCCAACTTTACAACATGGCAAGAAAGAAGAAAAAGTGAACAACACACTGAGGATGGAGTATTGCTCCGAAATATTCATGTTATAAATTTCAAACAAATAAAATATTTTTTTTATTTTTCTACGATTACGTTGGTATTTGTTCTTTCAAGCGCACTTGGTACGCATTTTATTTTATTCATTAAATTACCTTTCCTTGTTATAATTTATGGCAACCTGCTGTTTAATAGAACAATGACGTTATGCATTTAGTTTGATGTTCCGTAGAAATTGCTGTGGCTATACAATTCGAAGCTGTCATTGACTGTCCGGAGATTGTTGTGGAGACGCCCACTAATTAACATAGGTAAGTGAATGAGATATATAAAGGTCCCAATCACCAATACCGGGGGAGTTCTGCAACGACCGCCAAATAGGCAAGACAACTATGTTGCCTCCAGTAAGACATGCAACACGCCAACTGCCGGATTATCTCCAACTCAAGTATATCTGAAGACATGTAAATATGTATATAACTTTGGTTATATATATACTATTGTATACCTTTACTTTCCGTGTTCTTGTTAATTATTTGTGCAGACACAACAGTGGCGACGGGAATTCGAAAAAAGACTTACGCGGGATAAAATCCACTATTAGAACACAACAGCGGCGTCGAGAATTCGAAAAAAGACTTATGCAGGATAAAATTCACTAGTAAACACAACAGTGGCGTAAAGAATTCGAAAAAAGACTTACGCAGGATAAAATCCACTATTAAACACTACAGTGACCTCGAGGATTCGAAAAAAGACTTACGCAGGATAAAATCCACTATTAAACACTACAGTGACCTCGAGGATTCGAAAAAGACTTATGCGGGATGAAATCCACTATTAAACACTGCAGTGACCTCGAGAATTCGAAAAAAGACTTACGCAGGATAAAATCCACTATTAAACACTACAGTGGCCTCGAGGATTCGAAAAAAGATTACGCGGGAAAATCCACTACTAAACTCAACAGTGATGTACGAAAAATACTTACTTGAGATTGGAATTGATGATCTGTAGAAATTGCTGTGGCTATACAGTTCGAAGCTGGAATTGACTGTCCAGGGGCAAGCCTGGGTGGGTAATAAGGAGACCTAGGTCTGCTCAGTCACCAATCTCCCCCTCTTGGAATTATAAATAAAGTCCAACAGAAAGGCGACCGAATACGGTTGGAGTAAGCACTGCTTCAAGAGTTGCTAAAAGATGTTGTTTTGCTTCGCCATTCGTCTATTAAGATTTAAAATCAGATTTTAAGTGGGGTTTTCTATCATAGGTAAATTTATAACTATCCATGAAAATACTGAAACAGAAGCGGAACGTCTATTGTTATTTGGAAATAATTTTTAAAATATGAACATTTTATTATTTGGTAATGTTCAGCATTTATTGTTCAAATATTTATTGTAAAATGTTTTCCATTAACCTTTGAATAAACGAGTTGTTCTAACTTTAATTAAAAATGATGTTGCCAATTAATCTGAACTTTAGAACTAAAATAATTAAAAATAAAATACGAACTTCTTTGATTTAAACCGGCATCGTTATGCAACACACTTTGGTTTAAACGCTTCAAAATATTAATATTAATAGTTCAATTACGTAGCCTTTCGTTTGCTATCGATTGTAGCTTTATTAATTATTTGTGTGATTATTTTAGTAATTAGTTCCAAGTTTAAAATATTCTACTGAATGTAAAATTTAAAAATAAACTATAATTAAAATATGTCTGCTACTGTTCTCTCTTAATGCGGTGGCCCATATTATCGTTGGCATTATCACGTTGAAATCTACATGGTGTGTACGTGAATTTCACTAATAGAAATAATAGCAGTTTTCCTTATTAAAAATATTTATATGACAAAATCCTGAAGTTATTTCATTTGTTCATAGATTTAAAAAATATTGGATTGCCCAAATGTCGGAAAGCAAATCTTTTTCTATTTCATCTGATTTCATTTTGCTATCGAGGGGAACGCTAATTGTTTAGCCGTTGGGCTCATATGAACGTTTTCTTTTTTTTTTTTTTTTACTTCAATGGACTATCTATTCTCCTTGGAGCTTCATGGCTATTTCTGTGTATCAAATCGCTGCAGTCGTAACGTGCGAGTTATTGACATGTGATCGCTCACTGGTTGCAACAAGATGTGACCTGTGATAGCTCTTCTTCACACATGTATTTTTTAAGCTTTGTGAATATTTAAGTGATGTGGCTTTTTAATCTATGTGATACGATGTGACTACTAAAGCGATGTTATTAAAATGTGACTTTTTAAGCAATGTTATTAAGATGTTACTTTTTAAGTGATGCTATTAAAATGTGGCTTTTAAAGAGATGTTATTGAGATATGCGTTTTTAAGCGATATTATTAAGATGTGACTTTTTTAGCGATATTATTAAGATGTGGCTTTTTAAGCGATGTTATTAAGATGTGATTTTAAGCGATGTTAGTAAGATGTGACTTTTTAGTGATAGTATAAAGATGTGACTTTTTAAGCGATGTTATTAAGATGTGACTTTTTTAGCGATATTATTAAGATGTGACTTTTTAAGCGATGTTATTGAAATGTGATTTTTAAAACGATGTTAGTAAGATGTGACTTTTTAAGCGATATTATTAAGATGTTACTTTTTAAGCGATATTATTAAGATGTGACTGTTTAAGCGATGTTATTAAAATGTGACTTTTTAAGCGATGTTATTAAAATGTGACTTTTTAAGCTATGTTATTTATATGTGACTTTTTAAGCGATATTATTAAGATGTTACTTTTTAAGCGATATTATTAAGATGTTACTTTTTAGCGATGTTATTAAAATGTAACTTTTTAAGCGATATTAATAAGATGTGACTTTTTAAGCGATAATATTAAGATGTGACTTTTTAAGAGATGTTATTAAGATGTGACTTTTTAAGCGATGCTATTAAGATGTTACTTTTTAAGTGATGTTATTAAGATGTTACTTTTTAAGCGGTTTTATTAAAAAGTGACTTTTTAAGCTATGTTATTAAAATGTTAGTTTTTAAGCGATGTTACTAAGATGTTACTTTTTAAGCGATATTAATAAGATGTTACTTTTTAAATTATTATTTTGATATCATTAATATGTGACTTTTTAAGCGATGTTATTAAAATGGGTCCTGTGATTTTTCTTCTTTGCACATGTTCTTTATGCTTTGTGACTAAAGCCCATAAAAATTTTAGTTTCATTCTATGCAGTGAACAGCAAATATATAGAAATGCTAAAATTTAGCGTGATTATCTGATTGTTTTGCTAACAGTTTTTCCTCTGATGAGAAGAATTAGCGTTTTTGAAACTCCACTGATTAAGGATTTCATAGCACACCTGTTTTGAAGTATTCTGATGAATAATAAAAACAATAAAGGTATTGACCTGTGAGATATTTTACTTGAATTTATTATGAAATAAATCTTTGCAGATGTCCTGTGACTGTTACTTTTTAAGCCGCAATTACAAATCAGCACATGTCTGCATAATTGTTTGCAATCGATTTCATGTAGTAACTGTTCGTTTTCTCTAGAATATGTTTAAAAACAAATTTTCTTAGAGTCTCACTACTCTCTGTACCATCTTAAAGATTTTATACACATTGCTATTTTTACTTGTACTATTTATTCTCCCTTACTCTTCGTGACAATTTTCTGTGGAGTTAGTTTTTATAGTCGATACCGTAGTTTCGGGGAATGGACACAGTTCATATTTACTGGTATACTTTTAATTCCCTTGGCGCTGTGTATCACAGTGTAACCCTTTTTTCAGGTTATGTGTTATTCTTTGCTGTTATCTGACTTCTTGACTTGGTTTCGGTACTCGAAGATTTTCCTTAGGATTTAATATATTTTCTTCAATGTGGTGCTTTTATAATGCCATTCTATCTTTTGGTAATAAATCTTTATTAGTGTTGTCCATGTTTACTTTTATGAAATACGTATTTCAATCTGACTCCTTCGTCTTCATGTGTGGTGTGATGATAAGTAATTTTTCTTTATTAATGCATCAACTTCTGAGCAGCCTCGTCAGACCTTACAGAAATTATTGTTATTATTTGGAAGAAGAGTTTAGAGGAAATACGAGAAAAAGAGGGGGTGTAAGAGATAATAAGGGGGATACGATAGTAAAGCTTTGAAGGTTAAAATACATTAGATTGTAGTGTGTGGGGGTAGCAGATTCAGGTAGGCGTGGCTGGAGATATATGGATATAGGGAGGGGAAGAGGAAAAAGGGGGGTAAAAAAGGGGGAAGGAGAGGAAAGGGAAGCAATCTCAATTTTAGGTTTTAAGATTTTTGTTGTCTATGCCGGCACTGAAGTATGTGAAATAGAGGAGAGAGAGATAGAGAGACTGAGAGAGATAGAGAGAGAGAGAGAGAGAAGAAGAGACAGAGAGGGAGAGAAAGGAGTGTGTACGTGTTATATGTGCTTGACAAGGGATTTCATTTCGAATGTTCGTAGTAGCCATGATTCGTTCACAGTGAGTTGTTTCTAGGTAGTCAAGAGTCAATACATATGCCAACACACATGCATATACACATAAATACACACACGTACATATGCACATATCTATCCATCCATACACATATACATACGCACATACACTGTACATGCAAACACATATGCAACTAAATGCAGACATACACACATACACACATACACACATACTCATATACATAAATACATATACATAGGGTTATAGATGTACAGTAGTCAATGGGATAATATTGTAGTAATCGTTACTAATGGAAATTTGGTAAATTAAGGGGCGGTTTATCAGGAATTTGTTTATATTGGACTTGAAACCAATCAAGTTGTAGTCAGCTGGGAAGCAGACAAATAGAAGAGAGTTCCATAGGCGTGCCGTTCTAAGAAAGAAGCTTTGTGCATGGAATCTACGTTTTGATTTCAGTACAGATAAAGAGTGGGGGAAATTATTGACAGTGATTTCAGCTATACATAAGTGCATGCTATACACACGCATATATATATATATATATATATATATATATATATATATATACGTTTTATTTTTTATTACCGTATCTTTCTGTTAAGTTACATTATTGTTTCAGCTACCCGGCCGGTTTTTTTAGCCGTCTGTAGCTTCCTCAGACTTTTACAGAAATGTTCGTTATTATGGGATGAAAGAGTGAAAGAGTGAATGAGGTCAGGGGGTGAGAGGAGGACGGAAGAAATAGAAGTTTATTTCTGGTGTGGCTGAGGGCAGAGGGATACATGGGGGGATAAAATTGGGTACGTGTGCGCAGGCATGGATGCGTTCATACACAGATACATGCACACATCGGCACCCCAGCCCCCAAGGAGTAGTATAAACGGGCCCCTATGCGCATACTGATTCAGGCATATCTGCACCCCACGCATACATGCAAGCACATGTGCACATACAGATACCAATACTCGTGAACACATACAGCCATATCTGCGCACACGTACCCAAACATAAGCGAACACCCAACAGGTCAAGACATACTAACCAAGAAATCATCTCACCAACGAGACGCCAAAAACTTTAACATTAAGACTCGAATTTTAAAGTAACCCCTCCTCCTACCCTCACATATTCCCCTTCCCCCTATGTATCCCTATGCCCTCAGCCACACCGGAAATAAACTTCCCAGACCCTCCCCCACAAGTTCCTTAAACTCCAAAACTAAAACATTACCGACATACCAAGCGCCTCCTCCCACATTCCCCCCTTTTCACTTCTTCTCTTTCTTCCGCTCTCCTCGCATCCCCCTGACCTCATTCACTCTTTCACTCTTTCATTCCATAATAACGAACATTTCTGTAAAAGTCTAAGGAAGCTACAGACGGCCAAAAAAACCGGCCGGGTAGCTGAAACAATAATGTAACTTAACAGAAAGCTACGGTAATCAAAAATAAAACGCATATTTGGTCTACAACAGTATTGAGCACTTTCTTCAGTTATTATTAATTAACATTTCCACGATATATATATATATATATATATATGTATATATATATGTATATATATGGGTATATATATATATGAATATATATATATGGATATATATATATGGGTATGTATATATATGTGTGTGTGTGTGTAGACATATGTATATATCTATGTCCATATTTTTATATTTATATATATATATATAGTCATCCACATACAGTACTGTTTCGCTGTTTCAAAGCTCATCATTGCGGCTAAACAAACAATTTTCTCAAGCCAGGATCATAAGACCCCCCACACACACACATACACACACACACACACACACACACACACATATATATATATATATATATATATATATATATATATATATAGTAGAAATGGTGATTAATGAATAATAAAAACTTGAAGAAAGTGCTCAATACTGTTGTAGAGCAAATATACGTTTTATTTTTTATTACCGTATTTTTCTGTTAAGTTACATTATTGTTTCGGATATATATATATATATATATATATATATATATATATATATATATATATGTGTGTGTGTGTGTGTGTGTGTGTGTGCGTGTGTGTGTATGTATAAAACTAGGTGAATATAAATAATCATCAATTTATTGTGCCATTGTAATCGATCTGTGTTCGATAACTATAGTAACTACTAGGTACATGAGTTACTTTAATTCGTTCAATTTCTCAAAAGTGTGCTAAATCTAATTATCTTCATAATTATTAGTGGCATAACTTAGATATTTATAATTAAAATCACCTTTTGTTTCGATTAAATTAAAATAGGAATTCTAATTAAGTTTGTTAATATTTGTTCATTACTGATGTTGCGTGTTATTTTTTGCTTTGTATGATACAAGCAGAAATAAATTTGAAATTGTGAAATTGCCAACGTCGTTTATAAAATAATGAATAGAGATCGCAACCATAATTAACATAGAATAATCGTTCAAAGTTTTACTTGCATATTAACTAAAACTTATGCGTTTTTGCCTAATGAACATAATCATGCGCTCTATAAAAAGAGAAATGTGTGTGCATATATATATATATATATATATATATATATATATATATATATATATATATATATATATATTAGAGATTGGACACTGATTAGAAATCAGATGCCAAATCCTGATAGATATTACTTGACGTAATACTCAGGGCGATCTTGGCCCAAAAGGAGAAGCTCAATATTTAAGCATAGAACACTATATAAGTTTAGTGGTTATATTTAAATTCTGAAAAAAAACTACATATAGACACATTCTAGGGAATTTGATACAACCTGGGTAGTCCATTATCGGGAGGAGTACAATGTCCTCCGGGGTTATAAATCCAGGTAGATAGAATATTGGTCGCATATAACAAAAAAGCGTGGTTGCTCCTTATTGATTTTCCGAAAGGTATACAGGGAAGCCGTATTCGTTGGTGCGTTGATTGTGTTATTCTAGGGAATTTGATACAATCTGGGTAGATCATTTCAATATTTGTGCTGAAAAGCAAAATAAGTGTCTATTCATAGCTGAACATTTTGCTAACCGCATTTCATTCCCTCTGATGATATGAGCCTTCATTGAAAATCCATGGATTAAGGAAATCAACATGACCCCCTTCTGTATATTCCTTTTGTCAAGCAATAAATTCTTAATTCGAATATATGTGTCTATGTGTTCTTTTTCAGAATTTAAATATAACCACTAAACTTATATATATATATATATATATATATATATATATATATATATATATATATATATAGTAGCAAAAGTACCCGTCGTTGACTGAGTTCAAAAACAGCTTACAGAAAATGGACTCTGATTTATGAAAGTATGATAGGTTATGAAAAGGAAAGGTTGTAAAGAGATGCCTATTTGTGACCAGACACCTCTCCACACACACACACACAGAGGCATTCAACTTTATATATATATATATATATATATATATATATATATATATATATATATATACCAGAACGTAAAGTTTGTGCTAAATTGCAGGTCAGTAAAACCGTTGGGCATAAATCAACCAAGAAATTTAAGCAGTATAGCTCTTACATGGATTTGCATAGAAGTGGAAGACCTAGAAAAACCACCGGTAGAGAAGACCATCTTATCAAAATGATAGTAACGAAGTTGTCACGGAGTTTTAAGTTCGAGCAGCTTTGGTGGAAAGATGTTTGACTGTGAGCAGTTTGACTTTTTCCAGACGTCTTACACGTAGATTTGGCCTTAATATTGCACAAATTACATCAAAACTGAGAACAATAGTTCAATCAAAACAATTAATATCAGTTCTCATCTGCAAAAGTTCAGAACTGTTATAATATTATATTAAAAGTGCTCCAATAATATCAGCTCTTCACCAAAATCTGTTGCCAACATTGGAACGTCTAAAAGAAAACCTTCCAAACGTATACGCTCTTTCTTGTGCCATTTTAGCAGCCCTATTCCCGATGACTGCCTTTGTATAGAGATCGTTTTCCTGTCTTTCTGTGAGTTTTATACTTTTCATTCACATGAAGACACTCCTATGTTTTTTGTCGTGCCAAACATACTTGCATAAAAATACATAAAAGTGTTAAGGAATAAAATAAATTAAAATATCTAAACTGTAAATGAACAAAAAAAAATCAGAATATCAGACAGTCTTTATTCGCAGATCGATAATAGTACATTGAAGACACATCTGACACGTCGTGCCTTGCGCTGTTGCTAATTTTATCAAATTAAACATCTATGCTTCTTTATATTTTCGCTTTATTTTATGTTGTTTTCACATTTTATCTGTTTTCACTTTCTTTCCAACATAACGTATTTAGTGTTGATTTTAGTTTTTGGTTGGATTGCGTAATTTTTTTTATAAACTATTTTTTTCGCGCTGGCTTGTTGATGTTTTAGGCAGATGCAATGTTAAGTTACGAAAATAGCGCATCATGAATTCGCTTATTCACACAGGACCATTAAACTGTTCATACGGTAGGAAACGAGTACGTACGTTCCACTTATAGATTGTGACAGAAATATATATATTAGCAAAAGTACCCGTCATTGACTGGGTTACTAAACAGCCTACAGAAAATGAACTCTGATTATTAAAGTATGATAGGTTATGAAAAGGAAGGGTTGTAAAAAAGATAGCTTCGAATTTGGGGCTATCAAAACCAAAGTAAAATATGATGAAAGTAAAATAAAACAGATAAACCCCACAATTTATTATATCATACCTGTTTACACTGAAACACTTATCACAATATTCTGTGGATCTATATTTAAAAATACCTTGTTAAACTTTGTGACATATTTCCATTCTATGGAGGTCAGACGCGAGCGAACACCCCAAGAATTTATTATACCATATTTCTTCAAACTGAAACATAATTATCAAAGTATACTTACGCGGATAGACATGAAAAGTCTTTATTAAAGTGTGTGCCTATTTTCATTCTATGGAGGCCGGCGCGAAAGCAGACCCCACAATTTTAATATACCATCCCTATTTAAGATAAAACATACTTATCAGTGTATTCTTATGTACATCTATATCAAAAACACTATCAAACTTTTTTTTATTTTTTTATTTTTTATTTCCATACATTGTTGACCAGGTACGAACGCAGACCCCACAATTTTAATGAACCACCGTTCTGCCAGATCAAACATACCGATTCCTGTGTCTCGATACATCTTCTGTCATTATATGTAATCAGTTTTTTTTTTTTTAAATAGTCAACCATATAGGAGCCTATTCGTGACCAGACAGACAGCCACACACACACATACACACACATACACACACACATTCAGCTTTATATTAAATATATATGTATATATATATATATATATATATATATAATGCTCCTTATCTTGAGTTGAGCATATTACGAACTGATAAACGATATACCATTAGCATATTAAGTGGTGCTCTTTGTGTAAATAAAATCGAGTTTAGGTATTCGGACGATGTCAAAACATCGTTAATTTACTACCCGCAGAGCAGCTGCCGTTTAGCGTAATATTCGAAGGCTTGACTGTTGTACGGATTGTCGAGTTTAAATCCTGCCTTGGTGCAGTTGTCTGTCTAGCCGCACTGATGAGCTTTGATACGGCGAAACAGTCCTGTATATGGATGACTATATACATATACATACATGAATGACAAGAAAATATATTCCAAAATTCATGATGTTGACCCTCTTATAATTCATTCCTTTAATTCCGTTGACATTTAAAATTCTTGACAGTATCTGTTTCGTAGCGCAATATCACTCACTTAATTTTTATATAATCAGTGAATCTATTATGCCCTTAACTCATCCGAGAGAATAGAAACAATCAATCCGTCAAAAGGAAATAAACTATGATTTGACATGATTAAAATCCGAAAATTGGAAGAACAGCTGAAAATACCTTTAACAGTTATTGTCAAGAATTGTACATGTCAACTGAATAAAAAAATATACATTATCTTTCTACCTGGAATAATATTTTGTATTACTGCACGTCACCAATTGAAAACGAATAAAGAAAAGTTATAAGCGTTTACACTTTTCGTATTCTTTTTTATACATTTGCATTCATATATATATATATACATATATATATATATATATATATATATATATATATTTATATATATATATTTATATATATATATAAAGTTGTTTAATTTTTTTTTCATAATATTATTTTGTATTCCTGCACGTCACCAATTGAAAACGAATAAAGAAAAGTTCTAAGCTTTTATACTTTTCGTATTCTTGTTAATACATGTGCATTCATATATATATATATATATATATATATATATATATATATATATATATATATATATATACATATATATATATAGTAATTTATAAAATATATATGGCGATTAAGCTACACTGAATATTCTGCGTTTCATCCAACTATAGGATTCGTCAGGCTTAACGCGCGAATTCTGTCGTTGCTTCTTGTTTTTATATATGTTGAGGATTTCTAGTCGGCCAATCAGCTTTCTACTATCCACCGCGCACCTTCCTACCAGCCAATGGGCATGCATTTTATCAAACAAAGGATCTGTTTTAGAACTAGGTTAGTGGTTTTATATATATATTTAGGTTTTATATATATATATATATATATATATATATATATATATATACATATATGTATGTGATCGTTTATGTATATTCATGTTTATTTACTTTATTTATTTGTTTGTTTTCTATTGTTATTGTTAGTTTTAAAGCTATTTTGTATCGCTATCCTAGAGTAAGTTTTATTTTGTGAACACAGTTGTTTGCTATTTCCCGCCTACAGTTTAATAGATTTTCAGGTTCTTTAAAGTACAAGATAGAAAATTTTTCATGGAGGCATAATTTACATGGGTCGTCTAAATGTCTTCATGTGGTAGCTTGTCTCATTATTTTCCATTCGACTACCGGCGAATGTCCGCTTTCTTTGAGTTCCCAGTATTTATTCGCTAGTGTTGTTTTTATACGGTGTTTTTTTTTTATTTTTGACTGTGCTTTTGTGGTCATAGTATCGGGTTTTGAAATCTAAGGAAGTCATGCCTGTGTAATATTTCTTGTTATTCGGGTTTTCTTTCGCAAATATTGTTGCTTGATAAACTACGCTTTTTGTTAGACATTTATTTGGGACTGGGCAAAGTGTGCGGTGTCTACAATTGCATTTATCTTGTTCGTTATTAGTATTTTTATTTATGGTATGGTTGTTCTTGTCCGGGGTTGGTTTGTTATTATTATTATTATTATTATTATTATTTTTATTATTATTATTATTATTATTATTATTATTATTGTTGTTGTTGTTGTTGTTGTTGTTGTTGTTGTTGTTGTTGTTTCTGCTAGTGTTGGTTTTATCTCTGTCATGGTGTCTACTTTTTTATTGTTTATTTTGTTGTTGCTTACATTGTTTTCATTTAGTATTTTGTTATTATGTGCCTTAATTATAATCTCTAAATTTTCGCAACAACTGTAAGATAACTTCAAGGTATTTTTATTGAAGATTTTGTGTAAGGGGTTGGTTGCGGGAAAGTGTTTTTCAATAAGATCTAGGAATTTCTTGCCAAGTTTTGTTTTTAACATTTGATTTTATGGGACCGTATACCAAATTAAAGTTCTTTTTTTTCTGTTTTTAATTTTATTATAGTTGTTGGTGTTTTGTTGCTTATATTTGATATCGATATTTTTGTATCCACTATTTTTTAGGGCTGTTTCGTAAATATTGGATGACCTGTTAAATGCATTTTCGTCGCTTGAGTTATTACTGAGTCTACTTACGATCGAGTTAGGAATATGTTTTATAATTGATGGTGGGTGGTTGGACTTAGGGTTTACGTAAATTGGAGTAGCGTTATCTTTATAGTATGGTTCATATGTGTTTTTATCTAAGTTTAACGTGACGTCCAGGAAGTTTGTTATTTTTATGTTAGCTGATATATCCGCTTTTAGGCCTAATTTTTTCATTTCTTTGGGTATGATTTTCTTAAAGTTTTCTCCCTTGACTTTGTTGGAGTTGTTTATTATAGCTAGTCCGTCATCTCTATATAGGCCGATATCCGTAGTATCGAATATGCTTGTGAGGGTATATAGAATGAATAATCCCACAAGATCTGATGCCTCTGCAGAGTCTCTGGCACCCATCGCCAAATCGAATTAATTTTTCATTTTATTTTTTATCCATTGGTTATTGTTATTTATTAGAACTGATTTTCTACATTTTTTAATTATGTTGATTTCTTCTGAGGATATATCAGTGTATACCTCGGCAGATTCTAGGGCAATGTTAAAAAGTTCTTCGGATATCGAGGGATAAAAGTCTATGATGTCAAACTGTATGAACGTACATTTATCTTTGTTTTCTATATTTTTAAACCAGGTGATTGCTTCGGTAGTATTTGCCCACTGGTTTAGTTCTAGGTCCTGTTTGATTTGTTTGTTTACTCTAGAAAGTATAGTTTTGCTAGTTCTACCTATTTCTGGTTTAGTTGGGTTTATCAGGCGGGTGCTGGGATTATTATTAAAGTCCCATTTGTGGTCTTTAAGCAGAATGTATGACTCTCAAGGTTTCAATTTGCCAACTTTATCGCTAATTTTTAGTTTATCGGTAATTTGTTTACTTTCAGTATTTATTATATCTATGTAATCGCATTTGTTTGTGTCTGGTTTTTTGTAGTTTTTTGTAATGTTTTCTGTGGTTAGTTTGTTATATTCTTGCTTATCTATTTTATAAAAGTTTCTTGTTTTATCTGCTTTTACAAAGATTTTATTAGAGTTGTTTATGTTTCTAACGATTTTGTGTAGTTTCCGTTGGAAATTGTTAGGTTGATTGTGGAATTCTAGGTTTTTAATTACGTTTAAAAGGTCATTTTCAAAGTTTATCAAAAGGTCTACTATTTTCGCATTTTTAAGGGTTTTAAAACCATAGGATTCTTTTTTGTTTACGTTTTCATTTTTAAGGAAGAAATTTGCTCGCCATCGCATTCGGCGTATTAGTTCATCTGTTTTTTGGATTACTTTAATAATATAGCTATGCTTGCTGGGTGTGGGGATGTTTTTTAGCGATGTTTTGAAATTAACTCTTTCCATATCTATTTTTAATGTGGTGAAATAAATTCTTTTGAAAGTGCTCGACTGTTTTAGGAGCTAAGTATAAGTACTTCATTTATTCACATAAATTTAATATACGAAAGTATAGATTTATGCGTAAACTTTAAGTATTTACTTCAAAAGTGCTCAATACGTAGGTAGAGCTAGTTAGTAATTTATAAAATATATATGGCGATTAAGCTACACTGAATATTCTGCGTTTCATCCAACTATAGGATTCGTCAGGCTTATGCGCGAATTCTGTCGTTGCTTCTTGTTTTTATATATGTTGAGGATTTCTAGTCGGCCAATCAGCTTTCTACTATCCACCGCGCACCTTCCTACCAGCCAATGGGCATGCATTTTATCAAACAAAGGATCTGTTTTAGAACTAGGTTAGTGGTTTTAGGTGGCCGTTCTCCTTTTTTTATACATATAAATATACCTATTTGCACACAACAATGCACATACATATACATACATATATATATACATACATATACATATATGTATGTGATCGTTTATGTATATTCATGTTTATTTAATTTATTTATTTGTTTGTTTTCTATTGTTATTGTTAGTTTTAAAGCTATTTTGTATCGCTATCCTAGAGTAAGTTTTATTTTGTGAACACAGTTGTTTGCTATTTCCCGCCTACAGTTTAATAGATTTTGAGGTTCTTTAAAGTACAAGATAGAAAATTTTTCATGGAGGCATAATTTACATGGGTCGTCTAAATGTCTGCATGTGGTAGCTTGTCTCATTATTTTCCATTCGACTACCGGCGAATGTCCGCTTTCTTTGAGTTCCCAGTATTTATTCGCTAGTGTTGTTTTTATACGATGTTTTTTTTATTTTTGACTGTGCTTTTGTGGTCATAGTATCGGGTTTTGAAATCTAAGGAAGTCATGCCTATGTAATATTTCTTGTTATTCGGGTTTTCTTTCGCAAATATTGTTGCTTGATAAACTACGCTTTTTGTTAGACATTTATTTGGGACTGGGCAAAGTGTGCGGTGTCTACAATTGCATTTATCTTGTTCGTTATTAGTCTTTTTATTTATGGTATGGTTGTTCTTGTCCGGGGTTGGTTTGTTATTATTATTATTATTATTATTATTATTATTATTATTATTATTGTTGTTGTTGTTGTTGTTGTTGTTGTTGTTTCTGCTAGTGTTGGTTTTATCTCTGTCATGGTGTCTACTTTTTTATTGTTTATTTTGTTGTTGCTTACATTGTTTTCATTTAGTATTTTGTTATTATGTGCCTTAATTATAATCTCTAAATTTTCGCAACAACTGTAAGATAACTTCAAGGTATTTTTATTGAAGATTTTGTGTAAGGGGTTGGTTGCGGGAAAGTGTTTTTCAATAAGATCTAGGAATTTCTTGCCAAGTTTTGTTTTTAACATTTGATTGTATGGGGCCGTATACCAAATTAAAGTTCTTTTTTTTCTGTTTTTAATTTTATTATAGTTGTTGGTGTTTTGTTGCTTATATTTGATATCGATATTTTTGTATCCACTATTTTTAGGGCTGTTTCGTAAATATTGGATGACCTGTTAAATGCATTTTCGTCGCTTGAGTTATTACTGAGTCTACTTACGATCGAGTTAGGAATATGTTTTATAATTGATGGTGGGTGGTTGGACTTAGGGTTTACGTAAATTGGAGTAGCGTTATCTTTATAGTATGGTTCATATGTGTTTTTATCTGAGTTTAACGTGACGTCCAGGAAGTTTGTTATTTTTATGTTAGCTGATATATATATATATATATATATATATATATATATATATATATTCTTAAACATTTATATATATATATATATTCTTAAACATGATATTTTATTTTATTTAAATTAGATATATATTAATATGGAATCAGACCTCTTGATTATTATATACTACGAGTAACAATTTGCCGGTAGACTAATTCGCAAAATAATACAAAAATAAAAAATAATAATGATCATGTCTTTCATCAACTTCCGTCTATGTTTGATTACAATATCACGTCAGCTGATATTTGCGCTTTCTTCTCTTATTGATAAAAAAGAATTTTACCAGAAAGTATTTTTCGTTAAACCTGTCGTGTGAGGTCGCAGGCGAGAAACGTCTGGCTAAGGTCAGCGTGAGGTCGGAGATCGAAAGAAAGTCGACGTCAAAGAGAATGGACGTGTAAATACGAGAATAGGCCAATTGTTACAGGCATGCGGTCGGAGGAAAGAGAAACGAGAACCTGGTAAAATAGAGCATGTTACAGGTGGAGGCTTTTTAACGTAACGGTAATAAAACATTTTGTTGCAAAAGAATTTCCTACCCAGATTGTTATTTTGTTATTGCTTGCTTTCATTCGTTTGTAAAGGCAATTTTACAAACTGTCAGATATATAATATACGTTTGTGTAAAAGTTGCAAAAGAGAGCCTCAGCCGTTTCAGGACGTATGCGAAGGAATTCACACCCACAAAGTTACTTTTAGATAATAGTAAATATAGAGAGGTTCTTTTAAATAGTTTTCATGCTTTTTTCTACAAGCATTTAAAATTGTTGCATACTTTTGAAAATTAGGTGTTATTGCTATATATCTGTTGAGATGAGGGACCAATTTTCATGATTTAAGGTTCAAATGAACAGCTTCAGCAGGAACTGGAATACGCCTTACTAAAACCTTATTCTCACAGATGATCAATTTTAAAAATGCAATCTGAACGTGGTAACACTTGAGAAGAACGATATTCAATTGCATTCTGTTTTAAACTTGGAAAAGAAAATGCTACAGAAACATATGGGATGTTCCAAACGACTTAAAAGAACCTTGTATGTGACATATAAGAACAAAAAAGATTATTTATTAGATTCTAATGATTTTTCTATTACAAAACAGTGTTATTATTAATTATCCGCTCAGTAAAAAAGGTGAACTCTGAAATTAGAATAAATTGTAAACTAAGTTTCTGTTATTTCTATTTATTTTATTGTATGATTTAAATATTATCGTAAAACCAATCGTTAATCAAATCAATAAAGCTAATGTCAGTTCTGCGATAGTTGACGATAGTAACAGTTGAAGAAAGTTTTGCGTTGGATACAGGAGATGTGGAAATAAAAAAACAGATCAATCCACTATAAAGAGGTCTTGTCAGTCAGCTGTTAAGATGTTGACCATGGCGTATACAAAGTAATTTATGCGATACACACACGCACAGAGTCCAACTAATATTCACAAAATGCGTCGTAGTTTATGTTTTTTGTGTGTTGTCTTATTAAATGTTTTATACGCGTTAACCCGTGATCACCCCGATCAATACTTAATTGTGTGTATGTATGTTTGTCTGCACAACTCCATTTTTTTCAAAGCGCAACTCCATCGAGATGCAAGGTCACAGGACGTCGCGAGTCTGAACAAATTATTGTATATTTTATGAAACGTTGTTATATATACATATATATATATGTATATATACATATGTATATATATTGTTATAAATATATTGTTATATACATTGTATATATATATATATGGTTATATATATATTGTTATATATATATCTATATATCTATATCTATATCTATATCTATATATATATATATATATATATATATATATATATATATAAGTAAAAACCAAAAATGACCTGGGTACCGTCAGCTTAAGTCGACACAAAACTAGTAAGCGATCCAACCTTAGGCGTTACCGTTTAAGCTATAGTTAAAAATGGACCGACTATACCATATAAATGTACATTTGTGCTTGCGTTCGAAAGTATGTACGTCACCCAAATTCCAATTTATATTAAGTTTGACCTCTAAGCAACTAGTTTTACCGATTAAAAAACAAAATCGAATTTGTTCCAAACACCAAAATCTCCTATATATTTAGATTCAAGTATGTGTAATAAAAATTGAGAGAGTAGTTTGCAAGTGGTTGCTGTTCATACAGGCAGAAAAACAAGGCCTCTCTCTCTCTTTCTCTCTCTCTCTCTCTCTCTCTCTCTCTCTATATATATATATATATGTATATATATATATTTATATATACATATATATATTGTCATATACATTGTATATATATATGGTTATATATATACTGTCATATATATATATATATATATATATATATATATATATATATATATATAGAGAGAGAGAGAGAGAGAGAGAGAGAGAGAGAGAGAGCTATGTGAAGTGATTAATACTGATTATATTAATGAGTAAGAAAACAACAATATGAATAGAAGCAGCTTTATTCTCTACTAACATTTCAGCCCGGCGTTGCCCGGGTGCTTGAAGGTGTATGGTGACCAAAAAAAAAAAAGCGGTCATTTTTTTTTAATTTGACCCATATTATAACCCCTTAACATTTAGTGTTTTGGGATCAAATCAAGTTATAAAGTTAGAACCATTTCTAAGGAATCTATATGTAAAATTTCAAGTGTGTAGACCCAAAATTGTCGGAGGAGTTTGGTAGAGTTCTAAAAGGTCGAATCGTTGAACTTTGACTCCTTAACAGCCAAATTTCTGTCCGAAAACGGATTACAAATATTTTCCCAAATCTCAGTACCCTGTATATCAAATTACGAGTCTGTAGACTGAGAATTGACAGAGTTATTCCGTAGGGAAATGTATACAGACACACAGACACACTGACAGACAGACTAACACGTTCACATTTATAGATATATAGATTTTATAACACAGCGAAGAAACTATGCAGGGCAATACGACAACATGAAAGAGACACGAGACAAGAAAAGAGTTTCGGAAATATATCTCTAGTATTATATAAAAGTCACCTTGTGTGTGAGTTCCTTCCCTATAGATTCCGAAACGGCTGAGCTCATCTTTTGCAAATTTCGCATAAAGGTATTTTATGTGTCTGGCAGTGTTGTTAGGTATGTTTTTTGTTTACAGAAATTCATCCAATAATCATCGAAAATCGAAAAAATCCGATCCTAAAAGTAGTCTTTATTTCTTATAGATAATAATTTTTACAGGGGAATATTTTACATGACACCGGCCACGGGAGATAATTAAATAAGTAAATCATTTCTTCTTATAAAAAACAGCATTATTGCCATCTTGAGATATATTTAGTTGTTGTAAAGCATGCGACTACATATCGAATTATCAAGGGTATTCCTCACTATTTTATGTTTTTTTCTTTTTCTTATTAATGAATTCAATAAAAGAAGAAACACGATTTAAAATCGCAGCAAATCATTGTTTCCTTTGCATATATTAAAATTAAACAGAAATGGGGTTTTTTCAGAGCATTTATCGTTAAGCCAAAATATTAGCTGACATTATATTGTAAACAAATACGGACGGAATTTGGTTAATGACATTATCATTAGTATTATTTTATTTTAATGTTTTTTTTTGTTTTGTTTTTTTTTTTGCAAATAAGTATACCGGACAAATAATCCAATCGAGGATTGACTCTATAATAATACATACGCAATCTGCATAAATTAAAATAGCATGTTTAAGCGTATCGTACGACTGCACAACGCTTAGCGTTCAGCCAGTACGGAATAATCACGTTAACTCACTGTAAATCGCAAAGGGTACTATTTGGGAATACCAGGCGCTGTATGTAGGAGGATGTCGACATCTCCCTGTAAGAGCTGCAAAAAACTAACGTTGTCATCTAAACTGACAGGGATATACATGCATGTAGGGGACTCTTTGGATTTCATGTGAAACGTCCTTTTCACTCCGCTAATGATTAGTGCAGCTTCACTGCACTACGAGATAGACAGGACTTAAGAAAATAGAAAGATTATAGGACTATAGATACGCAGCGTTAAACCAGACAAAAGCGAGATTACTAATAACATTTACTAGAATTTTTTTCAAAGTAATACATTTCAATGTCTACTATTATAAAAAAAAAAAAAGAATACCCACTTAGCTAAACCTATCTTTACAAATTTCATACGAAGGTAATTTATATTTCTTGCAGTGTTCTAAGATATGGTTTCTACAGAAATTCCCCCCAAAGGTATCGAAAAATCGAAAACAACTAGATCTTAAAAATAGTCTTTCTTCACTTATAGATAAAAAAGCATTTTATAGAGGGAATATTTTACGTTACAGCTGTGTAACCTTAGCCGGTATAACGTAAATTATTCCCCTGTAAAAATTATTCTTTTTTATCTATAAGAGAAGAAAGACTTTTCGAAAGATCGTCAAGACGAAATATCAGCTGACGTGATATTGTAAACAAACACAGACAGAATTTGATGAACGATATTTTCATTACTATTTTTTTTCGCAAATTAGTCCGCCGGGCAAATTATTCCTCGTAATATATAATATTCAATAAAGGATTGATTTTTTTTTAATAATACATACGCAATAAATTTTAAAAATCATGTTTAAGCGTATTATAGGACCGGGCAATGTCAGGCGTCAAGCTAGTTTAACTATACGAATAAAGTTCGGAGCCAATACTGGATAACGAAAAATATCATTTTATTATGAAGAGAAAGATAATCAGAAATGATAATAATTTGCACGAAAGAGAAAGAGTTGCCAAATAGATTTACCTTAACAACAGATCTTATTGTAAACTTAGAAGAAACAGAAAAATTATTAAATTTGATTACAGGAAACCTGAAACAAAATAATTTCGTTTGCACTCAACTTTCTATACACGCAGCTATAGTTGTTTGTGTGTTTTTTTTTCCTAAAGTCAAAAGTTTTCAGCATATCTAAAACAATGTTTTTGATCAGTCTACAGAACGAAGGGAGGAAAAGTCGCGCTCTCCGTTGCGTACATCCGGTAGAACAGCTGAATCATAACAATGAAGCGCTTGTCCTACCGTCAACACTTCCTGTTAACGGTAAAAGAAACACTCATGGTGCCGCGGGTTAGAATAATCAGCGGTTGCTAGAAGTTTAGTCATTTAGAGTTATACGCTCTTGCGTCTTACGATCTTTGAAATATTTTATAATGTTAATACAAACACTTGAACACAGGCACGCACACACACACACACACACACACACAAACACACACATACACACACACACACACACATATATATATATATATATATATATATATATATATATATATATATATATATATATAGTAAAACTGGTAATTAGTAAAAACCTGAAAAGAATGCTCAATACTATTGCAGAGCAAATATGTGTTTTATTCTTTTATTGTTATATTATTTTATTATTACCGTTTAATCTGTTTGGTTACATATGTTTCGGATGTTGGACCATGTTTATGATCCAACAGCCTCTTCAGACCTTACAGAAACCGTTTCTTCTGACGAGGCATATAAACGGTAATAAAAAATAAAGCACACACACACACACACACACACACACACACACATATATATATATATATATATATATATATATATATATATATATATATATATATATATATATATATATATGAGTGTGTGTGTATACAGGGCGAAACGGCAAAATTGTCATCGTAGAAAAGACGACATGATTCCATTCCCGTTTGATGACAACCAGTTTAAACTTTACTATGTAAGTTTAAGTCTACTATCTACTATGTAGCCAGTTGTGTACAAATTCCTAGTGCGATAGGAGCCTTTATCATGTGTGAAAGTGAGATCTGAGATGAGGGCTTGTAAAACTCATGTTCTCTACCGATCTAATTATGGCTACAGTATAACTGTCAGCGCCCTCAAAATGCATCGCTCGATTGCCACGAATATCAGGTACGTGGCCAGAGTTATGCAAATAATGTTTCCGGTTACGGTAATGGTGTTTGGTGTGATTTAAAGTGAGGGCCACATCATGCCTTCTCACATCTTCGAAGTTGGCTTGAAATTCAAAACCAAAATGTACCTGGATGTGCTGAAGAGTGTGGTAATCCCATAATGCAAGCAGGTGACCGTTGGCAGACCCTGGCTGAGACTGCAGGAATCGGCGCCGGCCCACAAGTCCCCAGAGACCCAGGCTTGGCTTCAGAAGAAGTGCTACGAGTTTGTAATCTTCTCTCACTGATCCTCCTCTTACACCAACCTGAATTCGCTGGATTACCTCGTTTTGTCATACGTCGATAAAATTACCAACATGACCTCCTACAACACCAAAGCCAGCCTGATCACAGCTATTCAACAAGTATTCGCTGAGTTCCCGTCCGCGCTTGAGGAAAAGGCATGCTTCGAGTTCCGGACCCGTATCGAAGCGTTGACTGGGGATGTAGTTGGCTATCTTGAACAGATGTCAGCTCTAGTCAGTAATCAAATCACCTGAATTGATTTTTAAATGAAAGTTTTAAATTAAAGCTGTATGGTTGTTTTTTTTTAGGGGGGGGCGATACTTTTATCGTTTCATCCTATATATATATATATATATATATATATATATATATATATATAGGTGTGTATACATATATACACCTATATATATGTATATATACACACCTATATATATGTGTGTATATATATATATATAGGTGTGTGTGTATCTATATATAAGGAGGGTGACTTGACATTGGCCGGGATTGAATGATGACCAACGAATGTTTCACACTCCCTATAATTGTTATCGAAATAGGTAGAATTCGCACATTTGTCAATCAAACGATCGATTTCCTTGGGGAACAATCACGGTGCACCGGAAGTAAGCTTCACAAGCCTCTCGCAGTGACATTGTTCACAATATATTGTAGTCTATATTACACTGTAGAGAACCTGCTGTTGGTTTTATAAAATTGTTTTCAAATATAATGACTTCAATTAAAGTTTACAATGCAAAAGTAGTTTCAATTGCCCTCTAAACAGAGACATTTATTTCAAACGTAGTTGATTTCATATGTCTGGTGTTACTGGCTGTGAGATGATAATGACTTTAAGCTAAGTTTAAAATAAAAATGTACAGTACCATGATGCAATTTTACTTTAAACCGAAAAAAATGCATTTCCAACGCAATCCTGCCATATTCATTGTTGATTTATGTGTCAGCCTCCCTTCAAGGGTCGTCCTTTATATTTTCGGTACTAGTGCACTTATTGATCCGTGCTGAAATAATAACGTTATTATTTAAAAAGCCATTCTTAAAAGGAGGGGGGAGGGTGTTTTGTACCTATTCTGTACCTTAACCTTACAATTGAATGAAAAAAAAACATGTCATAAAACTGTAATTAAACTTGGAAATACGATTTAAAAAATAGCGCGGATCAGTAAGTGGATTAGCACCATATATCTTATATATCTATCTTATAAGGCAAATGTTTCAGAAGTTTAAGGGATAGATCGTTTTACCTTTTTTTTTTTTTTTTGCTTTTTTACATTTCTTAAACGGAGATGTAAAATACTTTCCCTTAGATAAGAACATTTGGAGAGAATTATAAAATTACTTCCCTTAGATTAAATTTTTTTTTTTAGCAGAATTATCTCCCTATATACAAGGTTTATATGTGACAATTAAAGCCCCCCCTCTTTGGGTTGAGCACTTTGTAAATATATTTTCACCCGACGCGTATTTAAGCTATTAAGCGAAGACCAATATTAATATGTATATAAACAAACTGATGGTTAGAGCACTGTTGCGACGGGCGGGGGTGGATTTAATACTCGAGGATAAATATTTACGGCACTGATTCGTGGGCCGATGGTGAGAGCTGCCGACTGTCAATGCGACGATTGTAAGTTCGATCCACGGCTGGGGAAATATATATCTAACCTAACTGTTGAGTTGTGACAATATATATATATATATATATATATATATATATATATATATATATATATATATATATATATATATATATAAAGAGGGATGGATATGAGATAAAGGCATGTGTTCATTCACGTTGAAATATTGATGACGCAAGTTGAGCACATACAACGATATTCGCGAACGTTTAATCCATTATGTTCTATTGTTTCTATTGATACTTTGCTGGATTTGAATATGCCTAATCTACACAAGGGTTTTCTTAATAAGATGTGAATAACCTTCACTGCGCCTGGGGGTTTTCTATCATCATTCTTTGCTTCATTCATTCGTTCAAATGGTTTTTCAAGAGATTTAATGGCTCGAATGGCGACGATATTCCGAGGGGAATCCGAGTTTTAACAATAAACCGATTTTTTTTTTTAGATGTGCAAAAGTTCAAATCCCAACATGATGAAACCGCAACCGATAACCGTTTCCCTTAATCCGTCTAACGCTTTCATCATTTGATCTTTTCTTTGTGTTGGCTTTTAACTTTACATTTACATATTGTCTTTTTACAATAATCATAAGGGAATCCCACGCAGTCGAGTGCTTTTCAGCTTCTCTTGGATTTCTTTTTCTCGCATAAATATATAAGCACGGCCTCTTAGATATCTTTCTGTGTATACATTTAATAGCAGTGCTCGCTAACCGGCGTTGCCCGATGTAAGCGTGTCCGCCTCGTAAAAAAGTAACGGCTTGTTGTTGTTGTTGTTGTTGTTGTTGCTGCTGCTGCCCACTCCCGAACCTCCTCATATACAACGGCTTTCAGAATAGAAATCCTCATTGTAAGAACGGCTATCGGGATGTCAAGAATGAGTGGAGAAAGGTTTTGTAGTAAGGATATTGAGCAACTCTCAGCCGTAAAAAAAAAAATAAAAATAAAATAGACACGATTGGAAAAGAAAAAAATTAGACTCAGTAGGCAGCCTGGGTGGGGAGAGGTGAAAAAAAAAGAAAAAACATCCATTTAGCTGTTGAAGCTGTGGTAATGTTGGTTGGTTTCTTACCGGTCTTCGGGACTAAAAATAGTTCGTCTCAAAGTTTTATTAAGAAGCAGCTATTTATTTAAGAACAGAAACATGAAACTCTATGCTGAGGAAATGAAACGAAACTTTTTTCCGTGTAGTTATCATTCATAATTTTATTCATTAAATACTGCAATACTTAGTTTCAATGGTGTCACGTATCACCGTATGAAAAAAAGAAATAAAAACAAAACATAAAAACAAAGAAAAAAGAAACATGCAGGAAACAAATCAAGTTTTTTCGTTTAATTTCC
Source organism: Euprymna scolopes (assembly GCF_053919585.1). Classification (NCBI taxonomy): domain Eukaryota; kingdom Metazoa; phylum Mollusca; class Cephalopoda; order Sepiida; family Sepiolidae; genus Euprymna; species Euprymna scolopes. Next base: position 26,102,103 of record NC_136508.1, on the reverse strand, counting down.
ATAAAAAAAGGAATAAAAACAAATAAATAGGAAGAAAAAACAAATAAAACTGTTTGAATTCGATAATAAAAAAACTAAGACAAATCAAGAAAAAACACGAAAACTTATACGTTTAAAGACCATAAAAAAATTTAAAAAGAAAGAGACCAAAATGGTAAAAAAGATCAAGCGAACGTAAAAAAATCACATAAAGGACCCTGTTTAAATGTTAAAAATTTCAACGATTAAAAAGGAATCTGTGTGATGTGCGCAAACGTTAAACACGTAGATTATGACACAAACACGGTATCCATTGCTACACGTAGATGTCATCGAAATACCGCTAGACGCGCATGCGTGGTTGCCGAAAGATACGATTTTTTTGCAACTTTCGCTTAACTTGTTGTGTTTTAAATAACGAAAATAATGACTCACCTTTTAATACATTTATAAATAATGAGCCTCCCTCCCCCCAGAAAAAAGAAACGAAAACTATTTTAGTAAAAGATTCGGCGGACTTTTATTGACTTCCATCCATTAAATTCCACAATTTACATTTTTATTGTTCAATGTTAAACTCATTGATTACAAACTTAACTTTAAGAAAAATATATTAATGAAAAAACAAAAAAAAATGTCATGTCTTTTATCGTCGGCGATAAGTTTACAATTATAACGTTCTAATAAATTGAACATGTACGTTCTGGCCACCACCGAGAAAAATGCTGTCGCGATATTTTTATTGATGGCGGTCACAAAGTACGTGTTCAATTTAGTAAAACGTTATAATTGTAAACTGATCCCCGACGATAAAAGTTATGACAAAATTTTTTATTGGTTAGATAAGCGTGAATAATTTTTAATATGTGAGATAAGCGTTAATAAAGTCTAAATTGTGTAATTTAGAGGGGTGGGGCGAATTTCGTAGACGTACTTCAGGGATTCGTTCATATTTTTTTATCTCATAGGTTTTGAGAATCGATTCAACAATATTTTTTATTAAATCAAATGATAAAAGGAAGAAAGCTTGAACCGTTTAGTTTGTTTGTTTTTTTTTAATGCAGAAGGACAATGTTTCACAACATGTACTGTAAAAAAGAAAAGAAAAATAAATAAAATATAGTTGCCACCGTTTTAAACCAAATTATAAATGATTGACATAAATACTTGGCGATTGGGCCGCCAGATTGGTTAAGGGATGATGTGTTCGTATGTTATATAATCCGGATTAATAGAATTTCAAGGTGGCAGCCAATGAGAATAGGCGGTATGTTATATACATAAATACACAGTCATACACACAGACATACATACACACACACACACATATATATATATATATATATATATATATATATGCACACTTAAAGAGAGAGAGATGTCTGTGCTCGTATGTATAGCCGTGATTAAGGAACAGTTTAATCAGTTGATACTATTTACGGCTGTTGTACATCTGTTTTTTATTGTTTTTTTTTTTCAGATTTATTTGAAAGCTTTTTATACGTTATAAAGTAATTTTGTCAATAAATCTATATATCTTACTTAGTCTACGTAACATATGAATTCGCGTGATGGTCTGTGCATACCTCCACACATGAACTTATAGATTATTAAGGAGACTGTGTTTCTCGTATAATGGCAAGTTCGCTAGGTTTTAAAGAGTGATTGATAGGGCTATGACAACAGATTAATCTTATCATTGTTTTGACTCTCGAGGGTATATCCGACACAGTTAGACACATTTAATCCATCGAGAACCACACCAAAAAACTTCAAGATATGGGAAGCAAATGCAAAACATGCTTAAAAATAATACGTATAATCATCGATCTGTTTCATATATACGATATATATTATACTTAATAATCAACGCGACAATAAAACGTACTGTTTTACTGTGTACATTTTCAGCGTCCCGTTTCTTTTTTCGCGTTTAAATTATCCAAATAAACAATTGTTAATACTTTCTGCTTTTTTTTACATCGTTCATTTCCGTATTACGTTTAAGTTATTATAACGTAATTGTCTTACAAATAAATCTACTTTTACCGTTTGACAACCATAAGAGCATTTTACAACGGCGATTTACGCGACAATAAAACGCATTGTTTCACTGTGTACGTTTTCAGCGTCCCAATTGTTTTTTTTCTTTGCATATAAATTAAAAGACATATCAAAATTTGAATTTAACTTCAATTATTATTGTATCTGTTCAGTGCACATTTACCTATAAGTATAGCAAACCACTTATAATTCAATGGCTGTAAGTTTTTTTTTCACAAAATAAACAATTATGAACAGAACGACTCATAGAAATCTATCTATATTCTTTTTTCATTTTAATATACTTTCATAGAAATGTTTCTGTTATGTAGAAAAAAATATTTTCTTTACGTTACAAGTGTCACGCTTATACATTAATTCCATAGCTAATATAACATACTGACCCGACGGGTCACGGGTAGTCTAGTAACAAATAACAAAGGTTAATTAAAAATTACGAATATGGCTTGAAAATTAAACGGTGGAAGATTTCAGATAAAATAATTAAATCAAATATAAAATGAAATGAAAATAAACTAAATAATTAAATTTTAAATTATATTTTTAAATAATACAGTTGAAACGAGGCTATTATGTCGAATAAGTAATGTCATCGAGCAAATTATTTAAATAGATTTAATTTAATGTGATATGCTAATGACCGTAACTCAATGAATGTGGATGTGATTTGAATAATGCTATATATAGAAATTACATGTAAATTACGATATCTCCTTTGACAGAAATACCCTATCATGGGCATCTCTATTTCTTGACCAGGAGAGGTGTACACATGTTACATAAGGGAGGGAGAAGAAACGGATTTGGACTTGTACACTTTACTTGAGGGATACTGGTACCCTGGTGATGACGTGCCCATTTTACTAATGAAGAGAAAAGTTTACGACGATGAGAGAGAGAGATATTACAAGTGTTAAGAGACGAGAGAACGGGATCCAAGATCTCTTAAACCGTTTGTCTAGTGGTTAGGACGTTTGTGTATTTATGTGTTTATATATAGAAGTTCATACTTGGTTCCGCTGCTCTGGGAGAGTCTTCATCTTGGTGGAGCTCTCTTGCTGTTTTCGCCGGAATACACAAGATGAAGACAGATGTTGGGTTTTCAACCTTTTATTCTCCCAGGCATGATCTGCAGATGTCGCCATCGATGGTCTCCACTGTGGGTACCTACCACGTCCCACGTCTGGGGCGCGCATCTCCCCCCTTACTTAGGAGAGAACCATTTTAGACTTCTGCTCGGCTCGGCTTTTTCTGAGAGACTCAACGTTTCACCAACCTTGCCACGTAGCATCACATGACATCCGGTTAGATGAAACGTCCTGCAACGTGGATTAACTACAAAAATATCTCTCTGACGTCCTCCCACCATCTCCCCCTCTCTCTCGATCTACTATCTAATAGAGACACAGATAGAGAAAATAGAGAGAGTATGAAAGAGCCAGAGAGAGAGAGAGAGAGAGAGAGAGAGAGAGAGGAGAGATGCTCTTTAACACACACACACATCGCCTTTATATTTCTTTGAACATCGGAAGTTGTATACACACACACACACATACACACATGAACGCTACTACTTTATATATATAGATAAGATATTTCTTTGAACATCGGGAGGGGTGTACACACAGACGAACACACACAAACGGACACTACTACTTTATATATAGATGTTCTTCTATAGAAAATGGTATTCTTCCCGAAGTGAGAAATATGTATTCAAAATAAACTTCTTCAATATCCAGGCAACGGGGAATATTTCTGCTCGACATCAGTTACATGACGAAGCGATAAAAGCTAAAAATTACTCAAAATATTTCATCAATCATCAATTTATTTGGAGCATATTCTGTCAGGTGAGGCATTCTTTTTAGTTTTCTTTATTTCTGATATTGACGTATTTATGATAAATTGTTCATATTTGTTTAAAATTACACACACACGCACACATTCACACAAACACACACACACATATATATATATATGTGTGTGTGTGTGTTGTGTAGGTGTGTACCAGCAGGCCGCCTAGAATTACCCCGCCGAAAAATACGCTTAAATATGATACTCTGATTAAGGCAGGTTCGGTATGTATTGGGGAAAATATATAGTAATGATTTAAAAATTAAAAATAATGACTCGTGCGCCATCACCTAAAATCGAAACCAAAACGTTTACCTTACGATTTACTTTTTCATTTTTGTTTTCACACTTCTGCATAAGTTTTCCCGGTTAAAACCCAAATATAAGTTTCGCATGGGTTCCAGTACCCTATATATTAAGTTTCATATTTGTAGACAAAAAAGTGACCGATAATTTTTGTAGGCATTTTTTTAAAATATATATATATATATATATATATATATATATATATATATATATATATATATATACGCATATATTAATATTTATATATATATATATAGTGGAAATGGTAATTAATAAAAAATTGAAGAAAGTGCTCAATACTGTTGTAGAGCAAATATGCGTTTTATTTTTTATTACCGTATCTTTCTGTCGAGTTACATTATTGTTTCAGCTACTCGGCCGTTTTTTGGGCCGTCTGTAGCTCCCTCAGACTTTTACAGAAATGTTCGCTATTTTGGGATGAAAGAGTGAATAAGGTCAGGGGGTACGAGGAGGGCGGAAGAAAGAGAGGAAGGGAACAAGGGGGAAGGCGGATGGGGGCGCTTGGTATGTCGGTAATGTTTTAGTTTTGAGGTTTAAGGAACTTGTGGGAGAGGGTCTGGGAAGTTCATTTCTGGTGTGGATGAAGGCATAGGGATACATGGAAGGGAAGGGGAATATGTGGGGGTGGGAGGAGGGGGTTTACTTTAAAATTCGAGTCTTAATGTTAAAGTTTTTATGCGTCTCGTTGGTGAGATGATTTCTTGGTAAGTATGCCTTGACCGGTTGGGTGTTCGCTTATGTTTGGAGGTGGGGCGGGCTATGATTCGGTTTATTTATTTTTAGTTTTTATTTTGTTGTTAATTGTTTGGAGCGGGTCAGCTAGAGGTTGCGGGCACGGGTACACACATGCGCACGTACACACATATATACTTAAAAGAAACGGTCACATGTACACATACATCCCCGCCCTGGCGTGCAGCTATATGTACATATGTGCGCCTGCATGCACAGACCAGACACCCGCGTTGCTCTCACTTACGTCCAATTTTCTTTAAGATGCTAAAATTGGGTACGCGTGCGTGGACATGGATGCGCTCATACATAGATACATATACACATCGACGCCCCTGCCCCCAAGGAGGCGATTATACGGGCCCATATGCGCATATTTATTCAGGCATACTTGCACCCCTTGCCTGAATAAATATGCGCATATGGGCCCGTATAATCGCCTCCTTGGGGGCAGGGGCGTCGATGTGTATATGTATCTGTGTATGAGCGAATCCATTAATATGAATATCAATGCACAAAAAACCCAAATTTATAAGAGTATAGACAGATACCAATTTATTTGAATGAGGATCTTTTTTTCAAAAAATCATACAGATATTTTTGTGTGTTTTAGAACGTAGCTATACACAATCACCTTCTGAAATAATAGAAAATCAACATCCAAAACCCGGGCAACGCCGGGCTGAAATGCTAGTATATATATATATATAATGTAAATTTGGTTCGTTCAAAATTAATAAAACCATATTTCCACGTTACCAATTTATTTGAAATGTTCAGACAACCCATCTTTAGAGTAGAGGCATATTTTTATGTTATTAAAATAAATTTACCTCGCGAATTATTAAAATATTAAATAAAATAAATATATTTTTTTAACCGTGGTGCGAATCTGTTCTGTTGATAAAACTGAACTTCCGGTTCGATTCATTTCACAGCCACGAATTTTCATTTGACAATAAGCTGATCGACTATGCCCAGGTATTTTATTAGCTTCAAAATGAAGAAATTGTTTCCTAATTCAACTTATATATATATATATATATATATATATATATATATATATATAAAGCTGAATGTATGTGTGTGCGTGCGTGTGTGTGCCTAGTCACAAATAGGCTCTTATATGTTTGACTATTTAAAAAAAAACTGATCTGATATAATGATAGAAGATGTATCGAGACACAGGAATGGGTATGTTTGATCTGGCAGAACCGTGGTTCATTAAAATTGTGGGGTCTGCGTTCGCGCCTGGTCCACAATGTATGGAAATAATAAAAATAAAAAAAATTATAAAAACGTTTACAAGTGTTTTTGATATAGGTGTACATAACTATACTTTGATAAGTATGTTTTCACTTAAATATGGATGGTATAATAAAATTGGAGGGTCTGTGTTCGCGCTTGACCTCCATAGAATGGAAATAGGCAAAAAATTTAATAAAGATATTCATATATATCTGCGTAAGTATACTTTGATAATTATGTTTCAGTTTGGAGAACTATAGTATAATAAAATTATGGGGTGTTCGTTCTCGCCTGACCGCCATAGAATGGAAATATGTCACAAAGTTTAACAAGGTGTTTTAATATAGCTCCACAGAATATTGTGATAAGTGTTTCAGTGTGAACCGGTATGGTATAATTAATTATGGGGTTTATCTATTCTATTTTTACGTTCATCATATTTTGCTTTGGTTTTGATACCCTCAAATTCGAAGCTATCTCTTTACAATCCTTCCTTTTCATAACCTATCATACTATCATAAATCAGAGTCAATTTTCTGTAGGCTTGTTTTATACCCAGTCAACGACGGGTACATTTGCTAATATATATATATATATATATATATATATATATATATATATATATATATATATATATATATATACGAAATGTGTAATTAGTAAAGGCCTGGACAAAGTGCTCAATACAATTTCGGAGCAAATATATATCTTTATTACCGTTTTATCTGCTTAGTTACACATGTTTCGGTTACCGAATCATATCATCGACCCAGTAACTTCGTCACACTTTAGCAGAATTGGTTATTATGTTGGAAAAACGGTATTAGAAAAGAAAAAAAACGAGGAGGAGAATTTCAATTCTCATTTGAAAGCAATCAGGTTTGAAGATTTAATAATTAAATAAACATTTAAAATAGGTGAGGTGGAGTTTAAAATATTCAACCAGGCACGGATATGAGAGGATGGAGGAGGGGGAGAGAAAGATAGAGAGAGAGAGAGAGAGAGAGAGAGAGAGAGAGAGAGAGAGAGAGATGGGAACAATGTGGAAAAGAAGGGAAAGAGGGTCAAATACGTAAGACTTTGTAGGCGGGGTTAGGGGGAGAGAAAGAGAAAGATAAGGACTAAAGGGAAAAAGGGAAAATATAAGTAGTCAATGTGCCCTCACTAGCAGATTTTCGGACTGTCGCTGTTTGTTGCTGGAGAGATGTCACATGGAATTTGACACGTTAAAGATTTATCCGGATTGGAGAGGGGTGTTGTTCGCAGTAATTAAGATGCGTCCTCTAAAAGTAAGCTTAGTTACATCAAACTTATACGCATTTACTGGGTCGTTGATACAATTCGGTAAGGGAAACCTGTGTAATTAAGTAGATAAAACGGTAATTATATATATATATATATATATATATATATATATATATATATATATATATATATATATATATATATATATATAAGGGCTCGACAATATTTGTAGTACACTTTCGTATTCGACTTTCCGAATACCATAGAGTGGCGAAATTCTTTCAATGGCATAGCATAAGCATATAAAAACAATACCTGAAATAAAAAATGGAAGAAAATCGATTAGGTAAGGAAAAATATTTAATTTTCATCATTTTTTAATAAAACACAGCGACATTATTTTTCGGACATCTTTGAAAAACTGTTATTAGTCTGTAATATAATCTTTCTTCTCAATAATTTTAATCAATCTCTCTTCATAATGATCACACATATGCACAATAACATCTCTACGTTTTTCTATTAGTTGATTTTGGGCATCTAGTATTCGTTCCCATATTTGAGCCTCTTTCGTTATTTCAGCTCCATCATAGACAAGTTGCACACGCATTTCCCAAATATTTTCCATTAAATTTAGATCTGGGCTTTTTGCAATCCATTCCAAAGTAGTCATATTCACTTTAGCCATCCATTCTTTCATGGATGCTGCAATTGTCTTGTTGTAGAACGAAATCATTCCCCATCTCTTTTCTTATCTTTGGTAGGGTTTTCTCGTCCAGCAACTGTTTGTATCTGTCGCTATTCTGTCGTCCTTTCAGCCACTCCAAACATATATTTCCATTAGCGAAGATCATACCTCAAACCATAACTCCTCCTCCCATCTGTCGTTTGTTCAATACAACAGGCTCACCCCTTCTCGACCAAGTACACCATCCATCGCGGCTATCAAACTTCAAACGCTTCTCACCAGTAAATATAGCCTTCTTGAAGTCAACATGCTTTGTTAATTAGCTTTTATCACTCTCCAGTCTTGCTCCTATGTGTTTCTTTGTTAGTGTAATTTTTTACTTAACGTTTGCATACTTCAATCCAATCCTGTGCAGCGTTCTTTGTACTGTTCGAACGTTTACATCCAATTTCTCGCTGTAACTTTTTCCCCAGATTTCAAACGCTGTGTCACAGTCCTCTTTATTCGCCTTTCAGATCTCTTGCTAATTGAACTTTCCGTTCTCTCTTCTTTTTCCGCTCGGAGTTTGTCTTCAGCATGTATTCGACCGTTGATTTCGACAGCTTCAAGTCCATGGCGATCATTCTGATTCTGAAGTCATCTTTCCGCTTCATCCGTGCCAAACAGCCGACTTCTTTTGAATGCATTTTACCCCGTGAAATGTACTTGCTTGCCAATAGAATAAAACAGATAATTGATTCCAATGATGATAGCTAAGTGTACACGCAGAAAATTTCCATACAGCAACACATGCATGAACATAGCTCTTAATAAAACAGGAATTTTTGTCATGTCCGGATAACAGTGTCGCGCAAGTTTTTGCAAAAATCACAAAAAACTAAAATGGTCAAAGTCAAACTACAAAAATGATTACACTAGTAGTGGATTTTCACCCCTCAACTACGTACTTACAATCTCAATTTTTTTGGCACTAGTAACTACATTGAAGTACTTTTTTCAAAGTGACAGATAAATATTGTTGGGCCACACACACATATCTATCTATCTATCTATCTATCTATCTATCTATCTCTATATATATGCATATATATATATATTTATATATATACATATATATTTATATATATACATATATATATATATATTTATATATATATACATATATATATTTATATATATATACATATATTTATATGATGATTGCAACATCTTGTCAGACGAGTGCCACTCCCTCAGACATTTTAAATCCATGAGCCCAAATGTCTGAGGGAGTATCTATACATACATGATGATATATATACATATATATACATATATATATATATATTTATATATATACATATATATAGATCTATATATATATGCATATATACATACATTTATATATGTATATAAAGATAACCATATATAAACATAGGTATATACATATATGAGGGACGCTCCAAAAGTAATACCTTTTATTTTATATCCCGCCCGAATGGATGAAGGGTATATCAAATTACCTTGTTACGATTATGAAATTATGCATTCATTACTTGAGATGTTGGCGAAGTGCATTGCAAATGGTGGTGGTTATCTACAAAAAAAACATAAAAAGCCACCCGTTGAAAGGGTATTCATCCTGTCTTTGTAGATCTTTAATCTTCCAGTATTTGAGTAAAAAATATTACGATTTACTTATTGAATAGCCATCGTGTTATTTAAAACAAATAATTACAAAATACCATCTAAGGTGACTTGCAATATTCGATCAGAAAAAATGTCAAAGCCTTAAACATAAATACTATAACTTTGAAATTTATGTAGAAGACCAGCATGCCATTCTCTACCGAACGCCTTTTATGAATAATCCATAAACTGTGAAATCACCAACAGTTAAAAGATTAGCAGTTTTACAAAAACCACTGAAGCCATATTGTACTTCACTAAATTGGCCTCGATTTTCCAGAGAAAAAACTTGCCGTTGACCAACCTTTCAAAAGTTGTACTCATGATAGAGAAGAGACTAACATGACGATACTTTGTTGAGTCAGACCGATCAGCAGCATTTGTAAAGATAGATATAATAGACGAATATTTTCAGCAGGAACGGAAACATGATTTTGAGAAACATATGTTGAATGATTTTGAGAGGATAGAAGAAATTTCTGGAGCATGACGTTTGAGAATGATAAGAAGACTCTAATCAGGACGGGAAGCCTCAACCTGCAGAAAGAATCTTAGGAACGACGTGAATGATAATCATAGAATCAAGTGGCTTATCAGTTTTCTAGGAAAAGAATCAGGAAGAACAACAATAAAACCAATAGAAGAATTGTCTTCAAAGATACGAGCAAATAGATCAGCTTTATCCGTTCGCATTTCACTCTGCGCTATAGAGATTGGAGCATTATGTCTCACAGACCCGAAACGCTTAGCAAGGGGGCTTTTATTTCTGTATGACCGTCTTGTTCCATACGCGTGCGCATATTTTGTTGGCAAAGGATTCCTCATCAATCGTGAGCGAAATACTGACCTCCCCCCCCCTTCGAGTTGGCCATTTATATTCAGCAACTCTCGCGACTTCACGTGGCTTATCTCGTCCTTCTCCATAAAACACGGCACACCTCTTTTATCTTCTTCTGCTGGTTTCCCGCGCTGGCAGCAGAGAAAACATATATTTTGCTTCTTTTAAGCGAGGTTGTTTATAAAATGACTAGTACACACTCATTCTATGATTTTCTTTCTCATCCATTACGCAGCGAGAATGTTAATGTTTTTATACATATGAAATATAATTATGTTTCTCTTCTCAGATTCGCCGCTGTTTCTCTATGCTGCTGTTTTGTCTAGCCGTGGCCGCATAGTTCACCACACATTTCTGATATGTATGGTCGTCGACTGTCTCATCAGTTTAGCTAGGCGAATAAAATAGTTTACATAAAATAAAGAAATAGAGACCTTTTCTCTTTTAGATTTTATTCATGGAGAGAGCAGACTCGCCATAGTAGAATTAATTAAAGTTCTCTTAACTAATTATTTAATGTATTCATACACGTAATTAAGTTAAATAACAGGCGAACATAGATCTTAAGGTGATTATTTCGCCCTTAACGACAATCAAATGTTACCTTACAGAATCATTTGATAACTATCTCGTGCAGCGTCCTTCTAGCAGATTCGCATTATTCGGTGTCACTAGCTCGGCTCTTATTGACAGACTGATTTGTAAAATATTTGTTTGCCCTAACTTCAACAAGGCGTGACGTCAATATTATAATTACATTCCATGTCATCGTATATCTTTCTAGTTTGACATGCAACAAAACTCTATAACTTTAGTTGCCATACATCTATAATTTACTCACTGGTAACAATTCTGTTTTGCAAGTCTCGTGTTCTTATAATATATACTTAGAACACCTCTGTCAAATTAAAAATAACTCACTGACTCCAGAAATGATGTAACATATGTTGTATGTAAGAAAAGTATTCCGGTGATAATGTGTTTCACGCATAAATCCTTGGGAAAAATGTAGTAGTAAGGTTACAAATAGCATTACCGCAAAGAGACAACAGGTGCGTTCTTTTTTGCGATTAGCACAGGGAAAGAAGCAGAAAAAAGAGAAAACCAAGAAGTGTACCTGGTTTTATGCAAAGAAGACGTGATGAACGGGATAAGCCCGTGTAAATGGATGAGGTTTGAATAAGATATTTTAATAAGATATTTTTTATAAGATTTTAATAAGATAAAAGGACCCGTTTTGGAGAGAAATGATGTAATACTCTGTTTCATCTTGCGTGGGTAGAAACGTTATTATCAGTCGTAATCTTGCAGAATAAACACTGTGCTCAAGTAAATTAAACTTGACAAGCCACTCGAAACGTATTTTTTTCAAGTTGTGGTAGAGAAAAGAGTGAATATTTGAAAGGGACTAGAAGCAAAAATGAATAAATCGGATCAATGTTAAGAGAAGTAAGGAATAGATTACAGAAACAGTAGTAAAGAGTTTGCAGTGAGAAAAAGGACAGTATGGGGCAGACGACTTTGCTCAATAGATTGCCAGTTCGAAATGGTATTGGATGTATCTATCTTATTGTATAAGGGAACTGGCACATGGCAATAATAAATTGTATTGCTTCATAAACTGTTACACACGACTAGTGTAGTCTTGCATAGCCACGTGCGTTTCCTTTTGACAATGATCGCTAACCCCAACGTCTTGTGTGTTGGATTTATTTTCTTTAATTTTTCCTTTGGCTGTAACCGAAACGTATGCACAAAATTACAATAAAAAATAAAACAGCTGTCGGGAAAATATAGAAAAAAATATTTTGTGGATGGCAGTTAGGCTTTCGGTGCAGGTGTGATACTATCAGCTAAGGTCTCCATCTACGTTCTGTCGTGGGCATGTTCGTTAGTTTATGTCAGCTCATCTAGATCTGCTAAGGGTTTATAGATTTTATCTAAACCACAGTATGCCTTCACATGTGTTCAACCAGCATCTCTCTTAAACTGTAACTGTCGTCAGATGTCGCAAACCCAGGACTTCCCGTAAGTGTCACAAAACTCACCGAAACACATAAAACTGCTTGTAAACTAACTCTTTGATTAACAATAATATATTTTTTTTTATTTTGTGTACCTTGGTAAACAACTTCCTCACTATTGTTCTAGTGATAAACTTATTTCCTCTTTTAATGCTATATTTTTGTCTTTTTTTTTACTTCCTATCATTTGAGGATTAAGTCGATAGTATGTTACTCTCAGTGATTACTCAATAAAAATAAACATCAAAATTATAATAAACTACAAAGACGTGTGCATAGTGATTTAAAAAAAACTACAAAACTGTGTTTACTTGTATTGTCATGAGGATTATTCATGTAAGGTTTCTAAAATAATTCAATCTGTTGAGAAAATGAAAGAAATGATTAGATTAAGCGTTTGTCTTCTTTTCGAAATTATTGTGAAAAGCTATTTTCATATAATTACTTTATGTTTATATCACATCAACGCCGTGTATTTGTGAAACTTTTTTTTTATGTCGTAAACGATTTCTGAAATGTAAGCTTAGTTATTTAAAAGTAATTTGATTATAAAGTGAATAATTGAAGTAAATTATCTGCAGATTATTGAATTATACATTTCTCTCATTTAAACCTATTGTGAAATTTTATTTGGATTCTTTTTTACTTTAGTTTGAAATAAATACTTTTTACTTATAAACTAGCAAGGATATTTGAAATTACAAGGGCATGCATGAGGAGAACGACATCTTCGCCACGTATAAACATTATTGCATACATGTATGTAGTATGCACTCAACACTGGTTGCATAAAGAGAGGTAACCGCAGTAGCATTAACTATGTTGGTAAATTAATAATCTTTACTGTTTTGTACAGCATTTTAAAATTCTCAGTAAAATTAAAATGCAACTAAAAACAATGTCTGAGGGATTTTTTTCATAGATGTCAACTAAAATTCTCAGTAAAATTAAAATGCAATTAAAAACAATGTCCGAGGTATTTTTTCACAGCTGTCAACTAAAATTCTCAGTAAAATTAAAATGCAACTAAAAACAATGTCCGAGGTATTTTTTCGTAGATGTCAACAAAAATTCTCAGTAAAATTAAAATGCAATTAAAAACAATGTCCGAGGTATTTTTTCACAGCTGTCAACTAAAATTCTCAGTAAAATTAAAATGCAACTAAAAACAATGTCCGAGGTATTTTTTCGTAGATGTCAACAAAAATTCTCAGTAAAATTAAAATGCAATTAAAAACAATGTCCGAGGTATTTTTTCACAGCTGTCAACTAAAATTCTCAGTTAAATTAAAATGCAACTAAAAACAATGTCCGAGGTATTTTTTCATAGATGTCAACTAAAATTCTCAGTAAAATTAAAATGCAACTAAAAACAATGTCCGAGGTATTTTTTCATAGATGTCAACTAAAATTCTCAGTAAAATTAAAATGCAACTAAAAACAATGTCCGAGGTATTTTTTCATAGATGTCAACTAAAATTCTCAGTAAAATTAAAATGCAACTAAAAACAATGTCCGAGGTATTTTTTCATAGATGTCAACTAAAATTCTCAGTAAAATTAAAATGCAACTAAAAACAATGTCCGAGGTATTTTTTCATAGATGTCAACTAAAATTCTCAGTAAAATTAAAATGCAACTAAAAACAATGTCCGATGTATTTTTCATAGATGTCAACTAAAATTCTCAGTAAAATTAAAATGCAACTAAAAACAATGTCCGAGGTATTTTTTCACAGCTGTCAACTAAAATTCTCAGTAAAATTAAAATGCAACTAAAAACAATGTCCGAGGTATTTTTTCATAGATGTCAACTAAAATTCTCAGTAAAATTAAAATGCAACTAAAAACAATGTCCGAGGTATTTTTCATAGATGTCAACTAAAATTCTCAGTAAAATTAAAATGCAACTAAAAACAATGTCCAAGTTATTTTTTCATAGATGTCAAGTGCCAATGCCGACCTAACGATATTGTTGAACCATTTATGAAAAACATATTTGTATAAAATTATTTACAACTTATCTTGACCAAAATACTTATTTCACTTTCTATCCTTCACTGTATATTTTCTAAAATTCAGTCACCACTTATCAGTATGGCAACAGAATATTCTTTTAATTCTTTGAACTCTCAAGTATATACCCGACACAGTAAGGCACAGCCTATATAAAAAATGGATTAGATATTTACGGCCATATACTCAAGAGTCAAAACAATAAACAGAACATGCACTGTCCCTATTATCAGTACTCGAAGGTCATTCAAGGGTAAGGGTTAATTAATGTAAAGTGCTAGTGTAGTGATTCGGTTATAGCGTAAGTTAGGTACGATGTGATTATTTAAGGGAACGGTCAACTAAGAACTTGTTTACATTAGACTTGAAGGCTACACTACTGTAGTCGTCTGGGAAGTAGGCCAATGGAACAGTGTTCCACAGGCGGGCAGTTCTAGGTAAGAATCTTTATTCATTGAATCTGCGTTTAGATTTAGGCACAGCTAAAAGTAGTCGAATGTTTTTGTGAAAGTTTAGCCCAGAGGAACCATTGCTTAGGGCACTTGTCACATATCTTTTTTTCGATCTTGATATTTATTTTCGATTTTTCTTGATATAATTACGTTGTTTTTTTCACCTCCGTGTTGTTGTGTCGTATACTTCTTTCTCGGTGTATTTCCGGAACCTTTTTTTATTTCTACAGACGTAATGAATGGATTTTCAGTAAAATGGTGAAACGATATAAAATGATTCATATATAAAATACAATACTTTACTCATACGGACAATGTGTGCAAAAATCATTTTGGGGAAATATATTGAATCATCTTGGGTTATATATTAAGACTTTACGCCAGTAAGTTGAGATTATGTTAACTCGTCGTAATTTTGGCGAGCATTACCCAGAGTACATATTAGAATTAAAAAACACGGAAATATCGTGATTGAGGCGTGCATTGAAACGCATTAGAAATGCAGGTGTCGAATTATTGGATAGAAATGATTAAATGTTCGAAGGACATAACAGAGCTTCTAGACAGTAGGACGCGGGAAAACAGAGACAACGCGCGTTCTGAGAATGTAATTTGTAAACGAATGTCACCCGATGATGGCGTCTGCGTCATTCACTCACCTAGTAGAAGAACAAGTAAAAAGAAATTAATTTTGTCCTCTTTTTAAAAGGAATTTTAGTCTTTCCCCTAGTCTCTTTCCTTCGTGAACAAACTTACTCTCCCCAATAAAACACTTTTAACTCTTAACAGGCCTCTATAGAAAATTCCTCTCGAATTAAAAAGAAGACCGCAATCACAATGTGTATCGCAGTCCGCACATGGAATAGCAATGATAAAAATAATGAAAGACCAGCTAATGTGTATGTACAAATATCAGCAGCGATAGGAGGCGTCCGGCGTTGCCCGGTCGGAAAACACGCTTAAATATATTTTAATTTGTCCACATTTCGTATATATCATTAACGAGTAAATACTATATTCACTATTTATTTTGATATTTTATAGTGTTGATTTCAAAAGTTAAAATGATATGATTTGGGTGCCACCAGTCGGAATTAGAACCGAAACTGAAGTAAAACAGTATTACGTAATCCTAGCACAAGACCCTTGTCAGTCGGATATGAGATAGATAAAAAACTAATATGAGTGTACAAAATGTATAACGATATGAGCGGGTGTATTATTTTAAAAAATAACAAAACTATAAAAGTACCATTGATGTAGGTACCCGTCGGGAAACAAAATGCCATGTTCCAAAAAACACATAAATCGATCAAGTAATTCTTATCTCAGAAAATAACATTTTATAAGGAAAAGATAACGTTGTTTTCATTCACTATATTGGTTATATAAAAAAGAGGCAATTAAAACTGCAAAGGTTACAACCAGTCTGATAATGGCTACGATTTACTATTAAAATCACTAAAAGTAAAAAAATGAATAAATCCATTTTAATACATCATTCATAACATTTATTTAGTAGGGGATCAAAAAAGGATAATAACTTTTTTTATTCAAGTTAATAAATAGTAATGCAAAAATAGTTGAAAAATATGTATTGTCATCCCCACACTAATTTTATTCGAATCCGTTGAAAACCGTTTAGAAAAATAGAGAGACAGAGAGACATAAGTAAGTGTTATAAATGAGATTCGTTTTCTGATGGGTCTGGCAAAATTCCTCAAGTGCACGTGTGTACTATTGTGGAAGACAACGTGTATAAACAGTTTATTTAATGTTTATTAAAAGTTATAATGTGACACTTGGAAAGAAATTCCAACATGGAAATTTCGTATGCATCTATGTATCCTGAAAAATTTACTATAAGATTGTATATGCTTCTGAAAGTTTGTGATTATTTAGACAAAGCCATTGAAACTAAAACCTTATAAATGCGTGTATATATATATATATATATATATATATATATATAGAGAGAGAGAGAGAGAGAGGGGGGTGGGAAGAGAGAGAGAGAAGCTGGGCTAGGTAAAGGTGTATGTCTAGCCGCCCTGATGAGTTGTGATACAACGAAACAGTACTGTATGTGGATGGCATATATATATATATATATATATATATATATATATTCAGAATGTGATAGAGAATATATAATTATTTCCACGGCCAGACAACGTCGCAGCTCACAAGAACCATGAAAGCCAACAAAATGGATGTCCAAGACTCGGGTTTAGCCATCAGTTGACTGGCTGTGGAAATAATTCTATATTCTTTCTCACATTCTGAAAATTATATTGCTCGTTAGTGTTCGTGATGACATCCTTAGCGATTATTAAAATTCCTACTAGTGAGACATCGACTTGGGTTATAACCGGTCGCGATGATCACATCCCTTGTTTGAGACGAAAATAGGTTTATTCCAGTGTCGCATTGTTACGGTTTACATGGTCTCTGGTAGTTAATATGACTTTCTTGTGTGAGGCGCGTTAGCTCAGTTGGTAGAGTACTTGTCTCGCATGAAAGAGACTCGAGTTTCGAATACCGAGTTCGGCTGTGTCTAACTGATGAGCCAAAATGAAGGCGAAACTCGAGTTTTGGACTTCCATTTTGTTGGATTTCATGGCTCTTGTGAGCTACGGCGTTGTCTGGCTGTGAAAGTAATCATATATATATATATATATATATATATATATATATATATATTTATTTATTTACCAGTGGTGAAAAAAAAAAAACGGACTAAAGTGCTCAATGTGTAGTCAGAGCAGTATATAGGAAATTTATTACTGTGAGTCCAGAATGAGTTTACAAATTGTTTCAACTAGAGGAAAATCCTCAAAGAGAGGAAAAATCCAACTAGCATCATCAGAATTCATAGATGGACTAAGTTATAAAGTCAAATAAAAATGGAAAGATCGTAGATAAAGGGGAGTTAGAAGAGAAGGGGGAGTGGTGGGGAGAGGACGTTGGAGTTTAAAGTAGTAGGAGTGTATTAAAAAAAGAGAGGGGTTTATAATTAAATATTAATTATGTGTAAATGCTGAAATGCCGTAAAACTGTCCTACTAAGCCAGGACTCTCAATGGATTAAAAAAGACCAACCTACCTCCTTCGACCTTGCGATGGGTGCTTTTGATGCAGCTGAGGCTACTGACTTAGTAGGCCTTTTCATCCTATATAATATCACAAAATTTATCCCCAACAACAACGTGGGACTTTACAGAGATGATGGCCTTATCATTGTTGAAAACGCAAGCGGCCCAAAGTGCGAAGGCATTAAAAAGAACATTATCAGGGAACTGAAGAATATGGATCTAAAGATTGAAGTAACTTCCAACTTAAAAACAGTAAATTTTCTAGATGTTACCTTTAACCTCCCTAATAATACTTATGAACCATACACTAAAAATAATACATACCCCCTATATATACACCCTATGTCCAACCACCCCAAACACATTATTAAACATATCCCTAAATCAATAGAAAAAAGGCTTAGCACAAACTCATCTAACTCCAGCATTTTTAACCTACACAAACCCTTCTTTGAAAATGCTTTAAAGGAATCTGGATATTCCAACCCTAATATTACATACTTGGACCCTAATAAACCCAACAATACAAATAGGAATAACAGATCCCGCAAAGTCCTCTGGTTTAACCCTCCCTATAATAATATGATAAAAACTAAATTAGGTAAAAAATTCTTCATGCTTCTTAATCACCACTTCCCCCCTAGTAATATTCTACATAAAACTTTTAATAAGAACACTATTAAGCTTAGCTACAGTTGCACAAATAATCTAGAAAATAAAATTAAAAAACACAACAATAAAATACTAAATAACCACAACTATAATAACAATGGTCAAAATAACTGTAACTGCCTTAACAAACCCCAATGCCCGCTCCAGCAAAATTGTCTCTCAACAAATGTGGTTTACAAAGCAACTATTGCCCCTGCTGAAGACCCACAAAACAAAAAATTTTACATTGGCCTCTCAAGCACCACGTTCAAAGACAGATTTAGAGTGCATAAATGCTCCCTAAATAACCCCAACCACCCAAATAGTACTTCATTAACTAACCACTATCTACTACTTACCCGAAACAACCTCACCCCAATTATTAGCTGGGAAATTCTTAATAGAGCTAGTACCTGTAAATCCCTAAACTCCCCATGTTATTTATGCTTAACTGAAAAATTACTGATTACTAATTTTAGAGATAGAGATAAACTTCTAAATAAAAAAACTGAAACCTCACTTAATTGTAAACATTATAAATCCCACCTCTTAAGCAACTTCTCACCCTTCTAATAATAACTATAACCCACCCCTAAAATCTAACACTAACGAATTACACACACCCTATTTACAACCTAAACTATATAGTCCCCCATTCATTTTAAAAGAACCCCTCCACAGAACCCCCACCTATTTATCCCACCATTTTTTAGCTACATCTCTCTTTACCAAACTCATTTTTGTACCCCCCCTTTGCCTTAATCACTCCTTATGTCATTATTTAAAGGTTCTCGCCCCATAGTCTCTTATTGGCTATTTCCATAATTAGGTCTCGATTTCTATTATTTCAATTACGTACTTATCACAATTGGTATCCTTCGACTTGCCTCTCGGTCTATTATCTACTTGTTAACAACTAATCATTTACTTACCTTCTATTTTAATTAATTATTTAATTTACCATCTACATATAACATATATAATACGCTTTTCTCTTATATTTACCTCTTACTAATTCTTTCAATAATAATTATCATATTTTTTAACACGAAGCTTATTTACATATTTTTCGTATTTGTGTTTGTACATATACTCAAGCACATGCTCCTCCCCCATTGATGTGTGTATTTTTTTACATGTGTACTCATGTGTATGTATTTGTGTGTTTTTGTTATCTACTTACTATCTACATTTTATTAATAATTATATTAATTTTTATTATTTAATTAACTTACTGATATCCTTAGTTTTTTTTACTTTATTAAATAAACCTATAACGTATAATTCACCTATTTACCCTTCTATTTCTCATTTCTTTCTTTCAACTTAACGCCCGACAATTCAAAAAACTATAAATAATAAATTAAAAACAAAAAATTAATTTTTTCAATCTCTCCCTGCCCAGCTAATTTATATATATATATATATATATATATATATATATATATATATATATATATATATGTATATATATGTGCACATATATATATGTGTGTGCGTGTGTATGTGTGTGTGTTTGTATATGTATGTATATGTGTGTGTATGTATGTATTTATATGTGTGTATATATATATGTGCGTGTGTATATGTATGTATATATATGTATTTGTGTTTGTGCGTATCTTCTACATGTGTGTATATGTATGTGTTTATATATATTTGTATTTGGTTACGTATCTTCTACATGTATATTTGTGTATGTGTTTTCTTTTATAAATATCTCCCTAATAATTTTATGAATTTTATTATTTGATTAACTTACTGATATTCTTACCTATTTCTATATTAGTAAAATAAACTTGTAACTTATAATTCATTAATTTATATTTTTCTCTTTCTCTCTTTCCTTCAACTACAACGCCTGAAAATTTAAAAATTATTTATAAAATATTTTTCAATTCCCCCCCTCCCAGCTAATTTATATGTATATATATATATGTATGTATATGTATATGTATATATATATATATGTATGTGTAAGTGTTTGCATCTGGATGTATGTGTATTTGCATATATGTTTATATATGTATATATGCGTGTATTTTTACGTATCTGTGTATGTGTACATATATATATATGTGTTTGTATATGTATGTTTGTGTATATGTGTATATGTATATATATATATATATATGTACGTATGTGTGATCACGCATGTGCTTTTCCCCCATTTTCGTATGTGCATTTGCTGTACATATTTATGCGTGTGCTTATATTTGTTTGTTACTTATTAAAAATGTTTTTTTCTATTATTTAAGTTACTTACTTAAGCTTTCACCTATTTTATTTTATTTCATTAAAATAAACCTGTAACGTATAATTTCTACCTGCCCGGCTAATTTATTTATATATATATATTATATTTAATTATATATATCATTATACTATCAAAATAAACCTGTAAAGTATAATTCATTAACTTATTTTTCCTTTTCTTTTTCTTTCCATTTTATAAACAATAAATATCTTTCAATCTCTCCCCGCCCGGCTAAATTACTTTAAACCCCATTTTCAACCCGTTCCTTCACCTATTTTATTTTATTTTATTAAAATAAACCTGTACCGTATTATTTCTACCTGCCAGGCTAATTTATTTATTATATTTAATTATATATATCATTACACTATCAAAATAAACCTGTAAAGTATAATTCATTAACTTATTTTTCCTTTTCTTTTTCTTTCCATTTTATAAACAATAAATATCTTTCAATCTCTCCCCGCCCGGCTAAATTACTTTAAACCCCATTTTCAACCCGTTCCTTCACTAACATTAACTCTCCAACCTATTGCCATGGTGATCCTTTAAATTAACTGTTACTTATGCCGTTATCAACAAAAGTAGCGTCTTTTAAGTTTAAACCGTTAAAAAACACGTATATAAGAATTTACACATAATTAATATTTAATTATAAACCCCTCTCTTTTTTTAATACACTCCTACTACTTTAAACTCCAACGTCCTCTCCCCACCACTCCCCCTTCTTTTCTAACTCCCCTTTATCTACGATCTTTCCATTTTTATTTGACTTTATAACTTAGTCCATCTATGAATTCTGATGATGCTAGTTGGATTTTTCCTCTCTTTGAGGATTTTCCTCTAGTTGAAACAATTTGTAAACTCATTCACAGTAATAAATTTCATATATATATATATATATATATATATATATATATATATATATATATAGGTTTAATTATAAACTTCTATACATTGATTTATTCATAAAATCCATCTGTAAAGATACCAAGACATATATTAATCTTATTTTGATAAATTATTACGATTAGAATTTTTTCTGAATTAAATTATTTCAAAATAGATCTATATACAAATTTCGTTCGCTAATTGAATATGTGTTTTAATTTATTTAATTCATATGTATCCGTATACTTTTAGTTATTAAAATTTTTTTTAAAATACTTGTAACTTTCTGGAACGACTAAATGTTCTAATATTGTACGTTTTGGGGAAAAAAAAGTATGACACCATGCGCTAGAGATTCCTGAATCTCATTTAAAACGTTTTATTTAAACTATAAAATACACAAGAATAAATTAAAAAATATTTGAAACTTATTGATTACTTTCCATGTGATTTTCCATGTGTCCAACATTATAAAACTGGTGAATGTCGTTTGTACGAAGCGGTGTCACACTGAAGCAGACCCAAAAAGTTTTATAAATGCAACTAAAAATATGTGTATAAATTTATGCATCTCATACATACACTTTATTTATTATTGCATTGTGATTGCCTGTGTCAGATGGTGTTCAACATTCTATAATATTTCAAAATAGATCTCTTCATAAGATATGTGTTCGACTTGGATTCAAACGAATCTATGTAAACACCAACATTGCAGAATATAATGACCTGGGACGTATTATTTAAATATATTATATTATTCTATTTCATTATAATCATATGTATTTTTAGTGTGGAAATTTCATAATTTCAGCATTGTTTATTTAATTATTTATTATCAAGTGTATTTATAAATGAATATATTTTTTATAATATTGTTTAGTATTTTTTATTTTCTGCATTCTCATTAAAGAAACGATGAAACAATCGAATTAAACGTTTCTGAATTATTTTTGAAGGAGGATTGGATTCATCGGACTACTGTTCTCATCTTGAGTTTCATTTTTACAACGTTTCAGTCGATGTAACCTTCCACCTTCTTCAGGGGCATTTGGTGGAACTCGGGAATGTTTCTGTCCAACTCAGGAATTTGAACTGAGCGGAATCCTTTATGTACTTAATGGTAGTAATTCCGTCAACCATAACTTGAAAGAGGTCTTAAGAAATTCGCAATTGTATTTTTCGGTCGTCCACATTAAAGATGTAATCTTCAACTTTCAGGAGAATATCACTTTTTAGAATTTATTTTAAAAGTACTCAAACAACTCAATACACAGGTTGTTGCGAAGAATTTTGGGAGCCTAAAACCTATTTTTATTTCTGGTTGTTCATGTCACTATTTATTACTAATTATTACTATATATTAACGTATATATATATATATATATATATATATATATATATATATATATATATATATATATATATAAGGACCAAACTCAAAGAAAACCAACCTGCCTCCTCCCTTGAGGCTTGCATTTACTAATATCCGCGGGCTTAGAACTAACTTAGATGATGTTGAGTCATTTCTCCTTGTAAACACCCCGGATATCTTAGCATTAAGTGAAACTAACCTTCACTCCTCCATTCCCTCTAACCACTTTAACATGCCTGGTTATCTCCCACTCTACCGTAAGGACTCGGACAGACATATGCATGGACTTGGAGTCTATATTCGAAACACCCTCCCCCTAACTAGAGAAATAAGACTAGAATCAGAGGGCCAGGCCTTTATGTGCTTCAGACTAAATATGCAACACAATATTAGCTACTTGTATTTTCTCTACCGCTCTCCCTCAAACCAAGACTGTACCCTAATAAACAAAGTCTCAGACAGCATAGATATAGCACTCTCCCTCGATACTAGCGCACAAATACATGTATTTGGTGACTTCAATGTCCATCACAGTAACTGGCTAGGATTCTCAAATCACACAGACGTAGCTGGTAGCGCAACACATAGCTTCTCTATATCTCATTCCCTATCTCAATTGGTTACATTTCCGACACGTTTCCCAGACCAGCACGATCAACATGCCTCACTTCTAGATCTCTTTCTGACAACGGTTCCCAATGACTGTACAACAAATGCCCACAGCCCACTCGGGAATGCTGATCACGCTGTGATAATGGTAGAAATCAGCCTAAATTCTCGCCCTAAAACTGAAGACCCACTACTCAAAACAACGAGGTATTACAAAAAGGCTGATTGGGAAGCCATCAGGGAGCTCATCAGAGATGCCCCATGGCAAAATATCTTTACTCTTCCAGCGGAACAGTGTGCAAATGAGACAACTGAATGGTTCAAAACTGCTATTGAAGCACATGTTCCTGCACGGAAATACTATAGCAAGCCCCACTCCCCCCAATGGTTTACTTCAGCTTGTGCAGCTGCCATTTGTCAAAGGCAGCATGCGTTCCGCAGATTCAACCGACATAAGTCCAGCTCAAATAAACAGAAGTTTATAGAAGCTAGAAATAATTGTAAGAGAGTGATAGACACAGCTAAGTCAGATTACTCTGAAACCAGCAGAAAGCGCATCGAAGCACAGAAATTAGGAACCCGGGATTTTTGGAAAATCTACAACAGCGTAGTTAATAATGGACAGTCAATTATTCCCCCACTAACAAACAATCATGAGGTTGCTTGCACGGCAACTGACAAGGCAAATCTGCTTGCCAGTCGATTTGCCTCAAACTCCACACTGAACTCGGTACACCACTCACTCCCTGATTTTCCTCTGCGAACAGACGCCACACTTGCCGATTTGAAAATCACCCCTTCTCAGGTACATGCTATTATAAAAAACCTAGACACCTCAAAAGCATGTGGACCAGATCTCATCCCGGCTGTGCTATTAAAAAAATGCTCTGCCGAGGTTGCTCCAGTTCTGTCCAAACTTTACAATAAATGCCTTAACAAATCTTGTTTTCCCGACTGCTGGAAAACCGCCTCTGTGGTACCAGTCTTCAAGAATTCTGGTGAAAGAACTGACCCACTAAATTATTGCCCCATTAGCCTCCTCCCGCTTTTCGCCAAAATATTTGAGTCCTTAGTTAATCAAGTCCTAGTCCAGCACCTAACAGCTGCTAAACTCCTGACTGACAAACAATATGGATTCAGGCAAGCCCGTTCA
This sequence comes from Euprymna scolopes, assembly GCF_053919585.1. Classification (NCBI taxonomy): domain Eukaryota; kingdom Metazoa; phylum Mollusca; class Cephalopoda; order Sepiida; family Sepiolidae; genus Euprymna; species Euprymna scolopes. The sequence goes on along the minus strand of NC_136508.1, from coordinate 26,076,940 downwards.
ACAGCAGATATCTTAACTGTAGTTTCTGAACGTATATACCGTTCATTGGATAAAACAGGGGAGGGTAGAGCGGTGGCCCTTGATATATCTAAGGCTTTTGACAGGGTATGGCACGATGGTCTTCTAAGGAAAATTAGATCATATGGAATCACTGGAAGAATTCATAACGTAATTAAATCCTTCTTAAGTAATAGAAAAATCAAAGTTGTCCTCGACGGACGTGCATCCAAACAATATGACATAAATGCGGGAGTGCCTCAGGGGTTTATCCTTGGACCTCTATTGTTCCTGATATTCATAAACGACCTCCCTGATAATATTGTTTCGGAGATGGGTATATTTGCCGATGACACCACTCTCTATAACAGATATGAGGGGAAAACAAATGAACACATATCCAAGAAAATGGCAGAAACACTAGAGGATGACCTCCAATCCGTAGTGGAATGGGGACAAAAATGGTCGGTCTCATTCAATGCTGCTAAGACTAAGCTTGTTTCCTTCAATAACTACAAGAAACCTTCTCTACCACCAATAGCAATGGCCAAGAGCACATTGCCTGAAAGTACTTCTTTTAAACTCCTCGGCCTAACGTTTACAGGGAATATGAACTGGAATAGATACATTGAGAGCATTGCCAAGGCTGCTGCAAGGAAGGTAGGCTCTCTCTACCGTGCTAGAAAACTACTTACGCCTGAAAGTATCCTGTACCTCTATAAGGCAACCATTCGCCCATGTATGGAGTACTGTTGTCACATCTGGGCTGGTGCATCTGCTGCTTGTCTCTCGCTCCTGGACAGGGTTCAAAAAAGAGTCGCCAACCTGATAGGTCCTGAACTGTCATCTAGGCTTCAACCTCTGTCCCATCGACGAGATGTTGCATCCCTCTGCCTGTTCTACAAATACTTTAATGGTGAATGCTCTGACGAACTGCAAACACTTGTACCTCCCCGTAACTACCCCCGACAAACCCGACAAGCTACTAAGTCTCATCCCTTTACAGTGGAGATCCCTAGGTGCAAGAAAGCCTTTTACTCCAATAGTTTCTTCCCCAGAACTGCGGGTCTTTGGAACCCCCTTCCGGGATTCTGCTTTCCCAACTGCAATGATATGCAGAAGTTCAAGTGTAATGTTAACAAACATTTTTCTACTCTTCTCCCTTCATAATGACCCCGCTAATTAATTCCATAATAGTAGCCCCCTGCTTCAAAGTGGCACTGTGCCTTGTTTGGGGTGAAAATTGAATAAAAAAAAAAAAAGGTAGGCTATATATATAAGTGTTTCCCTATTTCGACACAGGCACCGATTCCGATTCCAGTTCTTTTAAAATTCTTTAACATTTAAATAGATAGTCAATGCTTTACAATAGTTGAGATGACTGTACTCTCCTCTCGTAAAATGTGCTCGTATATTTTGCAAAGTTTTTATTAAAATACCTTGCTTCAAGTATAAGCATTAAATCTATTTCTAAGTTACTCTTTCTGGAGATTAAAGCCTGAAGACTCAGTTCAGGCGGTTCTCAGAATATTGCGAATTACTAAACATTCTGTTGGAATTTGTTTGTCTCTATAGACACACGGCGGTCCTTATTCGTGCAATTTTTTATTTGACTAATTAATTCTGGTTTTCTGACTTCTTTATTCCTCCTATACCTCACATCATTCTTCACAGACTCCCTGCTTCCCTTGAATTTTAATGCCACTCCAAAACCGATGTTCGATTCTTGCAAGATAGTCCAAAAGCAATTTGAAGCATTCCATACGTTTCTGTGTCATTTTTCAAGTTCACAACACAATTGTATTACATACCATTCTTCTAAAGTGTCCTCTCGTCCAGATAACATTTTTGAAATTCCCCAGCTCTGAGAATCAGGGTTTAGTAGGAGGCATTCCAATTCCGGTTTCAACTGTTTATTTGAACCTGCAATCATAAGAATTGAACGGTCATCTCGAGCAAAAACATACTGAATTTTCAAGAACAATTTAAATGCATGTTCAAAAAATCTGGAAACATATCGAAGACACCTTGTACATCGTTACCTTACACTTCGAAGTTTGATAAAACAATTCCCAAAATGATTTACAAAATACTGAAAAAGGCGGAATATTACATCTCTCGACACATTGAAAAAAGCATTCAAAGTGGGAACAGTCGTACAAATAATAACTTATGAACATGTCTGGTTTGTAGTAAAATCGGGGCAATGACTCAAGCTTAGACACATTTAAGCAGGTGTTTATTAAACAAAACTGTGAAACCTCCCAGGGTTTGAGATAGAGCTGAAAATAATAAAAAAACAATAACAAAGCAATTATTTTCTTAAAAGTCTAATAATTAAATGGCGCATTTACAACGGGGAAACTGAATTAGTTTCACTTGTGCAATTATTCAACACATAATTAAATCACAAACCAATGTAGCAAGTAATACCATAAACTGTTTAAATTTTGTTGGCATGAATTGTCGGTTATCGATGTGGTATAAAAATGCCCTACAATCTCTAATAAATACGAACATCTTATCTGCATATATAAATATATAGAGGAAAATCTACAAAGCATGTATAATTATGTAGAAATATACATCTATGTATATAAAAGTGAGAATGCGTGTATGTGAGAGTGAAAATATTCTCCACCTATATTCTCAATGAATTATTGCTCTGTAAACTTGAAAATTGGTATATAGGCTATTCAGACAGGTGGGAAACTTTTCATTCGTGTTTACCCAAATAAAAGTGCTGCTAAAGGGTTAAAAATTGAAAAATTGGTTTGGGGGGTCATCAGAATGTTACTTTCTAGTAAACTTTTTCACGAATGCGTATAGGCGAATCCTTCACATGACAGATTTCTATGTTAAGAATAATAAGGTTTGAAAACGTTTTTAAAATATCACGTCAAGCTGGCCAGATAGTTATCGTCCTTTACTCACTGTCTTTAGGTTTTGTATTTCGATCTCAGCTAGAGTACTTTTTTAATTACAAGAACTTAACTGTTTAGAAAAAAACATAGTACTCGTTTCTGTATGAATTAAAACATAATATTTATGCTATTTTACAACTGGGCAACGGCAGGACGCTTGCTAGTATTTTATTACTTAAAATGATTTCGGACAAATATTATTCACTATAAATAGAATATCAACAATGGGGGTTGTTTTATTTATGCTATAATTTACATATAATCTAAACTACTGGTTTAATTCTATAATTTTGTAATATATTAAGAATAATTCCGAATGAATAATGGGTGCTTTGTAGTTATTTTAGGAGGATGATGTACAATGATCTATACAATAATACGCTTGTACTCCTGGTGTAATATTCGAGGTGCCTTTAAAAGGTTTACAGCCATTTTCCGTATGGGCACTTTTATTGATGGTACACAAATGAAAAGTCCTCTTCAAACCGACCTTCCTTGGCTGTAATGCAGTTGTTGTACCGTTCTAACAACTTCTAGAATGCCACATGGAGGTCATCCTATGTGCGCATGTCAACGACCCTCGTCACAACCGCTTTCATCTCATCAATTGTCTCATAACGACACTCTCCAAGGTTTTCCTTGAGCTGAAGAATTAACCAAAAGTCACCGGACTATACGGAGATTAAGGAACATCTCTCAACTGCCATGGAAAATCTTTCTTTCAGATTTCCCTGACGACTCTTATAACAAACTTCACCAAACCTTTCGCATCTTCTGTTTCTCGCGAATCATTGCATGTGCAGTTCCACTGCCGACATCAAACTATGCGCTTCTTGACTCTATAGAGACACGACTCCCTTTATCGATGACATTCTTTATTTGGCTAATAAACTCCTGTGTTCTGACTTCCTTACAAATACCGATTCCGGTTCCTTTAAATTCTTTATATTTTAATAAAGTTGTTTTTGTTAGAATATTTTTTTCGGATTATCCTAAAAACATATATTTTTGTGCTTTTATTTCCGCAAACGTAAACATATGCTTTTAGCGGTTTGTCTATGTATTTTTTTAGTTTTATTGGGATTTTAAAATCAATAAATATTTATCATTTTATCATTAGTACCAGCAAGAAAAAGAAAGTTTCAAATAAAATCAAACAAACAAAAACACGTTTAATATAATTGTTTTTAACATCGGAAATTAGCCACCCATTTTTCTGATTCCGATACTCCAAAAACTTCCGATTCTTACAATTCTCGATTCCAATTAATTGGTATAACACTAATAAAAATTCTCGAGTCCAATTAATCGATATAACACAAATAAAATTAAAATCAGTGATTAATTTCTCATTCATTGTGTAACTTCTCGCCTTGTGAGTTTGGCTACGTCTCTGTGTGACTAAATGTATTGGGACTGAATCACACTTGGTTCATATTAAAGTTGCTTACCACGTCATTAGGGAAGGTTGATTTGCAATTTTTAGTCAAATGCAAGCGACTCTATAAGTCACTCCGTCGGTCGGTCTGTCGATCGGTCGGTCTGTCGGTCTGTCGCTCTGTCTGTAACACTTTCGTGCTTGGCCTTTTTGGTTAAGGTCAAAGGTCTCTTGTTAATAGATGCTGTTCTTAGCTTTTTAAGTTTTTTTTTTACCTTTTGGCCAAGATCAAAGTGTAGTATCTGTTCCGGCAGATACTGCAAGCTATGACTAGCAAAGACCAGATGTGGGGGCAACCCCACATGCCTGACCTTTAACCAGCTTCCATTTCCCACCTCTCGGGAGCTGGTCCCCTTTTTCCCTTCCCCCTCCCTTCACTCCTCACATTAAAAATTTGCCTTGTGCCTAATTTGCTCGGTGGGGGAGCAAATAAATACCATCTGTTCCGGCAGATACTGCAAGCAAAGACCATATGTGGGGGCGACCCCACATATAAGACCTTGGTCAATGTAGGGGCAACCCTTCATACCAATTGTCACTGTCCAGCTCCTCTACTCCCCGGAGAGTTGGTCCCCATTTACCCTTCACTCCTCATATTAAAAATGGGCTTTGTGCCTAATTTGCTCGGTGGGGGAGCAAATAAATATCAACCCCACATATAAGACCTTGGTCAATGTAGGGCGACCCTTCATACGAATTGTCAGTATCCAGCTCCCCTACTCCCCGGGGAGTTGGTCCCCATTTCCCCTTTACTCCTCACATTAAAAGTCGGCCTATTGCCTAATGTGCTTGGTGCGGGAGCAAATAAATACCCTTTTCTTGGCCTTTTGCCCAAGATGAAAGTATAGTATCTGTTCTTACTACATGATGTACTTATGTTTGTAACTTTGTGATATAAAGTGGGGGATCACTTTTTTGTATTAATTTAATGTAAAATGATCACCCACTTTACAACCAGTCAGTCACAAAGTCATCCAAGTCATTCTCCAGATCATTCAAGTTGTTTTTGAAGGATTACAGTTATTTTTTAAGCATTCAAGTCATTCTTAAGGTCATTCAATTCATCCTTAATTTCATTAAAGTCATTCTAAGCCATTTACATTTTATTTATTTAAGTCATTTCAGCACATTTTTCGGTCATTTTAGTTTATCTTTAAGAATTTCATGTCAATCCTACATTCACGCATTCATTCATTACCCGAGAGCACGCGACTAATTGCTATCGGCTTTCTTTTTCAGAAAATCCACATGATAGTTGGGATGTGATAAGAACATATACCAAAAATTAGATTTCTATCTTGAACAGCAAGTTAAGCATTTCATTTTAAAAATCGCGAGGAAAATTCTTGATAAATCCTTCATTTTCAAAACATTTTATACTACAATGCTTTTGAAATTTCACTATGTGTAGAATACAATTGGATGGACTATTTTTATTATATAAAACTGAAGTATTACCATATTTTAATAAAAATTTCAAATAAAATTCGATGTAAAATATTAGGTAGTTTTTTGACGTTCGTTTGACTTCAAAAAATGTCATTCTTTTTGCACCAACCTAATAGAAAACCAAATAAAAAAAGAAAAACATGTTTAAATTCACTGCAGACACTTGAAATATAATAATATATATTTTAAATAAGTCTTTTTCGTTTCTCCTTTCAAAATAATTAAGCCTAAAAATCATGTTTTTAAAATACATAATAATCGTAAATTTTCAATAGCAATAACAAGCCTTTGTTTACAAAAGCGAAATCTAAAATGCTCCCACCCAGAAAATGTTCCCACCCAGAAAATGTTCCCACCCAAAAAATGTTCCCACCCAAAAAATGTTCCCACCCAAAAAATGTTCCTACCAAAAAATGTTCCCACCCAAAAAATGTTCCTGAAATGAAAAAGCGAATGTAGGTCGCTATTATTAAACAAACATAATTTTACACTTAATATTTATTTTCTTAATTCATTATCCTCACTCATTTTATTTAAAAATGTAGTCTAAAACATATTCTAAATAATGATTCATTTTCTTAAAGGTACGGATTGGTTTGATGACTGGAAGTTCTGGACAGTTCACCGAAAAACATTTAGTAGCTGCAATTTTTACAACATTTAAAGTTATTTCCTCGAGCAAATATAACTATTTTGAAAAAAATATTTCACGTCTTTTCTATGTTAAAAACCAACTATCATCACCATTGCATCAATGGGGTTACAAAATGGACCTGCCCTACCACGTCATATGCGTAGGTATTTCGCCAAAATTTAAAATCAAATTGCTTTTAGCTCATTTTCTCTCTTGTAGGCATTTAAGTTCTCTCCAATAGGCACTCACGTTCCATTCAGTAGGTATTATAGTAAGATTAAGTCTCCAGTAGGCATTCAAGTTTTTGCAATTTGATGTATTTTTATACAAAACCTATGGAAAAACAGTCTTAGATACACATTCAATGGCTTATACGATGAATAGTGCATTTTCTTTGCGTGATTTTGCCTATAGTAACAACACTAAGCTGGATACTCCACTAGACTGCACGAATTATTGTCCTCGAATATAAGAGACCGCATGAAAGATATGTTATAAATTGCCAATTGGGGAGGGGAAAATTAATATTCTTAACTACTTTACTAATCCTCCATTTGAGATGTAAAAGAAAAGTCAATAGAATATTCGAATATCATAGAGAGATCAATTGTTTGTCTCATGAAGTGATTTTTGAAAATTTCCGTTGAGGTAAAATGAAAGAAAAAAATGCCTTTTTTGTTAATTATATACAAAATGCTTAACAGAAAACAACCCAACACACATTCAATGTGCCTTTTCTATATAAGTATACATCATCATCATTATTATTATTATTATTATTATTATTATTATTATTATTATTATTATCATTATTATTATCAGTATTATTATTATTATTATTATTATCATTATTATCATTATAATTATTATTATTATCGTTATTATTATTATCATTATTATTATCATTATTATTATTATTATTATTATTATCATTATTATTATCATTATTATTATCATTATTATTATCATTATTATTATTATAATTATTATTATTATCGTTATTATTATTATCATTAATATTATCATAATTATTATTATTATTATTATTATCATTATTATTATTATCATTATTATTAGTATTATCATTATTATTATTATCATTATTATTATTATTATAATCATTATTATTAACATTATTATTATCATTATTATTATCATTATTATTATTATCATTATTATTAGTAGTAGTATTATTCTCATTATTATTATTATTTTTTCATTATTAATATTACTATCATTATTATTTTTATTATTTTCATTATTATTATAATTATTAACATTATTATTATTATCATTATTATAATAATAATTATTATTATTACTATCATTAACATCATTATTATCATTATTATTATTATCATTGTTATCATCATTATCATTATTATTATCATTTTCATTATTATTATTACTATTATTATCATCATTATTTTTGTTATTATTTTATTATCATTGTTATTATCATTATTATTATTATTATCATCAATAATTTTAACATTATCATTATTATTATCATTATCATTATTATTATTATCATTATTATTATTATTATTATTATTATTATCATTATCATTATTATCATTATCATTATTATTATTATTATCATTATCATTATTATTATTATCGTTATCGTTATTATTATCATTATCATTATCATTATTATTATCATTATCATTATTATTATTATTATTATTATTATTATTATTATTATTCCATTAACTTTAGAGAGTTGTGATGTTTACATCGGTTTTCTCCCTCAAGAGCTTTTACATCAAAGCTGGTGAGAATAATAACAGAGTTCATAAGGTGGAAAGCACTTGTTATAGGACGTTTGCTGAGACAAGCAGAACCGATTTCTGGAGTACGGTGATGTTGTATCTGATTCCAAAGGAATTCAGCTGTTTAATAAAATCATTAGGAATTGGACCAAGCGCACTTATGGTTGCTGGCATGTGGAAGTTTACTTCACAATCTAGCAATATCTTCAGTTACTGATAGTTCCGTGCTGTCTCATTCTTCTTGCCTGTTCAGTTGATGTCTTTTGAACATCAATAATTTTGAATTTATTGGTCTTTTTGTTCACAACTACAATAGCTGGTTTCCTGTGAGTTATCGGTCACACAGAATCATGGAATCTAAGCGAATCTTACCCTCTTCATTCTCCACTACTCCTTCTGGTACCATTTGTCCGTCAATTGGATTTAAGACTTTTGGCACAAACTTCAGAGATTTGTACAAACTTTGTCATGGTGACGTTTGTACTATTTTGGAGCAAGCATAGAACATGCACTTACAATGTATGACACTGTTATCAGAATAGTTCTTTCCATAGATGTTTAATTTGGTTCATGTTAAGATTTTCTGGTTCTTTTTTGCAAGTCATCTTTAGACAGAACATTCCACATGTCTTGACATTTTTGTGTCTTAGTATCTCGCTCAAACTGACTATGAAGCTTCATTCTTACCAACTCAGTCAACTTTTCTGCTACGATTTTTTCCATTGTATTTCTGTGAACACTTCTAAGCTCTTACCCGACACATTCTCCAATCGCAAAGATCTCTCTTTTAGTACATGCCTCAATAGTATGAGGGCTAGTATGAAGAGATGTCACAAAAAGGAATCCTGGGATGAAACCGTGTCTGATGGCAAATGTCCCTAATACAATTCAATCTGAAATGGAAAGTTGGTTTTCCAAACTGCTCATATTTTTCCCTATGAACTAAATTATATTTTTGACCACCCTAACTATTTTCAACGTCCAGAGTACCAGCAGAAGCGGCACCGTATAATAAGCTTTCTTTTAATCTATCCAAGCTACATTCAAATTTGTTTCTATCCTTTTCCAGTTATTAAAATACATTTACCAACTGGTTGTTGTTGTTGTTGTTATTATTATTATTATTAGTAGTAGTAGTAGTAGTAGTAGTAGTAGTAGTAGTAGTAGTATTCACATGTTGTGTCTGACGGTTAGTATTGCCAAACTCATACTGATAGGCGGATCATAATAAATGAATATAGCCTATCAACATTATTTTCTCGGTACTCTTAGTACTTTCCAAAAGATTCTGGCGGTTCCCATGAAGGACTTCTACATGATAATGGATCCCAATTTTTCCAACGCACTTGCCATATCCTTTAATAAACACTTCTCAGAACTCCCATCGCGCTAGGTACAGATTCTACCTTCTTCAACTTTTTTGGCCATTTTAAAATGTTGGTACCTTCTCCTTTTCTTTTTCCTCCACATTCACATAAGTTCGCACTGCCACATCAATGATTATTGCTTTATGTTCTTTGTTTTACCTTTTTTTACATGGGGTCACCACTTATCAAGGCGCGGAGGCCACTCAGAAATAAGGGTTATTGCGTGTACATCAATGAGATAATATTGTAGTAATCGTTAGTATTGGAGATTTGATAGAGTGGGCGGTTTGTCAGGAACTTGTTTATAGTAGTTTCAGCCATACGGGTGTTTCTCGTGAAAGATTGGCGAGGGGGGACGAGAGATTAGAGCTCAGACGAGCACTTGCCATGGAAATAACGATAAAACAAAGACAGGCTCGAAACGTCTCTTCTGTGGGAGAGAAGCTGCAGGGAAGAGAAAAGGGCATCCTTCGCCAAACCACGAAGTCTATTTTGTACTCTATCAAGGCAGGATAGGCTGTTTTTAGCAACTCCTGCCCAGATGTGGGAGCAGTACTCCATCCTTGGACGTACTTGGCTTTTATACAGATAGAGAATTGCATCAGTAGTGAGATATCTTCTGGAGCGGTAGAAGGATCCCGCTATTTTCCCAGCGTCCCTGGCAAATTACAAAAGTAAATCTGCTTTCTTTGCTTCAATCTCATTATCACATTGGATATTCATATCCAACAATAATTTGCCATTATCACCCTCCGCCACCCTTCTGGAACATGTAGGTATCATTTTTCACTGCATTTCCATCCTCTTTTTGTGCATATGTATCAATGGATCTTTCACGCAATATTGTCATGTCGTCTCTTGTATTCCTTTTTAGCTTATTTCTTACAACTTCTAACGAGGTCTTGTACACCCTAACATTTTGTTCATGTAGTCGATATAATTTGTCTTGAGCGCTTGCTTCTGCGCGATGCATATAAGGGCTTCCGTCCAAACTTTTAAGTCACATTTTGATAACCATCGCCAGGTTTCTCCCTTGTAAATGTCTACTAAACTGGCCATGCATTTTCTTCTCAATTCACTTGTCTTTCATTTTCTTGTTTATTTATTGTCTTAAATTCCTGTCTTCTTCCTCGTTCACTCTCTTGCAATTTTTCAAATTTTGACACACGCTTTATAAGATTTTTCTTACAGTTGGAGACGTAAAATTTCAGACTATTTTCTTTCTTTTTTTACACGTCGTTCTACGCCTATTAGTCCCCGTCCTCCCTCTTTTCCTTAAGCATATAATCTATCCACTTTGGATGGAGCGCTCCATTCATATCATCATTTTTCTTGTCTTCTTTTTTTTACAAGGTGGTCACCACTTATCAAGGCCCGGAAGCCACTCAGGGATAAGGGTTATTGTAAGTACAGTACGTTAGTGTGGAGATTTAATAAAGTGTCTACTTAAGGGGGCGGTTCATCAGGAATTTGTTTACGTTGAACTTGAAGACATCCAGGTTGTATTCAGGTGGGAAGCAGACAGACGGAACAGAGTTCAACAGGCATGCAGTTCTAAGAAAGAAGCTTTGTTCATGGAATCGACGTTTTGATTTAGGCATAGATAAAGAATGGGGAAAGTTTTTGACAGTGGATTCAGCTAGACGGGTGTTTTTCGTAAAAGATTGGCGAGGGGGGCAGAGATTAGAGTTCAGACGAGCACCTGCCATGGAAATATCGATAAAACAAAGATAGGCTTTTTCTTAAGCATATAATCTATCCACTTTGGATGGAGAGCTCCATTCATTATCATCATTTTTCTTGTCTTCCTGTCCATATGTTTCTTTCAATTGAATAATACCCCCATATCTAAATATAACTAGTTCCCATGTGTTTATTTCGGATATTTTGTTTCTCACGTTCAATCTTTACATCAGAACCAATCGTCATTAGTTTCTTTATTATTACTAAGTACCTCGATCTTGTGTTTCCTCTCCATTTCCTGACATTTATCTTCATCATCCACTGCATTCTCTGTATATCCCGCATCAATTTTCACATCTCCTTAATTTGCCGTGTCACCCCTCATAACTTCTGCGTTCACCTGTCTTTTTTTATGATCTGCAATTCCAACTCTGATAAACATCCATTCTTCCGTATTGCTCCTGCTTGATCACTCAATTCAAACGTTCCTCCTTCTCTCCGTTTACAAAAAGTACGTTTTTGTGCTCTTTAATAGGTTTTCCATTTCATCATATGGATTGCTTTTGAACCATCATTAATCTCCGTCTTAATCCTTTTAATTAAGTGTATTATTATTAATTATTATTGCCTCACTAGGTGCTTTCAAACAGGTCTCTCCTTGAAAACAACCTCTGACCTTCCATGGAAGCTAAGTAACAAGTCTCCCCCAGATTTCCAGTACTGTTCACCATTTCGATAATGTTTGCAAATAAATTTGCGTTATTAAAACAGCCGCTTACCATTGATTTCTCATTGGCAGCGGGCATTGGTCTCTACTGCAATTTTAGTCGCAATAAGCCTCTTCAAAGTTTCAGTACTTTTTGCATGTGTCCAGTTGAGGTCTGGTGAGTGTTCTCTCTCTTCGGTCTTTCTATCCTCCTTGACACTTCTCAGCTATTTACTATCGTTTTCTTTTTTTTGGGGGGGGGTATGGGGTTGATGGGGCAATTAGAGGGGAGTACTTTATAGATATGCAGCTTTAATTTTCTTGGTTCCATGTAACACTTTTTCATGTTTCGCCTCCATAGCAGTTTGTTTGGCCCGCGCATATAGCTCATGTTTGTTATGCCCCACACTAATGGGTTTTAATGAATATTTCAGCTGTTTCCATTTTAGTTAATCATTGTATCTTTCCAACCGGTCCTCTGATTCCAATTTTTCCCAATATTTTCTCAAAGTTTTCCTGAAATGTTCAGAATACTCCAACTCTTATAGGCATTATCTTGATTTTTGCATCATCCAAATCCCTTTCAGTTCTATGTCTAGCTCTGTATTTGCTCCGTTTTGCCTTTTCCTTGATATTCACCCTGTGTTAAGCTTGGAGAGCAAAGTCTACGATTTGACAGGATTCTCTTTCTTGTTAATTATTACGATATCTGGTCTTCTTGCTTGGATGGGTTTCTCCGTTTCTATGTCCATGTCCCATAGGCTTTTTGTGGTTCTAGTTTTCAAGTAGTGTTATCAGTTTATGCTTTTACCATTTGTCTGTGCATTCGAAATGCAGTTGTTTGTATATTTTCCAGTGTACTGCCCTCCCCACTTGGTCGCGCCTTACTCTATGGTTTATGGTTTCATCTCTTTGTTCACAGTCTGCATTTGCTGTTTTTGTTGTTGTTGTTTTGTCGCTTTTCGAATTAATGTGTTTGATTCTTATTGAGTTATCTTGTGCTACAGTTATTAGGATTATCCCTAATAGCTTTCTCGGTTTATGTGTCCTTTTCTCAGGTATATTTATTGCACTCATCTTTTGTCATTCTTATGAATCTTCCATGTAGTTGTTTTTCTCCCATTTATTTTTTCTCGTTTTATCCTTTGTCTCTCTGTTTTCTGTTTTCTAGAATTTTTCAGTGTTTCTTGCTGCCATAATCATGCTTTCAGTATTTTTTATTTTTCTCGTTCTTTTTTTGTATCATTCACACAGTCTTCTCTAAAAATCAGTCCACACCCACCGTCTTTTCCTTTCGCGTAGAGTCTGTCAACATCGTCCATCGTCCTTTGGGTGTAGAGTATATGCATGGTCATGAATACCAGGTCTTCTTATCCAGCTGTCTCAGTTCTTCTTCTCATTATTATTATTATTATTATTATTATTATTATTATTATTATTATTATTATTATTATTATTATTATCATCATCATCATCATCATTAATATCATTATTATTATTGTTATTGTTATTGTTATAGTTATTGTTATTGTTATTATTATTGTTATTATTACTATTATTATTTTGTAGATCATATTAGTAACTTCGAGTCGAGGCGCCTTTGTCTTTGTCTCTAAATTGCCTCACAATAACTCTTTATTAATAAACACTTCTAGCATTTATCAGTTTTATTTATTAGATTAATAGTACTGATAAGAGGGTGACTTAATGATAAAAGAAAAAAAAAACAAGAGAAAAGTACAAAAAATCACCGGATGAAATAAAGATAGCACTGCTATACAACAAAAAGAAATGAAAGCAAAAGAAATGAAGGAATTTCATAAGTGAAAGATTAGAATTAAACAAGATGATACAACAATGTTGACCGGTTTTATTCAATTATTGACATTTGTGCAAACTGACGACGTAAAGGCTGCCGACAATTCTAAGTCAAAGTGACATACGAATAAGTTGATTCAAATTTGGAACACCTCTATCGTCACTTTCTGTCGTTATCTACTTCTACATCGCTGCTTCCTCTTTTTATAGATAAAGATAGATGTTTGATTACGAGGTTGAAAGTTACGAAATATACACACCCACACCCTTATAATTATACCTGTGCACACAATCAGTATTTACACACACACACACGCGCACGCGCGTAACAATTTGATGGTGGTTCAAGGAAATGTACCAAAATAAAACAAGTATAAACTAAACGGATGTAACGATGGTTAAGTTGTCAACAACAGTGACTGAAAAAATGAATGCGCCAGGTTCGAATCCTGTTGTCACACAGAAATACTTTCATCACATCCACACTTGACCTTGTGTCTTACATTGTGCAAACTAATTAATGTATATCATTTGGAAAATTGTGTGTGTTCTTTATCTTTCCTACACAGCGTGAGACTTAGGCACAATGTCAGGAAAGCAGCATAACATAAGCCAACACCCTGGAGACATATCGCTCTAAAAAAATATCACTCTAAACAAAATATGCGGCCCTGTCGGTGGGGCATTAGAATACACCGACTGCCCCCCTGCAGAGGGTAAAAGTCCCTCAATGGGGGTCCTGGATATGATCTTAAACTATATCCAGTGGTGAGGCCCCAGCTTGTGGGCTTTGGGGAGTGTGGAGCCACCCTTTAATTATCATTGCTCCCAGGTCCACTCTGACCCGGAGTGGTAGTACCTGTTAGGGTTCCAACTATGGGTTAAATAGAAACCGACTTGAAAACAACAAATATATTCTATTAAAAAAAAATTCTTCAAAATCTTTGGATTCGGCATTAAATAACCCGAAAAGGGTTGATATGCCGTAAAACTAAAACAAACAAACAACAAACAAACAAAATATGTCTAGACAGCTAAGTTGGTGGTGCACTAGAATAAACTAATCCTTTCTCAAGAGATAGGAAGACAAAGCCTGAAAATTTGGGCATTCTAGAACTGCAGAGTGTCATACATTACAACAAAGAGGACATCCTATTGAATTGCATACACTTTGGTGGTCTGAGTTTTGAGGGCGATTAGATAATATCCCTACAACTGAAGTAGAATTAATTTCTGTAAAAAATTTTAAAACATGACTTTAAACCCCCAAATATAGGAATATCATATTAATGAGTAGAAAACATCAATGTTTTTTTATGTATAATAATCATGATGATGATGATGATGATGATGATGATGATGATGATGATGATGATGATAAGAAGAAGAAAAAGAAGGAGAACGAGGAGAAGAAGAAGAAGAAGAAGAAGAAGAGAAATGAGAGAAAAGAAAGAAGAGATAGCATAATGATTCTACGGTGCAAGACAATGAAAAATGCGAGAGAGTAAGGTGAATGCGAGGGAGGGAAGAAATAAGGGCATATGTTGAAAAAGTCAGAAGGAAAATTAGGAAATGTCAAGCAAGTATACGAAAATCGGATGTGAAAAAAGCGTAAATTATTAGGGAAAAATGGCGAAGATGACAAAAGACATTATTATTTTTTACAAAATACTCAGGCTAAGCATGCGAGATAGAAATGAAACAAAAAAACCACATAGTATAAAAACACACACACATACATGCATATATATATATATGTGTGTGTGTGTGTGTGTATTTTAGTTTATTATTTCTTTTTACATAAGTAGTGTAGCAAGACGTTACTGCTCATGTAAAAAGAAATAAACAGTATACCCTGCTCTCTTCGTTAGTGAGCAACTTTGTATTAATTACGTTATACGTCATTGGTTATTTACCTTAGAAAAAATAAAACCTCGGAATATATATATATATATATATATATATATATATATATATATATATACATATATATATGTACATATATATTAATATATATTAAAAATAATAATTTTTAATACCTACAGGCACTAGTGTTACATACTTTCATATATATATATATATATATATATATATATATATTAATTTTATTTATACAAACATTAATGGCTACATATGTGCATACATGTTTCTGTAATCACCCACGTCGGGGGATTACGTCTTCAGGCCAAGAACCACCTTCAAAAGTGACATTTCCACCAAATACATTTTTCTATTTCGTTTATCAAGTTAAAAATACAACCTGGGTGGGAGTCAAAAAAAACAAAAACGGTAAAAGGATGAGTGAGGTCTATGAAGATGATAAACATCTTTTTTCTTTTCCCCCTCCCCCATCTAACTTAACTTTTGGCTTTTTATGGCATAGGGTACTTGAGAGTTTCGTTTTCTTGTCTTAGAGTCTGTAAGTTAATAACCTTAGCTATGGTCAACCAAGTACTGACCGGTGCCTTTTTAATCTACCTCCACCCACACATACACGCAACACACACATAACACATCCATACACAGACACTGCCAACACACACAGTATACACACATTAATCCATATATTCAAAAGCGAATCCATGCTAGACACTTTTTGTTTTATTTACTGAAACTAGACAATGATTCTGAAACTACGTAGAAGATAAAGTAAAAGTTACATTAAGGTAAATAAAAAAATATAAATAAATAAAAATAAAATACATAAATAAATAAATAAATAAATAAAAATAAATAAAAAATAAAAAATATATAAAAAATACAATAAAAAATAAAAAAATAAAAAAATAAGATAAATAAGAATAAAAATAAAATTAAATTAAAACAAATAAACCAACAAAATGTGAATAAATATAAACCCGAAAGTTATCTAAACCCCACATGTACCTATATGCGTGTATCAATACACTTATAAATGTCTAACATTTATCTACACCCGCGCATATATACACACACACACATTTCAGACATACAGAGACAAATAATAGTATTTTTCTTTACTTATGTAGCGTGGTAACATCTTCGTATATGCAATATTATGCTACCCGACTACAGACGGGTGTATATATATATATATATATATATATATATATATATATATATATATATACATACATATATATACACATACATACACATATATACACAAACACACACATACATACATACATAAATACATACATATACATATATATATATACATATACACATACATACATATAAACACACACACAACAGACATACATATACATATCCACACATACATACATATATAACATATATATAAACAACATTCGGACATCCATACATTTTTGTAATCTATATTGTTACAACAATTCTATACGAGGCAGCCTATTCTAATAGTTCAGAAATATACGTGTGTATACATATATCTACATACAATAGACACAGAGACACATCCACATACAAACATACACACAGATACATAGATACAGATATATATATATATAAACATGCAAACATACATGCATACGTAAAATACACTTATATATCCAAAGTCACACAAATATAGACATATATATATACATGCATACATGTACCGTGCCACCAAATGATACATCTAAAGTAGAAACAGACATGAATACACCTACTATATAAATTCACTTTTTCTATCAAATTCCACACGTCTAGTTATGTTTCATGGCCCCATCCGCTTGTTACACTTTCCTAAGTTGTAGGTTTTTACCGTAAAAATTGACACTACGTAAAAATTTATA
Source organism: Euprymna scolopes (assembly GCF_053919585.1). NCBI lineage: Eukaryota > Metazoa > Mollusca > Cephalopoda > Sepiida > Sepiolidae > Euprymna > Euprymna scolopes. Next base: position 26,059,412 of record NC_136508.1, on the reverse strand, counting down.
TTGAATTCAGCATGAAGTTCATAGGGTTATCCTCATATTTAACAAAGATTCTTTCGATGGTAAGGCAGGTATACATAAGATGTATCACGACACAATAATAATATATAATAACATATGACAGAAATCAGAGTATTTAGGTTATACAAACCTAGTATATAAGCTTATATATTGTAGTACTTACCTTCATCTTTGCTTATTCACTCTAATACCCTTATTCCTTTCTCTTCCATTCACCCTTCATTCCTTACTTTCTTTCATCTATTTATTTCTTCTATTTTTTTTATTTTTTATTTTTTCTTATTAATAAATTATTTTTCCTACCCGGGTATATAAAGATCATATATCCATACATGCACACACCCAAAAATATCCATATGCATACATTATTACGAGCTTCACTCAAAACGATCTATTACTCATTTAGTTCAAATATACCTTCATACAGGTACTTATTTCGGCTAGTAATACCATAACTGCTCGATGAAGTAGAATATTAAGTGACTTACGTAACCCATATGGGTATGATTATAGTTGCGACCTCACTTATCTTCTTTGTGGGGGGGGGGTTATTTGATGGGGGTTAGTTGTACTTATAGCAGTTCCATTATCCTAATTTAGAGTTCCTTAAGTGCATGTATTCTGAAATGTTTGCAGGATATAGCAGTTTCTTGTTTAATATTCAATAATTTTTCTCGGTCTTTAAACCTAGTTATCTCAAGTTTTTCTGATAAGCATAATAGACATGGTGAGTTCAATGAGTGGCAAGTATTGGCCCTTCTAATAATATTCCATTCTATACTAGGTGTTTTATTTTCTCTAACTAATTTCCAGTAATATAACGATAAGGAAGTGTCCTTTTCATATGTTCTCAGGCCCTATATACTGTTCACAAATTTATGTACATATATATATATATATATATATATATATATATATATATATATATATATATGAAAAAGTTCTACTCATGTCCAGGTACATCTAAAATTTAAGTGTTTAGACCCAAAATTGGCAGAGGAACTTGGTAGAGTCTGCAAAAGTCAACTCTTTCAACTTTGATCTCTTGTCAGCCAAATCTTCGCCCAAAAACTGATTAAAAAGCTTGCTGAATGTCTGAATACCCTTTATGTAAAATTTCAAATGTTTAGACCAAAAATTTGCTGAATAATTTGCTAGAGACCGCAAAAGTCAAATCTTTTGAACTTTGACCTCTTGCCAGCAAAATTATCGACCAAGAACCGATAAAAAAAAGCCGGCTCTATGTCTGAATATACTTTACATAAATTTTCAAGTGTTTAGATAAAAGAATTGGCTGAGTAATTTTTTAGAGACATCAGAGGTCAAACTCTTTTAACTTAGACCCCAATTTTGAGCCGTTAACATTTATTGCTTTGCGCTCAAATAAAATTTAAATGTTGATCTATGTCCAAGTAACCTACATCTAAAATTTCAAGTGTTTGGAGCAAGATGTTCGTAGTAGTTTGGTAGAATCTCCAAAGGATAAATCGTTGAACTTTGACACATTGACAGAAAAATTTCTGGCCGAAAACCAGTTAAAAAAGATTTCCCAAGTCGCAATACGCCTTATGTCAAATCTTGAGTCTGTAGACTTAAAATTAGCAGAGTAGTTTAGTAGGGAAATGTATTCACATATACAAACACACGCGCACACATAGCCAGACAATTTCCTAGTGATAAGACGATCCAATATTATTACCGATTCCGATAAAATTACCGATTCCGTTCTAAATTCCCGATTCCGATAGAATTACCGATTCCAATTCCGATTCTTAAAAATCTCTAATTATGTTACTGTTTTCATGTAAAATTGTTATTTTCCCCGATTTTCGTTAAAACACTTGTCAAATACGCATATATTTGCCTAACCGTCAAAATACACGTGTGGAGGATGATCTATCGATTTTAGATTTACTGGTATTTTAAAATCAATAAATAGTAATTATTTTATCATTATTACAAGCAATGAAGGATTTTACTTTAAAAAATCAAATAAAAAAGACAATTTAAAGAATCATGTTTTTCCATTCCGATACCGATTCCGATATCGATTCCGATACCCACAAATTTTCCGATTTTTCAAATTCCCGATTCCGATTAATCATCCCAACACTAATATATATATATATATATATATATATATACTTCGTTTACTCACATAAATTAATATACGAAAGTATAATTTTATGCGTAAACTAAGTATTTATATTTACTTCAACAGTGCTCGATACATAGGTAAAGCTAGGTAGTAAGTTATAAAATATATATGGCGATTTCCGCGGAATATTCTGTGTAGCTTAATCGCCATATATATTTTATAACTTACTATACATATATATATATATATGATTAGTTTTTTTGGAAAAAGAATTCCAGCAGAGTGCTCAATTAAAAGGAAAATCCAAATTTTAAGAGCGTACTTATATTTTGTGTACAGAAAGTTGTCAGTTGAGACAGGTCATTGGTACCGTCGGTTTCAAGCCCGATAATAAGGCCCGTTTAAGGTATCCTTATCGAGCTCTCTTCAGCCAATATTCGTCAAGAGACGAATATTGGCTGAAGAGAGCTCGATAAGGATACCTTAAACGGGCCTTATTATCGGGCTTGAAACCGACGGTACCAATGACCTGTCTCAACTAACAACTTTCTGTACACAATATATATATATATATATATATATATATATATATATAATACTTTACACGAGATAGTACACACACACACACACATATATATATATATATATATTTATTTATTTATTTAGTGTAGGAACTGCTAATTAGTGTTGGTCCATTGTAAATCAATTTTTCTTACTTTTTCATTTTAATCAAAAAATATTTCCAACTATTTGCTGAGGAATCTACTTTTGTCTCTCATGAGTTTTATTATTTGGATTCCGCTATTAATTGAAACACATGTAAGACTTGTTGAAAAAATATAAATAAAGTATTATGAGGGATAATAAAATACATCTGATTTTTTAATGTTGACTAACGATACACACACACACACACAGATATGTATGTATGTATGTATGTATGTATGTATGTATGTATGTATGTGTGTGTGTATTTGTAAATAGCAAAAAGCGTTTAAAATAAAAGCAAATGAGTTTTAATCAAGAGATTTTTTTTTCAAAAGCAATATGCAAATATCAGGAAATTTAGCGGATGTTCTTTTAGCTTGGCATGTCGAGGCTCACCACATTTTCACACAGAATGATGATAGAGAGGTGCTCCCTTTCCGATGGTTTCCGGTATGGTGCATCATAGGCAGGTTGTTTGAAAAATGGCGCGTAGGTAGTTTGAGCCAGAATCTAATACATACTATATACGATTATTTCGATACTAATTTCAATTAAAATAGGAACATTATTGTATATTATTTCAAGACAACGTAATATTCCAGTTTTTATAACATTTCTTCATCTGTGTACATGAAACAAAATCAAATTTCCATGGACAGAGTTTTTTCCAGGAAGTCGTTATATACGAAACACATTTCGGCCATCCTGCTTCCTGCGAAATTATACAAATGCGTCTTCCTATCGAATGAAAAAAAAATTATGGGCGTATTTTCAAGTATTCAGATCTTTTTATTCGATTCTTCGTTTCAGTTCACTGATACTTTTGCTAATAATTAACTTTCACTGGTGTTTTACTCTACTACGTGGCGAAGTAGGAAAAGGCAGATATCATAGACTGAGAATTTCTCCGACAATCACGAACATCTCATGTAAAAATCGAGACGAAATACATAGAGAAAGCATGGCCTATTGACCTATAAGATCGTTCACTCCTCACGTTGATCGGCCTAATCTCTATTTCACTTCATGAAACGACACAGCTGACCCGATCAAGTTCACAACACCTTTCCTCTCTAACCCCCTAATGCGCTTATCCGCTTATTCGTAAACCATTTTTCTCGTTTCAGGACTTCATATTTCGCATTGGAATCTCTTTTTTGTTGGAAATGGGCCTGCAATGCAGTAACTACAGCGTGATGGCTGAAGAACAGATCACATTGGCGCAAATTTACTTTGACAGTTACGGTCTCTTTTTAACGATTTCCATATTCCCCAAAACGCACAGTCGTTCTGCATAACTGTACACAGACACACGCGCTGAGAGTAATCTTCAGATAGTTCTAAGTGCTTGAAATAGACGGTGAAATCGGCGAAAATCACATTTCTGGAAAGTCTCCAAAAGTTTTCAAAGCAAGATTGGAGCTTATTTTTTTCTCTCTCCTTCCCTGCGTCCTATCTATGTTTCGATTAACGACGTCCAAATACCAGAGAGGGGAAACACTTTTAAAAACTTTTATAAAGAATTCAGACCATGGCAGAATGGTAAATTATACGCATTTTCGACCTGACAAAATTTATTGTAAGAAAGGTTATCAAATTATAAAAAAAGTTTCCATTGCTACTTTTGAAAAGTACTTACGATACCAATCAAGGAATATATATATATATATATATATATATATAGTCATCAAAATACAGTATTGATTCGCAGCTCATCAAAGCGGCTAGACAGGCAACTACCTCAAGCCAGGATTGAAACTTGGCCACCTGTACGACAGTCAAGGCTCCTCACCGTTACACTAATCGGCGGCTGCTGTGCGAGTCGTAAATTAAC
>NC_136508.1:26024754-26049754 GCF_053919585.1 Euprymna scolopes | reverse complement strand
ATTTATGAAAGTATGATAAGTTATGAAAAGCAAGGGTTGTAAAAAGATAGCTTCGAATTTGGGGGTATCAAAACCAAAGTAAAATATGATGAAAGTAAAAATAAAATAGATAATTTATTATACCATACATGTTCACACTGAAACACTTATAACAATATTTTGTGGATCTATATTAAAAAACCTTGTTAAACTTTGTGACATATGTCTATTCTATGGAGGTCAGGAGCGAACGAACACCCCATAATTTTATCATACCGTTTTTCTTCAAACTGAAACATAATTATCAAAGTATACTTACGCAAATAGATATGAAAAGTCTTTATTAAAGTGTGTGCCTATTTCCACTCTATAGAGGTCATGCGCAAACGCAGACCCCACAATTTTATTATACCATCCCTATTTAAGTTAAAACATACTTATCAATGTATTATTATGTACATCTATATCAAAAACACTTGTAAACGTTTTTTTTATTTCCATACTTTTTGTACCAGGTGCGAACGCAGACCCCACAATTTTAATGAACCACCGTTCTGCCAGATCAAACATACCCATTCCTGTGTCTCGATACATCTTCTATCATTATATGCAATCAGTTTTTTTTTAAATAGTCAACCATATCGGAGCCAATTCGTGACCAGGCACACACACACACACACACACACACACACACATATATTTAGCTTTATATATATATATATATATATATATATATACCGTATTTTATAAATATTACACTGGTGAAAAACAGTCATATTTATTCGATACATCGTTTTGTATACACACACACACACACAGACATATATATATATATATATATATATATATATATATATATATATATATATATATATATATATATACAAGAACATACTGCGGATCTAAGGATGTAACGTTTCTCCCATGCCTTATTACGATAAGCTTCTCATATGTCTGAATACCTCATATACCAAATATTTAATTCTTTAGAATAAAAATTAATTTATATAGGTTAAGAAATGTCCTCACACGAACACATTTTCACTTTTATAGATATATAATAGAGATATCTATAACGATGTGTTATTTTTCTCTATATATCAGTGCCATGTATGTGTTCCTTTGCCCCAATTGCATTCAAATGTCTGTTTCGCTATCGATTTTTGCTATGTAATGACGCGGCTTTTAAAAACTGTGAGTTAATTTAGTTCGCTTTTATTGCTTAAAATGTTTCGTCTTGCTTGCAATTTTCTCTTACGTGTCAGACAGAAGTAGAAATAGGAAGACTTTTTACATCCATTAATATCTATATCTAATACAACTGACAATAAGGTATACAGCGAATACTATCTAAGAAAAAGTTCAATTGTTTTTTTTTTTTGTTTTTTTTATTCTATTTTCATCCCAAATAGTGCCACTTTGATGTAGAGAGCTACTATTGGGGACATACATTGCAGGCATAATACGTAGGGAGTCGGGTAGCAAGATGTCTGTCCACATTACACTTCAACTTTTGCATGTAAGTAAAGTTGGGAAAGCAGAATCTCCGAAGGGAGTTCCAAAATCTAGCAGTTCTGTGGAAGAAACTATTACAGTAGAAGGCTTTCTTGCATCTAAGGATCTCTACTGTGTAGGGGCGGGATTTTGTTGCTTGTCATTACTGCTGCTTTTCGGGTTTTTTCGGGGTATTTAAGTGAAAAAGGTACAAGGGCACAAGGGCTTGTAGTTCGTCAGAGCATTCACCATTAAAATACTTGTAGAACAGACAGAGGGATGTAATAGTTCGTCGATTGGACAGAGGTTGAAGCTTTGATGACAGAGTAGGACCTCTCAGGTTGGTGACTCTTTTTGAGCCTTGTCTAAGAGAGAGAGAGAGACTATTAGCGGATGCACCAGCCCAAATGTAACGACAATATTCCATACATGGGCGAATGGTAGCCTTGTAAAGATACAGGCTTCTTTCAGGCGTAAGTAGCTTTCTAGCACAGTAGAGAGTCTACCTTCTTTACAGCGGCCTTGTCAATGTTGTCAATGTGTTTATTAAAGCTCATGCTTCCTGTGAACGTTTAAACGAGGAGTTTTAAAGAAGTACTTTACGGAAATGTAGTATTTGTTAAATGCCATATATGTGTGTGTGTGTGCGCGTGTGTGTGTGTGTATGTGTGTTAAAAGTTATACATCTTAAAATTTCTGCATAGTACATTCGTAAACAAAATCAAACATAGAATTACTTGTACGAACAGATGTTTCGCTGTAAATGAGAAAAGGAGATAAAACAAATGCAACACAATCTACTTCAGTTAGACATGCGCCTCCTATGTTTTATATATACATATTTTTGTCTGCTTGTGAAGTCTCAGTAGTGGATAATAGACAAATGGTCGTTAACGAAGATATTGTTCACGTACTGAAAAGGAAGCACTTGACAAACTTGTGGATAGTTTTATGCAGACTAAAAAAGAATTACTGATTTCTAGGCAATATGGACTGAGTGAATAGAAAATAGAAGATCATTAAGTTTTAGTGAATAATTTCGTTTAGAAAATGAAATAAAATTGACCTGTATTAGAAATAGCTACCGGAACAAACCCGCGCATTTGCTTAATATTGAAATCTTGATCGCGTTAACTAAGATAGATTCTGGCGAGAATTACATTCGTACACTTTAGGATAATGGCAAATGGAAATATATTAAGCTTCAAGCGTGTGATTGAAGCGGGAAGGATCAAAGCTTATTCTCTTTAGACAACACGTGGTAGAGAAGCAGGTGCCGACTGACATGATAAAAAAATAACATCACGTGTTCATGGGAAAATCTTAGTTTCTTCTTTGTCGGGGTCGTCACGCGAGATATACGACTTGAGTCTGACGATTCAGAGAAATTTAAGAAAGTGTTGCCTCGCGACTCTGTCTGTGCGTCACCTTTATTAAGAGTAAGTTGGAAAAGCAAGACTATGTAAATATGTAAATATGTAAATATCAGATACTGATCTCCCCTCCCAAGAACAACCTTTCTATAAAAAACAATTAGAAAGTAGACAGTGACCATTCTGTTCCAATGCATAAGTAGATTCATTTTAAGTTTAACGAAAGCTCAGAATCTACGCGAGGATCAACGGTTCACGCATGGAAAAACGATGATCAAAGAAAGGATGACTAGCGATCTCGCACGTAATAGAGTTTGTTTGATATGTTTTTTAATTGCACACAGAAGAAAACACACATGTGCAAAAACGCATGCTTACATAAAATACGAGGTGGTTTGTGTGAATGTTTAAAATAGTAAAATATATTGGGAACCTGCACCGGTCAGCAACATTAATTTTCTTACTCTGAAATTTAATGAGAGTTACATTAGTACATGCCACAATAATTGAAGAAAACGGAAATATAATCGGCTGCACGTGGCGTGTTAAAATCAGGGATAAAAATGTTAACTCTCTGTACAAAACGCGCAAGAAATGCAGGTATCAAATAAGATAATGATAAAAATGGCATCACATGTTCGGGCGAGAGAACACGGTTATTAGGCATTCTATCGGTGGAAGCCGTACAAACGAGATGCGCTCGACAATGTAGAAATCTAAGTGAATGTTTCCTCGAAACTATGTTTGCGTGTCGCCATAATTAAGAATAAGTGAGGAAAGTTAAGTACTCAGGTAATTAGTTATGGTCCAGTAATCATTCGAAATAAAGGCCTTCGAACCGTGCAAGTATCTGTATTTTTCATTCATGAGTGGATTTGTCTAAAATTAAAAAAGGCCAACGAGCCCAAGAGGATTCAGACTCATTAATGAAAAAGCAACACAAAAACAATGAAAGACCAGCAACCGCGTAAAAAGATATTCTCTTATTTTCGTGATTACTTATGGACGATAATGCTCATATGTAGCCTAAGCAGTGGCGTAAATGTGGATTTAGAGACTTTTGATTGGCGTGATATGTTTATATTTGCGCGTTTTATTATTCCTGTCTAATTAACACTTATACAAGAGTTTATCTTGACCTCAATAAAAAATAAAGACCAGTTGTAGTTTTATTGAGAAACTTGTTATTATAGCATATAAGCGGCCTCATCTACAATCTCATGTGTGGGATGTGCAATTTGCCAAATAACATAACGATTTCACAATTGTTGTTGATTATTAAAACTAAATGCATGGTATTGAATGAATGACGCAAAGTTTTCTGCCGCCATCAATCTTTCTACATAATTAGACCGGAGAATTTCACTTCTTATGGAAAAATACACATGTGATGAAAATATCTTATGAATACAAAGAATAGAGCAAAGAAGGTCATATAGAGGCTTAAATACATATATTCAATGAAAGTTTTCATAATTGAGATTTTCTGTTTAATGCCGATTTTACAAGTGCTGTTTTACTTTATATTGACAAACGATATTACGTAAATTGTGTATAAGATTTATAAAGACCAATTGCTCCTTTATCCGAAATTCTATATACATGTATCTTTTAGTGTGACATATATTACATATATTCCAATTTAGTGTACAATTTATTTTTCCATGACATAGAGTGTTTTACGTCTGTTAGCCATAACCGTGTAGAAGTCAATACAAATCTTATTTTATTTTGTTTTGTTTTTTGTGGGTTACATATGATAAGTATTGAACATTTAGATTACTCTGAAAGCTGCCACTGAGAACTGGTTATACTACGTAAGTGTAACGGTTGCGTCACAAGTCCATGTGATTTATTTTGCATAACCTTCGGAGTTTTATTTCAGATAAGTCTACTCTAACATATCCTGAAAACGTGAACGCTATGATCGCCAAGAGCATGATCTATTTGAGATGTAAGTCATTTACCATGTAGGATTCTCAATAACAATTTCAAGTTTAAAAAACATTGACACTTCAAAAGCATGTGGACCCGATCTCATCCCAGCTGTGCTATTAAAAAAGTGCTCAGCCGAAGTAGCTCCAGTTCTCTCCAAACGCTACCACAAATGCCTTAATGAAGCTTGCTTTCCGGGCTGTTGGAAAACTGCTTCTGTGGTACTAGTATTCAAGAATTCTGGCGAAAGAACTGACCCATCAAATTATCGCCCAATTAGCCTCCTCTCACTTTTCCCCAACATATTTGGGACCTAATTAACCATGCTCTAGTCCATCACCTTACAGATGCTAAACTGCTGACTGACAAGCAATATGGATTTAGACAAGCAAGTTCCACAGCAGACATCCTCACTGTAATCTCTGAGTGTATATACCATTCACTGGACAAAGTAGGGAGGGCAGAGCGGTAGCTCTAGATATATCTAAGGCTTTTGACAGGGCATGGCATGAGGGTCTCCTCAGGAAAATTAAATCATACGGTATCACTGGTAGAATACTTAAAATAATAAAATCCCTCTAAGAGAAAATCTAGGTCGTACATCTAAACAATATGATATAAATGCGGGATTGTCTCAGGGGTCTATACTTGGACCTCTATTGTTCCTAATATTCATTAATGACCTCCTCGACAAAATTGCCTCTGAGATAGGTATATATGCTGATGACACCACACTCTATAACAGGCATGATAGAAAAACTAATGAACACATATCTAAAGAAATGTTAAAAACACTAGAGGATGACCTCCAATCTGAAGTGGAATGCGGACAAAATGGATGGTCACATTAAATACTGCCAAGACTAAACTGGTTTCCTTCAATAATTACAAGAAATCGTCTCTGCCACCAATAGCAATGGCCAGTGACTCTTTATCTGAGAGTACATCTTTCAAACTGCTTGGTCTAACGTTCACAGGAAACATGAGTTGGAACAATTACATTGAACACATTGCTATGGCCGCTGATAAGAAGGTAGTCTCTCTCTACCGTGCTAGAAAACCACTAACACCCGAAAGTATCCTGTACCTCTATAAGGCCACCATTCTCTCATGTATGGAGTATTGCTGTCACATTTGGGCTGGTGCATCTGCTATTAATCTCTCGCTGCTAGACAAGGTTCGAAAGAGAGTCAAGAATCTGATAGGCCCTGAACTGGCATTTAAGCTCCATCCTCTGTCCCATCGACGAAATGTTGCATCCCTCTGCCTGTTCTACAAGTATTCTAATGGTGATAGCTCTGGCGAACTGCAGACACTTGTGCCCCACACGACGTAGACACCCTCGATAAACCCGACAGGCAGCTAAATCCCACCTCCATACAGTACAAATCCTTAGAGGTAAAAGATCTTTCTACTCCAGTAGTTTCCTCCCCAGAACCGCTAGACTCTAGAATTTCATTCCATGTCCCTGCTTCCCCAACTGTACTGACATGCAGAAGTTCAAGTGCAAAGTGAACCGATATCTTGCTGCCCAAATCTCAGCATAGTACCCCAGTAGTTGTTGTCCCTGATAGTAGCCCCCTACACTAAAGTGACAATGTGCCTTGTTTGGGGTGAAAATGTAATTTTTTAAAAAGTTGCTATTTATGTGTTTCTGTGCAACTGCAATTAACGGATCATCTTTTATTTTCGTCTCCCTTCCAAAACCGAGCATTATTATCTACGAACTAATCTATTAAAAGAATTAACAGGATCCTGCCTACCAATTTTCTTAAAATTAGCAGAAAATTTATTATTGAAATCGCACATGAATTCTTTGGCCTATCTGTTAAAACCAGAACAGCAGAACAGACATTTAGCTAACACGAGTGTTACAAAATATTATATATATATATATATATATATATATATGTATATATATATATAGCTCATATATATGATTTCTATTCCAAACATTATCAATAATCGCAAAGTAATCTCTTCAGTATCTGATAAAAGCAAACGTTTGCAAAAAGAAACTTTGCTACAAATTCCATTCTTTGTCATAAAAAAATCAGTAAATATTTCCTAGTTTAGTGATATTTATATATCGATTCGTTGTAAAAGTTATCAGAAACCCTGCTGCAAGCCAAATAATTAGTTCTGACAACATTTCAGTTTTTAATAACAGTTGCATTAAATATTAACCTAGAATTTCTATTTTAATTTAATTTTTTCAACTGTTTAAAGTCATTAGTTAGAATATAATTTTCGACAGTGTGCCACGTTTGAATCGAAACAAACTTTTCCTCAATCTGTCAGGTTTTAGTCTGAAGTAAACTTTCCATCTATTTAATCCGTATATTAGGCTATTTTCATTATTCTATCAAGTTTGAAATACGATGTTTTATGTATCGGGTATTCTTTCATTTCAAGTAGTATTTTAGGAATAGCAGTTGTCATCATCGTTTGTGTAATAATTAATGAGAATATTTATTCATGGCCTACGTTTCGTTTCGAGTGACAATAGATGCTTTTTTTTACATGAAGTTCATCACTTATCAAGGCCCAATGGCCACACGGGGATAAGGGTCATTGTGTGTGCAGTACTCAGTGGGATAGTGTAGCAATAGTATTGGAGAATTGATAAGGTGTCATTACTTAGGGGGGCGGTACATCAGGAATTTGTTTGTGTTGGACTTGAAGACATCCAGGTTGAAGTTGGGAGGGAAGCGGGCAAGCGGAACAGAATTCCACAGGTGTGCAGTTCAAACAAAGAAGCTTTGTTCGTGGAATCTACGTTTTGATTTAGGCACAGATAAGGAGTGGGGAAATTATTGACGGTGGTTTCAGCTAGTCGGGTGTTTTTTGAAAAAAGATTGGCGAGGGGGGGACCAGAGAATGGAACTCAGACGAGCACTTGCCATTGAAATAAAGATAGGACAAAGACAGGCTCGCTACGTCTCTTCTGTGGGAAAGAGGTTGCAGGGAAGAGAAAAGGGCATCCCCCTCCAAGCCAGGAAGTCTATTTTGTACTCTGTCAAGGCAGGATAGGCTGTTTTTAGCAGCTCCTGCTCAGATGTTGCAGCAGTACTCCATCTTTGTTCGTACTTGGCTCTTATATAGATAGAGAATTGCATCAGTAGTGAGATATCTTCTGGAGCGGTAGAAGGATCCCACCATTTTCCCAGCGAACTTCGCCACAGACTTGATGTATGTGTTCCATTTAAGATCAGGTGTAAAGGGCAAACCCAGAAGCTTATCAAAACATGGGGTCTCCCTTCGATGGTCGTTTCATCAGCATAGATGTAAACGAAGGATTTTAGTATGTGTTTTGGGAGATCATTGATGTAGATCAGGAAGAGAGTTGGGCCCAGTATGGACCCCTGAGGGACACCAGCATTAATACTGTTGACCTCTGATTTCTATTATTAGCCTATCAGAGAGAAATGATTTAATGATTGAGAAAACATTTCCAGTTATACCGTAGCTGGAAATCTTGTGTAGTATGCCTTTATGCCAAATCTTATCGAAGGCCTTTGATATGTCGAGAGCAATTGCCCTAGAAATGAAGCCTTTGTCGAGAGATTCGCTAATCCTATGAGATATAATCGTTAGCACATCTGCTGTAGATCTAGCAGAACGGAAACCATATTGCGTGTCGCTTAGAAGGTTATTTCTGCTGAGGTGGTTGAATACTTCTCTATTTATTGTGGATTCCAGCAACTTACTCATGACACACAGGAGACTTATTGGTCTGTACTGAGAGGGGGATGACTTATCACCTGAATTCGTAAATACAGGGCATACTGGAGAGGTTTTCCAGGATGTTGCGAAGCACTTCTCCTTATGGCGACGCTTAAACAGAAGTATGGGGGCAAGTTCTGATTGTAATTTTTGTAACACTATAATTGGAATACCGTCATGACCAGTTACTTTACTGGAGTCAAGGTTCTTGATTAGTCTGGCGAGATTTGTGTAAATATGAAGCAAGGGTCCGCAATCACCAACCGCACCTCTACTAAATCAGCACTGCTTAATTTCATTGGCACAGAGAAAACAAGAATGACTGTAGATAATGTAGAGATAAACCGAATATGCTCAAAATAAACCAAATAACCTACCATTTAGAACTGGTTAGACTAAACGTAGTTTGACGTCGATAGTTTACAGATATATACAGAAACTGTGATTGAATAATCATTCAGCAAATAGATAGACCATCACTTATGCGCGTATGCACATCTACATGAATTAATCTTTTCTCTCTCTACCTGCATATGCTTGATGTGGATCCAGAATTGGGACCACGGAAAGACAACTCAGAACAAGGTACAGGTTTTTAAGATACAAGAACCCGAGTCTGCCCAGGTGGGCAAACTGTGGTTCTTGTACCGGAAAAATATCCAGTAAATAAAACGTTGTTTAGTAAATCGTTATTTTTTTGGGGGGGGGCATTTTTTTTTTTTTTTTTTTTGGCATTATTTATTTTATTTTTTTTTTGGGGGGGGGAATTTTCATACACAAAATATGATATAAATACCAATAAAACATCCGCTGGGTCATAAGCTTCATTTCAGTACCTTACTTGCTTGGGTGGGTTGCCGGTAGGCTGAGATAAACCGCGTCACACACACAGAGACAGACAGTAATTCGAACTTACTAAGGGAGATAATAACTTCCGGTGAATACCGAAAAAATATCCAGTAAATAAAACGTTGTTTAGTAAATCGTTACTTTTTTGCATTTCTGCATGTTTTTTTTTTGCATTTCCTTACCCCAAATATGGATACACATATCACTAAAACATCCGCGGGGTCATAAGCTTCACTTCAGTACCTTACTTGCCTGGGTAGGATTAGATAAACCGCGTCACACACACACACACGCACACACACACACACGCACACACACACACGCAGACAGACAGACATGAGGAAAATTTATAATAAGATATTTAAAAGGAGCTAAGTTGCAGAGAAAATGGTGACGTAAACAAGGCTCATTGGTTAGTTGGATACCAGCAGGGAATCCCATTCCTCCGAGAGTACTTGGCTCTCAATTATTCAGAAGTGTCCATTAATAGGTAGGTAACGGTTCCATAACAATACTTTGAGTAAGTTATGGTGATTTTTGGAGTTCGTCTGTTCGTGTACAGATAGAAACAGATTATTGCCAAAAAAGAAAAAGGTAGCGTACTCATTACTAATTACTCATTACTAATTACTCATTACTCATTACTCATTACTCATTACTCATTACTCATTACTAATTACTCATTACTAATTACTCATTACTCATTACTCATTACTCATTACTCATTACTCATTACTAATTACTCATTACTAATTACTCATTACTCATTACTCATTACTCATTACTCATTACTAATTACTCATTACTAATTACTCATTACTCATTACTCATTACTCATTACTAATTACTCATTACTCATTACTCATTACTCATTACACATTACTCATTACTCATTACTCATTACTAATTACTCATTACTCATTACTCATTACTCATTACTCATTACTCATTACTAATTACTCATTACTAATTACCCATTACTCATTACTCATTACTAATTACTCATTACTAATTACTCATTACTCATTACTAATTACTCATTACTAATTACTCATTACTAATTACTCATTACTCATTACTCATTACTCATTACTAATTACTCATTACTAATACGAAGACCAAAGGAATAGTTGGCCGAAACGTCGTGAAACAACAACAACAACAACAGCAACTATAAAGATGAGGATAATAGTGCACAAATAAATAAATAAAATATACAAATTATTCATCTCAAAAAGAATTCCAATAATATTTAATTATTGGAATTCTTTTTGAGATGAGTAATTTGTATATTTTATTTATTATAAAGTCTAATATTTTCACAACGATAATTGATGCCTAAATACATTCAACGTAATTACTTTCATGCAAATACGAAGTAATGTAATTTTTCACATACCATAAATATATTTCGTACTTGCTCGATAATAATAGAAATTAAAATACTGTTAGGATTATTTATCTTATAATTCAACTATTAGTTTATAATTTTATTAAGTAACTCCAGTGGTTTTGGTCTTAATAAATGATGACAAAATAGTCTATAATTTTATTAAGTTACTCCAGTGGTTTTTGGTCTTAACAAATGACGACAATTTAGTAAAAAAATATAGTATCTCGAAATGTCATGTTTGTAATTAGAAATGCTCAGAGGAATAATTTATTTCAAAGTTATAATTAATATGGAAGAGTATAATAGATCGTTCAATCCATTTAATAGCAGTCTATCAGTATTACTTTTTTCACACCATCGGGGTCTGATGTCGATATTAAAATGAAAATTAGACTTAGACTATGCCTTGTATTTGTCTTTAGTATTAGATAAGAATATTGTCTAACTGTGCCTATTTTAATGTCATATTCCGCTTTAGAAAAAAAAACAACCATTATCTGGCCTTTGTGTCACATATAATCCGCACTCTATTTCAACATACGGGCCAAAATAGTAAGAACTTTTAAGGGAATGCCAACTTGCCGTTTTGTTTGATCATCTTAAAAATCATCTTGTGTTTTGTTGATCCAAGCTCTTATAAAATATTTTCGAGATTGCCAAACGATGCTTTTTCGGTCGTTGACATTAAAAACGCTCTAACCAATTTATTTCACTTCGTTTTTCATAAAACCATTATATATTAATACAAAGTCAACGTTTACTGATTGTGATTGTGGTTTTTTATAACACATATTTGATTTGAACGTCACGCAAGATATTCTTAAAACTAATATTTATTATAATGAACTAATATATTTTTTATTACTCTTTTTCCAGTATAATCAAGGAATATTGCGACTTTGAACATAAGAGGCTACAATTTGGAATCGTTTACAACAGAGGACTGAAGGGAGTTGGACAGAAAAACTGTTATTCACGTTTAACAAGGTGTGTTCTATAACGCAAAATTTCTTGACATTGTACCGTACTGAGGTAAATTGCATCAAAGTGGAAACGTGCCTTGTTTGGGGTGAAAATGTAATAAAAATATAATTGCTTACGCAGTAAATAATTATTTACACAGTAAACATAATTATTTATATAGTATACTAATTATTTACATAGTATACACAACTATTTCAATAGTAAATATAATTATTTAGATGGTAAACATAATTATTTACATAGTAAATATAATTATGTGCAGAGTAAACAAGTAAAATCATTATTTACATAGGAAACAAATATTTACAAAGGAATAATAATTGTTTTCACTGAAAAATAATTATTTACATAACAAATATAAGTGTTTACATAGTAAATATAATTAGTTACATAGTAAATATAATTATGTACTTAGTAAACAAGTATGAACAAAGTAAAATAATTATGTACCTAGGTAACAAATATCCACATAGTAATAATAATAGTTTACACTGTAAAGATAATAGATATAATTGTTTACAAAGTAAATATAATTTGTTACATAGTACCAATAATGTACCAAGTAAATATAATTACTAATATCGTAAACATAATTATTTACATAGTATCGGGGACATAAGCTACGGGGGTACTATGTAGGGAGTTGAGCAGCAAGATGTCTGTTCATGTTACACTTCAGCTTCTGCATATTAGTAGAGTTGGGGAAGCAGGGACCTGGAAGGCAATTTAAAGTCTAACGGTTCTGGGGAAGAAACTACTGGAGTGGAAGGCTCTCTTACATCTAGGGATCTATTTATTTACGATGTAAATATTATGTTTACTAAGTAAATTATTTTTTTACTATGTAAATAATTATTTTGATTTTGTAAATAATTATGTTTACTACGAAAATAATTATTTTTAGTTTCCACATAATTATATTTAGTATAGAGATATTTCTACTTACTATGTAAATTATTATGTTTACTACATATATGATTATTTTTTATTTTATAAACAATGATTGGACGATGTAAATAATAATGTTTACTATGTAATTAATTATGTTTTATGTAAATAGTATTGTTTGCTATGTAGATAGTTATGTTTATTACGTAAATAAGTTTTTGGATGTTTAAATGATTACATTTACTAGGTACGCGTTTACATTATTATGTAGTGTGAGATTTCTCTCACAAGGTTTTAGCCCTGGCAGAATGGAAGAAAATCAAACAAAAAATACAAGCTCACTTTAAAACTTCAACGTAAATTTTATTAAAGTAAAAAAGGTCCATGTTGCAAAAGATGCGTCATCTTCAGCTATCTGCCACTGTGAGCTGCTAACATTCCCGAAGGGAATAATTGTTCACCTTCAATAAAGGCTGGGTTGAAATTCCCGCTGACGAAGAAATGCGCAGGTTGGAAATGTAGAGGTGTCTTCCAAGATGAATGCTGCTCACCGGGCATACACGAGGGGTCCTTCGCTGTTAGTCCAATGGCAGACAAGTGACAGGTCAAACAGTAGACCTTAATCTCGCCTTTACAGACATCAAATTGTAGCACAAGCGTGCAAATATAATTCGACCTACTTATGGGAATTGGCAATTGCAGTAATAAAGTTCCGCTCCACATTTGGGTATTTAAAACGCCTCGAAGCAGCAAAGTATTTTCGCTGCCCCGATTTCAGTGAGAAATCCACGTGTATCCAACGCTACGTCTTTTTGGATTCTGATCTGAAAGGGAATTTGGCGCCGTTAACATTCTCGGCAGTTAGTTATAACATGCAAGTTGATTGGTTAAAATAAATCCGTGGGCGGAGAAACCGTTCAATTAAAAGCTTGCTTATTTCTGCAGAATGTCTTACAGTAGCAAATTTCCGATTACTTCATATGTTATGTATATATAAGTTTAGTAATTTATACAAGTTTTATAACATTCTAACGATTGTTTCGAGCCTTTGTTAGGCCGGGTTATTGTTTATCCGTAATTACATTTTGTAACCAGAAAAAATGTATGTAAATATGTTTTTTTTTTTTTTCATTTTTCTTAAAATTAAGTCGAAACTAATCGGAGTCTTTCATTATTTATCAAACCAATAATGCAACATTCTGAATATATATTGTTGAGTTTTAACTTTTAATATAAATGTTCGATTTGCGAATACTAACATACATACTTTCAAGTAGGCTTTCCATAATTCTATGAACTGGAAGAATTATTAATATTGTTATTGTTTGATTTTAGAGAAATTTATTTTTTAACGTTTTCTTCCTTTAAAAAGTCACAAATACACAAGTAAAAAAAACATCGCCTCCCATTATATCATTTGTATTATACTCTGTCTTTCGTTTTCTTTGATCCAATTCATAGCTTTTAAAATACAACGGTGTCATGCCTTAGGATAATCATTATAAATTTTGTTGCAAATAATTCGCATTCAGTTTTATAGAAAGAAATCGTATTGATAACAATTTTATGTTTTTAATGTGTATCTCTTCTTCCGACGCCCCCAGCTTATGAAGGAAGCATTTTATATTTACATTTTTCATGCAGCAATAAAAATAATTGTCAAAAAACAAATGTATGTGCACTAACATAAAATTCAATAATTTTTCTATATATACGTATATATATATATATACATATATATATATACATATATATATATATATATATATAGTAATTTATAAAATATATATGGCGATTAAGCTACACTGAATATTCCGCGTTTCATCCACTCTAGGATTCCTCAGGCTTAGGAATCCTAGAGTGGATGAAACGCTGAATATGCAGTGTAGCTTAATCGCCATATATATTTTATAAATTACTAACTAGCTCTACCTACGTATTGAGCACGTCTGAAGTAAATACTTAAAGTTTACGCATAAATCTATACTTTCGTATATTAATTTTATGTGAGTAAATGAAGTAGTTATATATATATATACATATATATATATATATATGAGCAAACAGTTAATGAAATATGCTAAAAAACACTTTGAAATGAGTTAAAAACATTTAATCTGAAAAGGAAACACTACATAAATGGATAGTCCTTAATCCGCAGAGTTTCGAAGAAATACTCTCCTTTCATCAGAGGGTAGGAATTAGCAAAATGCAGGATCGGATTTTGCATGCAGAAGTATTTGATGAAACAACAAATAAGTCAAAGATCTTACTTGAAAACAAAATAAGTTAAGCAGAGGGAATATGGTAAAGAAAAAGGTGATTATACATTAATGGATAGTCTGGTGGAAGATAAAAATCCAGTGACGATAAAATCCAAATGTAAAACTTCAAGAAAGTTAAAAGAGTTTCCATTTGTACAAGTAAAATTCAAAGAAATCCCGTGATTGGAAGAAGATGGTCCATAATAATCCAAACGCAGAAATCCGTGGAATAATTCACAAAAAAGTGTGTACAAGGAAAATATAATATTAATAAAAGAAAAATAAGATGTGCTTTTCACTCTACTTCCGAGACATAACTATAAATAAAACAAAATCTGGGAAGAGAAAGAAAAAAAATGATAAAGTTAAATATAAAATATAAAATAAAATAAAGGGAAACAAAAGTCAAACTGACGCAGACAGGAAATCTTAAAGGCGCGAAAATATATATAGGGCAAAATAATATAGGTCAACTGAAAATGTACAGGTCATCACTTAAAAAAAAACAAAAAAAAAGGTGTCAGCAAGAATTGTTAAACGACATTAAAAGGAAAATAAAAATAAATAAATTAATATATAATAAATAAATAGAAAATAAATAAACAAATAAAAAATGAAATATAATAAGAAATAAAATATAAAATATAATATATAATATAAAATAAAGTAAAATGAGAATAAAATTAAAAAATTAAAAAATGAAAATAAAAATTATTTAAGGGGAGAAGATGGCCCGTATCTGCAATTTCAGGAAGAAAAAAATATATAAAAAATAAGTAAATTCATATAGTAAAATTTAAGTAAATATACATACAAGATATGAAAGTGTGGGCATATTGATATATTAGATAGATAGGAAAGTATAAAGAATAAAACAGAAAATGCAGATAAAAAATAAATAAAACAGAAAATGCAGATAAAAAACCGGCCATACAAAGAAGAGATAAAGAATTAATATATATATATATATATATATATATATATATATATATATATATATATATATATATATATATTAAAATATATATGTAATTGCTTGAAATTTGGTTGAAAAGTAAGTGAGCGGTGGAGCTTTAAAACAGTTCTAAATGACTAAAACTGCCACTTAACCATATATTCAACACAACCGTGTTTGCATGCTATATATATATATATATATATATATATATATATATATATATATATATATATATCATGCAAACAGGGTTGTGTTGAATATATGGTTAAGTGGCAGTTTTAGTCATTTAGAACTGTTTTAAAGCTCCACCGCTCACTTACTTTTCAACCAAATTTCAAGCAATTATCACAGTTTTTATGTCACCGTCTCTGCTATTTTGTAAAAATAAAATCGATTTTCGTTCAGTAAGATAAAAGTTATAATGAATTTGCTGGTGGTCAAAATCGTAAAATAAGACGTAAGAAGGTGAGCGACCTTTTTATGATTTGTTTCCATAGCAACCACGTCGCTTCAACGACCACTGTTGCAATCAATTAACCGCTCTGGCGAAAAGAGAAGTAACACATGAAACAGAGATAATGAAAGCATGAAATGTAGATAATTGAGGGGATTTTATTGAAAGCAGACGAGTGCCGTACATTGTCATTACATATGTGTATGTTATGTTTATGGAGGCAAAAAATAAGACTGAACTTCAACAGAGAACAAGTTACTTTACTAAAAGCCTGGAAAATCATGGATTATAATAGCAAAATGCGAGCATGATAAGTAATATCGTTAAGCTTAAACATGGACAAGTAAAGGAATAGTTGTTAAAACTGGAAAAGTAAAGGACAAGATATTTTAGTAAAAACTATAATAAATTTATAACTTAAAACATTGCAGCATTAAGATTTTTTGTAATTCATTTTATAGCATTATATAATCAATTCATAGGATGGAAACGGTGAAAAATGAATGAATAAATACATGAATTCAGACGGATATATATATTAAATTTAGATAAAGATTCTATAGATAATTAAGCCGTGCATGAAAGAACTGTAAGAATTGATTAAAAAAATTAGTGAAAAAGTAAAGTAAAATAGAAATATGTAAGATTTTAAAACTTATGTGGATCTAGTTTGAAAATAAAGTAGGGCAAATAAAGTATTTTTTTTTATTACACAGAGATCACCACTTATCAAGGCCTGGAAGCCACTCAGGGATAAGGGTTATTGCAAGTACATTACGTTAGTGAGGAGATTTGATGAAGTGTTTAATTAGGGGGCGGTTCATTAGGAATTTGTTAACATTAGACTTGAAGACATCCAAGTTGTAGTCCGGAGGGGAGCAGGCAGACGGAACAGAGTTCCACAGGTGTGCAGTTCTAGGAAAGTATGTTGGTTTCGAAACGGTTGTAGAGGAGTGGTACTAGCAAATGTTAAAATGATAGATTTAAGTCGAAATAGATTTAAGTTTAGATATAGAGGGATAGGTGGTAAATAATATTAAAATATGATCCAGGCTGAGAGAATCGAACAATGTAATGGTTAAGGTACTAAACACGATCGGCGAGTGACACAATTATTTGGAGATAGGGTGATAAAGATAAAGCGGTATACAATAAAAATGCATAAAGGATAATCATGAATAGCTGACGAGTATCAAGGCACTTAATCGGGATTTTTATGGGGATAAAGGGAGAGGGGGTGAAAAAGTAAAAAAGAGCGGATGTATCAGAAGGATGTAGAGGGAATTGGCGCTAAATGAGTTTTGTCTAAATAAAATGACCTAAAGGTCAAAACACGGATTACCAAAACAGTAAGCATGAGGGTATAAAGGCATTTAAAGAATGATAAATAAAAGAGAAATGAGGATTATAGTCATCTAATGCCTCAAAGGTTAAATGGATGGGGGTGCAAATTGTAATGTTATTTCGAATTAGCTATACTTGTATTTTCCATATGTTTGCAGCTTGAAATTAATTCGCTTTTAAAATTAATGATCTAATACTTTGAGATAAGGTGACAATTCTTACAGCTCCAGATATACAAAGCTTGCAAGACATAGCGCCTGGAGTATAGGATTTAGATATTTTGAGTATTGACTATTTAATGGCGAAGTTTGTTTTCAGCCCTAATATTTTAATTAATAGTCTTGTACCTTTATTTTTATTTATATTGCAATCCTAAAATAAATGAACATGTGGAGGTCGAGACAATGGACGTTGGATGTTAATTGGATGATTACTTCCTTCAAAAGTAGGAAAGAAAAGCTGCAAAAATTAGCGTGGTTATGGACATTTCGAGTTTGGGAAGTCATTTGTTTAGTTTTAGCTTCAATCCAAGCTGATTCACGCAAATCATATGCCTATATATATATATATATATATATATATATATATATATATATATATATATATATATATATATATATATATATATCCTTTTACAATTGCAACTTTATGATACATAAAAATCGATAAGCATTAACTCTATAGAATTATATACGGAATCTGCAAGAATTAAATTATTATGTTTAAGCGGGTGTTTTACTGGCTTAGATAAATACTTTTTGCTGTTTTAACAAAAAGCTTCAATAATATCAGAGCGTCCCCATTTACACTGAACATCTACAGAATGCCAGCATCAATATATTACATATGAATGAGTCCCCTGTGGAATTTCCACAGGTTCCGCTAGAATATATATATATATATATATATATATATATATATATATATATATATATATGTGTGTGTGTGTGTGTGTGTGTGTGTGTGTGTTTGTGTGTGTGTATTTTGGCAGCACGTACTTATCGAGCAAGGTTTGATTAAACACAGTCGAGTTCTTTTTCTTCTTTATTTTTCTGTTGATTTTCTCGATTGTCCGAGAATTTTTTCTCGTTTCAGTAAGTAAGCTGTGTATTAGGTCAGTAATCGATAGTACTAGATTAAAACTGCCGAGAAAACGTCCCTCGGAAACATAATAGAAAACTTACCAACTGAAACGAGCAACAACGCTCGGCAGATCGAGTAAATCAACCGAAAAATAAAGAAGAAAGAAAACTCTGTCGTATTTAAGAAAACTTGCCGGCATATCAACCCTTTTCAGCTTATTTAATGCCGGTTCCAAAGATTTTGAAGAAAGATTTTTTAATAGAATATATTTGTTGTTTTCAAGTCGGTTTCTATTTAACCCATAGTTCGGACCCTAACAGGTACTACCACTCTGGGTCAGAGTGGACCTGGGAGCAATGGAAATTAAAGGGTAGCTCTCCAGTCCCCAAAGCCCGCAAGCTGGGGCCTCACCACTGGATATAGTTTAAGGTCATATCCAGGACCACTATATATATATATATATATATATATATATATATATATATATATATATATATTACAATACTAAAATGCGAGCAAGAAAAGTAATATGATTAAGCTTAAACATGGTAAAGTAAAAGATCAGCTGTTAAAACTGGAAAAGTAAAGGACAAGATATTCTTATAAAAACATGTATAACTTAAAGTATTACAGCATTAAGAATTGATTATATAATGTTATAAATTTAATTTAAAAAAAATCTTAATGTTGCAATATTTTAAGTTATAAATTTACTATATTTTTTACTAGAATATCTTGTTTTCTTTTCAAGTTTTAACAACTAGACCTTTACATTTCCATGTTTAAGCTTAACCATATTACTTTTCATTCTCGCCTATTTCTATTGTAATCCATGATTTTTTAAGGCTTCCAATAAATTCACTTGTTCTGAGTTTAATTTCAGTCTTATTTTTTTGCCCCCATAAACACATGTAATAACAATGTACGGCACTCGTCTGCTTTCAATAAAATTCCCCCAATTATCTCCCTTTCATGCTTTTATTCTCTCTGTTTCACTTGTTACTTCACTTTCCGCGACAGCAGTGAATTAGTCGCTATGGAAGCCAGTCATGAAATTGTCGCTCATTTCCTGAAAAGTCATCGTAATGTTTGTTTTATTGAACGAATATTGAATTTTTCCCACAATATAGTTGAGAAAGTCATTTAGAAACCGTAATAATTGTTTGAATTTTGGTCAGAAAATGAGTGAGGGGTGAAGCTTAAAAGCAGTTTTAAATGACTTAAACTGACACAACCATAAATTCAAACACGGTAGGAGTTTAATGATATATATATATATATATATAGAGAGAGAGAGAGAGAGGGGGTGAGGGAGAGAGAGGCAGAGAGAGAGAGAAAGAAGGGGGGATATAGAGAAAGAGAGCGAAAGAGTGAGAGAGAGATAAAAAAAAGAGATAAAAATACGTACATAGATATTTTGAAAGGTAAGTAGTGATGTAGATAAATAGGTAGCCAGAGATGTAGGTAGGTAGATAGATTGATGGATGGATAGATAGATAGATAGATAGATAGATAGATAGATACAGATATAGATAGATACGATGCTGCAGATATAGATAGATAGATATGTAGATTTAGATATAGATAGATAAATATATAGATGGATGGATAGATAGATATTACAAACAGATGTAGAATGATTAGCAGATGTGTAGAAACATATAGATAGATATGTAGATACAGATATAGATAGACAGAGACGTATAAAGATATAGATAGATAGATAGATAGATATAAGTAAATATGTAGACACATAGGTTTACTTGTCTGTGCTTTTCTGTCTTATTCGTCACCCCCCCTCTTCGCGACTACAATTGAAACAGGCAAAATTCTGCTCACCCATGCCACAAAGTAAACTAGCGATAAAAAACAAAATGCCGGGAATTATTTTCTCTATTACAGTAGATAAAGTAAGGACTTTATTTATGTAATATACTTAATATATACTATTACTGCAAGCGTGCTTATATTGTAAATGCTTGTTTTCCAGCTAGCCAATCAAACCATCTAATATAGTTTGTCTTATTTTCAATTATATTCAAAATATAATACAGTGACATTAGCAAAGTAAAAGTCACCTATGAAAACGAACCTCTTAAATTAAAATCTTGAATAATTATCTAAAATCAAATGTAAATTAATATTAAGCCGACTTTACAAATTGATAAAATATTCCAGCCATTATTATGGGAGGGGAGATTATCATCAAAAGTGTCCTGAATTGATAATTTAGCATTGATAATTTACTTAAATATTAATAAGTCACTTGTACCCATTCCCCTCCCTCCTTTTTTTAATGTGGAGTAGATAATACAGTGGATGTGTTATCGGCAGCTCCAGTAACTCTCGCTTCTCCTTTTTTGTCCCTCAGTCCTCATTCAAACGAGTGATTTTTCTAACAAAAGGTGAAGAAAAAGCTGCTTTAAAGGTCGGTAGTACTTGGTGAAAAGTAGTCTAAGATGTCGGAAATTTTCTATTTCTATGTCTATCCTTGTGGTCATGCCACTAGTAAGGGTGCTGGAGGTAAACATTTTGTCTGGGCTGACATTATCCGCCTGATAGTCAGGGACCCGAACCTTGGATTAACCACTAAGGAGGTTGTCCTATCAGCGGACGCAAAGTACTGGGGCTGCTGTATTGCCATTTGATGAATAGATTCTGGACCATGCAGTAGTCTCTGGTTGGGCCTCTCGATGCCATACTAGTGGGTAATTGTTACGGCTTTACCTTTTCATGTGCTACAAAAAAAAATTCCTGTCTTTTTCTCTCTTATTTTCCCTTCTCTGTACTACTCTAACCAAGTATGCCGACCTGTTCCACAAATCCCAAAACCTCAACATGAATTATCTCCAGAAAAAAAAATCGAATAAACCTAGAACCCCATCTTCCAACGTAGACCCCTACTACCAGGTCTCCTTCTCCAACATCAGGGGTCTACGTTCCAACCTTCCAAAGGTTGAAACCCAATTACAGGAGACGAAACCGGACATATTTTTCTAAGTGAAACCGGAATAGGGTCGACCACTTCCCTAGATGAGTTCATAATTTACGGATACTCTAACTTAACAGCTAAATCTGACCCCCAAGATCGCCATGGGCATCGAATATGTGCCTACATTAAAGATGGCTTCCCGTGTGGCAGGGATATCTCTAGAAAATATCCTAATTTACCCTATATGTGCTTCCGGGTTGCACTTTCTTACACCACTGCATTTATATTTGCACTCTATCGGTCCCATAACAGCGGAATTACTATCTTTAAGAGTATATCTAAGAACATAGACCACATCCTGGTTGCACATCCCTCGGCTAACATCCACATCTGTGGTGACTTCAACGTCCATAACGTGGAATGGATGACCCATTCAAATAAGACAGACGAGGAGGGGAGGTTTTGTCATGATTTGCCATTGCTTTTGACCTCACTCAGATTGTTCGCGAACCCACCCGTGTGCCCGATACTACTGGCCAATATGCAAGCCTCCTAGACCTTTTTCTCTCAACTTCCCCTGAGCTATGCTCATGTTCCGTTCATTCTTCTCTAGGATCCTCCGACCACTCCGTCGTATCAGTTAAGATAAAAATGAAATATAATGTCCCAAGACGTACCCCCTCCACCGTACTGTATACCGATACTCTATGGCTGACTGGGACAGCTTCCGTACATTCATATCTAATTTACCTCTGCTCTCCATGTTAAAAAAGGAAGTGTCCTCTATAGTATCAGATCTGACCGAATGGTTAATTGTAGGCATAGACCAATTCATACCATCTAAAAAATTCCAACAAAAACCTAACAGCCAGCTATGGTTCTCCCCAGAATGTGCTGCTGCTATCGCGCACAGAAATCACTTTTTCCATAACTACCAACGTAATAGATGCACTGAGACTAAAGCTGCTTTCAGGAACGCCAGAAACCACTGTAAAAGAGTAATAAAAATGCAAGAGAGCTATATGCTCAGTCTTTTAAATCCAACGTAGCTGATCAGCGGCTTGATTCCCACCAGTTTTGGCAAATAATAAATAGGATCATGAACAGAAGTGTGCGTTCTATCCCAACCATTATCAATGGACCAGAGGTTATCTCGTCAGCATCAGACAAGGCCAAACTATTTGCCAAGAACTTTGCAGCTAATTCTACCCTATGCGACGAATATCCCTCTCAGTACAGACCAATAAGTCTCCTGTGTTTTATGAGTAAGTTGCTGGAATCCATATTAAATAGAGAAATAGTAAACTATCTCAGCAGAAACAATCTTCTTAGTGACACACATTATGGTTTCCGTTCTGCAAGATCTACCGCAGATGAGCTAACGGTTATATCCCACGGGATAAGTTAATCTCTTTACAAAGGTTTCCTTTCTAGGGCAATTGCTCTTGACATATCAAAGGCCTTCGACAAGGTATGCCATAAGGGCCTACTTCACAAGATTTCCAGCTACGGTGTAACTGGAAATGTTTTCTCAATCATTAAATCATTTCTCTCCGATAGGCTCATAAGAGTAGTGGTCGATGGACAAAAATCAGAGGCCTGCAGTATTAATGCTGGAGTCCCTCAGTTGTCACTGCTGGGCCCAACTCTCTTCCTGATCTACATCAATGACGTCCCTAAACACATACTTAAATCATTCGTTGACATCTATGCTGATGACACAACCATCTACGGCAACACATCAAAGGCCGTAAATGACAAAGTTCTCTCTGATTCTCTCTCCTCTGATCTCGAGCGCGTCGTTCAGTGGGGGAACTCGTGGCTGGTTACTTTTAATGCATCCAAAACCAAACTTCTATCTTTACATCATCAACGCTCTGATCCCCATCTGGCATCAATTGAAATAGATGGCTCTCGTCTGGGAGAAGCCACGTGTTTTGACAAGCTTCTGGGTTTATCCTTTACTCCTGATCTGAAATGGAACACGTACATCTAGTCAGTTGCCAAGGTCACTGGAAGGATGGTGGGATCCTTCTACCGCTCCAGAGGATATCTCACTACTGATGCAATTCTCTATCTATATAAAAGCCAAGTGCGTCCAAAGATGGAGTACTGTTGCCATATCTGGGCAGGAGCTGCTAAAAACAGCCTATCCTGCTTTGACAGAGTACAAAATAGACTTCGTGGCTTAGTTGGGGGTGCCCTTTTCTCTAATCTGCCACAGAAGAGACATTGCGAGACTGTCTTTGTTTTATCGTTATTTCCATGACAGGTGCTCGTCTGAACTCCAATCTCTGGTCCCCCCCCGTCGCCAATCTTTCACGAAAAACACTCGTCTAGCTGAATCAACTGTAAAAAATTTCCCCCACTCTTTTTCTGTGCCTAAATCAAAACGTGGATTCCATGAACAAAGCTTCTTTCTTAGAACTGTACGCCTATGGAACTCGATTTCGTCTGCCTACTTCCCACCTGACTACAACTTGGATGTTTTCAAGTCCAACGTTAAAAAATTCTTAATTAACCGCCCCCTTAGGTAAACACTTCATCAAATCTCCACACTAACGTACTGTACTTGCAATAACCCTTATCCCTGAGTGACTTCCGGGCCTTGATAAGTGGTGACCACCGTGTGAATACAAAAAATGATTGATATATAGAAGTCGATACGGATATAAATTGCTAGATATGCAGATATAGATAAATAAGTATAGATAGATATGTAGTTACAGATATAGATAGATAGATAGATAGATAGATATGTTATATAGATTCAGGTAGATATGTGTCTAGATACATATATAGATAGATCGATTTTAGATGCAGATATAGATAGATGAGACCAAAGTAGAAACAGGAGTGTAGCAATTTATTTGTATTGATATATTACCTAGGTCTATCCTTAATAATCATGAGTGCGTGATCTCTATACAGTCCTCATGAAATAGATTTAAATACAAACTTTATTTCTCTCGACAAATGTGGCTTGATCTATCTAGATATGTAGATAGAGATATAGATAGACAGAGAGATAGATAGATAGATAGATTGATAGATAGATATGTAGATATTAAGATATAGATAGATACGTAGATATATATATAAAGATAGATATGTAGATAGATAGATAGATATGTAGATAGATAGAGAGATATTTAGATAGATATAAGAATAGATAGATAGATAGATAGATGTGTAGATAGAAGAATAGATAGATAGATAGATTTGTAGATACAGATATAGATAAATAGAGACAGATAGATAAATAGATAGATAGATAGATTGATAGATAGATATGTAGATATTAAGATATAGATAGATACGTAGATATATATATATAAAGATAG
>NC_136508.1:25992254-26019754 GCF_053919585.1 Euprymna scolopes | reverse complement strand
AGCAGGGTCTGGAAGTGTGGACCTTACAAACCTGAACTAGGCAAATACCACAGCTCGAAAGAGAAAAGGCTACTTCTGTCGTCACAATGGCCTAACTTCCACCGGGAAATGTTGGAAACGGGTCTTTTTCTTGTACGACAAGCGTAAGGAATTCAGAAAGGCTTCTAGTGCCTCTCCAACTGGATATTATTTCAAAACAACAGGAAGATTTGACACAAGGTAAGAAGATTGCGCAGAGTCAGCAAGCGAACCTAAAGGATGAGATTTTGGTCTGTTAAAATTGCTTGGAAAACATCTTCATGATTCCATGTCAGTGGCGCCTACGTCAGTAAGCAATAAACGTTCCCACCGAAAGACTGGGGGCAACAAGTTGGAATTGTTGATCTTTTAGAACAACGTAGAAAGTATACAATAACACAGTCTACAGGTCAAAAATAATTATAATGACCTAGACTCTGTTGGATTTACGATTGAAGGTACACCCTCTGTTGGATAATCAATAAACTCCTGCTAAACAAGTGGCTCAAGAATCATTATCTCTATGTTAAACTGTATGATTACAGTAATTATAGATAAAATATAGAAAGGACGGAGGAAAAGATGAAATTTACAGTAGAATTATATCATCATGTTTATAAGGTTAAGGGCAATTACAGTGAGTGAAAGAGAAATAAAGGTGCACCGCTTTAAGCCATGGAATTTCAAAGCTAAATGCTTCTCATCAGAATTCTGACTTTTCCATATCTAATCTAAAATATTTTTTTTTAATCGGTGTTATTTATTCTGCAAATACTTTTGTATTCTGCTGCGTTTTTCTCCTCTTCTGATGAGAAGAATATACTTTGAAATGTCATTTCTACAGAGATCCCTCCGCTATTTTCCTTTCAGTTATTGTGATTCTCCGTTATTATTATTGACATGATAAAGTAATAAAGTTCTTATTTAACTTTAATAATTATCTCATTATTTTTTAATAAACTGCTCTTCTTAATCGAGTAGAGCTTGATCTATCCGGATTAGTTGTATTGTTCATTGAATCTCTTTCTTGCTAACTTTATCTATCTATCTATCTATCTATCTATCTATCTATCTATATATCTATCTGTCTGTCTATCTGTCTGTCTATCTATCTATCTATCCCTATCTCTATTTCTCTCTTTATGTATGTATATGTATGTATAAATACATATATATATATATATATATATATATATCGAAAGAATATGATTATTCAGTTATAATTCTGCCCTTTATTTATACTAATCATGTTATTCATGAAGCTCGATGTACGTTAAATTTAATTAAATAGCATATACAAATGAATGACAACAAGTCTGTTTTCTGGATTCTAAGATTTTTATTTCATTACAAAAGGTTGAAATATGTAATATTTGACAAAACCTGTTTCGTAGCGCATCAGTAATCATATAATTATTACGTAAATATTTTTCGCCATGACTCATGAAAAAAAAATAAGAACTCATATATTTCTAAGGAAATAAAAAGAATGTGAGCATGGTTACAGAAATCCGAAAAATCCAAGATGGCGTAAATAACACAAAACATAAATGCAACTACTTTTCTGCTTTTGTCGGATTTATGGAATCATGCCCATTTTAAAAAAAATGACATAAGTGTACGATTGTTTTAGCACTTCGAAACGGGCGTTGTACACAGTATACATTTTCACATGCTGAATAAAATAAACGGTACCATAAAGAAAATTTGAATTTGAAATATAGGTATTTTTGTTATTATACACATAAGCACGCACACACACACATACATCCACACACACACACACACACACATATATATATATATATATATATATATACGAGCATATATATTATATATATATGATTTTCAGAATGTGAACTGAGCAATATATATATATATATATATATATATATATATATAAGACAACAAGAGTATGAAATGAAGTCACAAAACTATATATTGGTAGGTATAGAATGGATCATTTATTGAATAATGGAATACAAGCAAAATTTGGGGGATAGAGGGAACTCTTTATGCCAGTGCATTTCGAAGCCTAATGTTTCTCATCAGAATTGTGGAATTGAACTATCTCTCTTCCTCTTACGAATTAAGCTATATATATATATATATATATATATATATATATATATATATATATATATATATATCGAGCACTCTAATCAGGTATTTACTAATTACAAGTTTTACCAAATATATATATATATATATACATATATATATATATATGTATATATATATAGTCAGCCCTATGAAACTGTACTACCAAAGTGATACATAGATGCTTGTAAACACCTAGCCAATAACAAGAACATAATCATATAACCAACTGATAAAGGTAGTCGTATAGTAATAATGAGAAAAGGCATACCTGGAGAAAGTCCCCAAACATTTGGCAGACAATGACACATATATCAACACTGATTTAAATACAGTAAATAGAAGCATTGAGACTTTCAATCTTGAAAAACTTATAAAAAAACAAAACAAATTGTTTTATTAGCACGTCATATATAGAAATATAATTTTAATTATCAGTGAGTAGCGAAGTTGTTTGTTATATCGTATTACTAAAATCGCAGCAATAGTGGTTGTATGTTTATGTCATAGCATTTTTCATTTTCTGATACAGAAATAAAAAATATATTAAATTTAAACGGAAATCATATATGAGTAAAACATAATCAACCCTAAGACCTTATTCTAACGTCAGAACAGCAAGCATACGTTCATATTTTCATTCCTTTAGAGTTTATTGAAAAGGATCCAATAGTCGTGAGTGAAATTCAAACAGAGTAAGACGATCCGACATTATCGCTTACACTTACGATGAAGTCTTGCCTAAATTAATCATATTTATCTAGTGAGTTATAAGGCACGTCATTAATTCAAGTTAATATCTTCGTCTTCTGAAGTTTTGAAATAGTCAATACATCCGGAACCAATCCCTGATAAGCGTTTATACTCATGCGAGGATAAAGATAGGGTTTCCGGATTGGAATGTTTAAATCAATGTAAGCCAATCCAAGGAATAATCGGATGCTATTTATTCCTCTTCAAACAGTGTATGTCCAATAGACAGTGGCTGTTCAGAAATCTAGAAAAGTAGGACTCCTATTCATGATTTAAAACCAATGTCTCCAAAGACGAGCTGTCTGCATAAATGTCAGTTGTGGACACACAAAATAAAGCATAATTATATTTATAAGAGTTGTATTATTACAGGATTTGATCATCATCGATTGCATTAACAGAAGTTTTGAAAAATAACATTGTATTCAGATTGCGTTGTGCAATGGGATAAATAGGTAATTGATTAATTTTAATGATCGAAAACCAAGAGTGAAGTGAAGATGTTGGATATAACCCGTGCAATTTTGTGTGTTACACGGGCCATATCCAACATCTTGACTCCACTACTGAATACTATCAGAACCTCCAACATAACCAACTCCGGAGATTTACTCAACAAGATGAAAAACACTATTATACAGGAAAACAACTATACATAGGGGTGTCCGGTTTGTGAGTTTTGGGGAGACAATATAATGATGGAATATTGCGGTGGGATTCAATGAATGAAGTCTATTTTTTTTTTTTTTGCTTTTTTATAAGTTTTTGAAAGGTTGAAAGTAGCAATGCTTCTATTTAGTGTTTTAATCAGTTTTAGTGTATGTGTCTTTTACTGGCAACAATGTTGAAGTTTTCTTATTAAGATAGATAGATAGATAGATAGATAGATAGATAGATAAATTTAGCAAGAAAGAGATTCAATTAAAAATATAACTAATCCGGATAGATCAAGGTCTACCCGATTAAGAGGAGCAATTTATAAAAAGAAATAATGAGATATTGATAAAAAATACATAAGAACTTTATTACTTTATCATGTCAACAATAATTATGGACAGTCACAATAAGCGAAAGGAAAATAACGGAGGAATCTCTCTAGGAATGACATTTCAAAGTAAATGCTTCTCATCAGAAGAGGAGAAAAACTCAGCAGAATACAAAAGTCTTTGCAAAATAAATAACACCGATTTAAAAAATATTTTAGATTACAAATGGAAAAGTCAGAATTCTGATGAGAAGCATTTAGCTTTGAAATTGCATTGCTTAAAGAGGTGCACCTTTATTTCTCTGTCACTCAATGTAATTGTCCTTAACCTTATAAACGTGATGATATAATAAAGTTCTACGGTAACTTTAATCTTTTTCTCCGTTCTTTCTATATTTCATCTATGATTACTGTAATCATACAGTTTAACATAGAGATACTGATGCTGGAGCCACTTGTTTAGCAGGAGTCTATTGATTATGTTGCATATGGATTTCAGAGAAAGATAATATTCCCAAGTTTGACATTTCTCTAGCAAAAGCAGTCCGTACAAAATGTCGCAAATACCTTTTAAGTCAATCATATTTGACGTTTCTCTGTCAGACTCTGTCTGTCAAGGGCGGGTAACGTGAGACACATGAGATCGCATGGCAGTCGAAACAAAATATATTTCAAACAGCAGATGAATGTAACTACAGGGTACCACTATAAATTTGTCGTCCTAAAGGAAACAACTTTCCGCATTTGTTTTAAAACTTTTATTGAAAAAATAAATTCAGGTAACTTATGTAGTTGAGTTAATATCTATTAAATGTAGCCGCCTTCAGCTTAAATCACGATACACGTCAGGAACTCGGAGCATGTTTTTTTTACACAAACGCATAAATGGGCATGTTGTATTTTAGCCCACTTATGTAATGATGAAATTTAAAACAAAGTTTCTAATGCAACTCAATAAGGACTATCCACCTTACTACAAAAATGCTTGCTTTATTTTGGTGTCTTAAGTCCAAGCCCCTACCCACCCCGTTTTTATCTGATGAGGATATTATATTACAAAAAGACAATCATTGTCAATATTTATTGTCAATTTAATAAAATAGATACGAAACGATTGTACACTCAATTTGATTTTTGTTTGTTAACCTACTTGAAAATAATTCATAATTTGCAATTATTAATCTTTATGCTCTCTCTCTCGTTCTCTCTCTCTCTCTCTATCTATATATATATATATATGTATGTATATATATATATATATATATATATATATATATATATATTACTATTCATTTAATCACATAAAATGCCCACCTATGTACTGATTAAATTTATTGCCAATTTAATAAAATAGACATCGTTTCCGAAACGGAAGTATAAAATTATGCGTAAACTTTAAGTATTTACTTCAACAGTGCTCAATACGTAGGTCGAGCTAGATAGTGAGTTATAAAATATATATATAACGATTAAGCTACACAGAATATTCCGCGTTTCATCCACGCTAGGATTCATCAGACTTATGCAAGAATTTTGTGGTTGTCTCGGGTTTTTATATACGCACCTTCTATTGAGATTTAGTTAGCCAATCAGCTTTCTAGTTTCCACCTAATCAGCCAATGAGCAGGCATTTACCTGTGTACTGTAAGTGCCTGCTCATTGGCTGATTATGAAGTTTGAGGTGGGACTTAGAAAGCTGATTGGCTAACTAAAAACTCAATAGAAGATGCGTATATAAAAACGCGAGAAAATTCACGCATAAGCCTGATGAATCCTAGCGTGGACGAAACGCAGAATATTCTGTGTAGCTTAATCGTTATATATATATATATATATATATATATATATATATATATATATATATATATTATAACTTATTATAACATATATATATATAAACAAACAGAACCTATTACGTCAATGACTTCTATAATTTGCCACGTGACTTTCAAACACATGTTCGATAGCTGATTTAGTTACGTTTCTCTGCGTCGTTCCAATCAAGGCCAAATTACAGGATCTCTTTGTTTTAAGTTAAATATTTAATAACATTCCTTTGTTTCAATAACATTCTCATTTCATACATTTTCTACATAACAATAATAATGTTCATTATTTAACATTTTAATGATGATATTACTCGCTTTCCTAAATCGACTACCAAAAATGCAACCCTATATAATAAAACAATTAGGCATAATGTTTCAAGCAAACTACAACCTTGTTTAATATATGTAAGTGAAAATATATTGGATAAACATTCGATAGAATGTTTATTTTTATTTTATGCATGACGATGTGTTTTCTTGATGGAGAATGTGTGTGTGTGTGTGTGTGTGTGTGTGTGTGTGATCACGAATAGGCTCCTATATGGTTGACTATTTAAAAAAACTGATTACATATAATGATAGTAGATGTACCGAGACACGGGAATGGGTATGTTTGATCTGGTAGAACGGTGGTTCATTAAAATTGTGGGGTCTGAGTTCGCGCCTGGTCCACAAAGTATGGAAATAAAAAATTTAAAAATTAAAAAAAAAAAATTTACAAGTGTTTTTCATATAGATCTACATAAGAATACTTTGATAAGTATGTTTTAACTTAAATAGGGATGGTATAATAAAATTGTGGGGCCTGCGTTCGCGCCTGGCCTCCATAAAATGGAAACAGGCACAAATTTTAATAAAGACTTTTCATATCTATCTGTGTAATTATACTTTGATAATTATTTTTCAGTATGAAGAAATATGGTATAATAAAATTATGGAGTGTTCGTTCGCACCTGACCTCCATAGAATGGAAATATGTCACAAAGTTTAACAAAGTTTTTTAATATATATCTCTTTACAACCCTTCCTTTTCATAAGCTATCATACTGTCTTAAATCAGAGTCCATTTTCTGTAGGCTGTTTTTGAACCCAGTCAACGACGGGTACTTTTGCTAGTATATATATATATATATATATATATATATATATATATATATATATATATATATATATATATATATATATATATACTACTGAAAGTGGTGGCGGGTGTCTATTTAAATAGACATTCCGACGAGTTATTTATGGGCGTCGATTCCATGGTCGAGTGGAAGACCTGCCTACTGTCAACACGACGGTTCTAGGTTCAATCCTTGGCTTAGGAGAGATGCTAGTCTAGCGGCACTGATGAGTTGTGATACAACTAAACAGGACTGTATGTCGATGGCTACAAATATATATCTATTTACGCAAGACAGTTACGCCTGAAAGTATCCTGTATCTCTACGTGGCCACATTTTTTATAGGATATTGTTGTCATATTTAGGCTGGTGTACTAGCTACTAGTCTCTCGCTCCTGGACTGGAATCAAAAGGGAATCGCCAACCTGGTAAGTTTTAAACTGTCATCTAAGCTTCAACCATTGTGTCAGCGGCGATATGTTGCATCCCTCTGTTTGTTTTACACCAGAACTGCTTGACTCCCTACATATTATTCCTGCAACTACTGTCCTCGATAGTAGACGCCTACATCAAAGTGGCGCCGTGCCTTGTTTGAGGTCAAAATTTAATATACAGGGTGTCCCTAAAGAAACTTACACATTTAAAATTTGATTGACTTCCTCAATATTTAAATTATGCTTACCAATTTTATATGTAGGTAGATGAGCCTCTCCGTGATTTTGTGAGATAAAATAAGATATCCTAGTCTACTTATTCTAATTGTATTTAGACAACTTAATCTAGGGTATGTTTTTCACAAGGTCTGATTTTAATTATGAAAAATTATGTTACTCAAATGCTCACTATTTTCATATTCACATATTCTTGTGCTCTCTGCAGGGCATTGTCCAGCACATCACTAATGTTTCAGGGCTTATTTCCTCCTCTATATTGTTTTAACGGCATTTATTGTGGCTAGGTTGTTTGCGTATACTCGCTCTTTGAAGTAACCCCAAAGAAAAAAAATCTGCATGTGTGAGATCTGGCGAGCAGGGTGGGCAATTTATCTCACATCCATGAGAAATTATTCGGTTGCCGAATATGTCCTGGAGCAGATTTAATGTTTCTTTAGCCGTATGCGCCGTTCCACCGTCCTGCTGGAACCACATTGATCGAGAGACCCCAATTTGACTTGATCTCCTTCTTACAAATGTGGATGGATCCTCGGCCACACTCTCTGCTTATCTTTGACGATTCTCACACTTCTTGCAGTCCCTTCCTCATGAAATCGAGCCACCATAGTTTTTATTCCATTGAGAGTAGGTGAATATCTTGTGTTGAAGTTTCGTCGAAATTCTCTTTGAGTTTCTGATATTGACTCATTCAACCGAAAATACGACATCGGTAGTGTAACGATTTATGATGACCTTGGAAGGGTAATTCTAGATGATCTGAAAAATAAAAGAAAAATATAAAAAATTAAGAACGTTATGAATTTGTTTAACCATCAGCTTCTTTTGAAACACCCTGTATATATATATATATATATATATATATATATATATATATATATATATATATATATATATATATATATATATGGAGAGAGAGAGAGAGAGAGACGAAGAGAGAGATAGAGAGAGAGAGAAACCAGAAGAAAGGGAGAATAAGATTAAGAGAGGACAGATTGATGGGTTCAAGTAATATTACTCGGTTGTATAATTCTAAAAACTTTACCAATTATGTTTTAAATTATTCCATAAGATAAATAAAACAATAAATGTTTTGTTAAATACGTAAATACAATATATATGTGTCTGCACGCGTGTAAGTTTTGTGTGAGCAAACAGCAGTAAAGTGTTTAGTTATAAAAGCAAATCAATATGAGTGCATACTATTTATTCATGTTAGTGTTAAAAAAGATCAGAAAAAAAATGTATCGTCGGTGTCAAAGCTTAGAGTAATGGGACCAATGTCTGGTCGTTTATGTTGAATTCTTATCAATCTTCAGAGACTAAAATTAGTCCAATATAACCGACATGAAACTGGTCCTCTTTTTACTGGATTTGAAACCGACGGTACCAATTTTTATGATATTCTGTAACACATCTCTACATATATATAAAATGCACTTCGTGTGTGTCTTTTCGTGTGAACTCATTTCTTATGGCCTCCAAAACGGCTTTGCTGATTTTTTAAAAATTTAACACAAATGTAGTATATGTAACTGTGATGTTCTTAGATAGGTTTTATATCAGAATGCCCCTGATGAATATCTAAAATCGAAACCGAAAATTCCTATTGATAATAAATATTTTGACTAGACTTAAAATTTTAGATAGCCTAACATCGCAAGTGCATTTGAGAACTTTTATCACCGCATAAGCAGAAGGAGTATGAAAGCAACAGTAGATTATTTTAAAGAAAGGAGCGCGTTTGAAATGACTGTTTCTGTTCAAAGCAAAATAGAATCTTCATATTTGACTTTCGCATTTTAGGTTTAATTCAAGCCATAATATAAAAATAATTTTACAAAATAACCAGTAAATTCGCTACACTGCAATCTAGAATACGATGTACTGTGGAAAAAGTCACTGAGAAGAAGCATGTGAGTTTCATTCTGCTGCACCTCCGTGGGTTCCTGACTAGAGCTAGCAATCAATCGATTTAATTAAAAATAGACAACTTCGATGATTTCTAAAAAAACAAAAGTATTTAAAATATTAAACATTCGTTGATTCAAACATGAACAACGTAAGGTCTCTCTGCTAGTATATTTATATTATTTTATTATTCCTTGTCTTGGTTTTCATTGAGAATTATGTTTGGATCATTGTAATAATGGTTTTAAGTCATTGAAATCGTTTACGCGCGTTTCAGACGTTCTGTGAAGCGTCCTCGTCAGAAATTATTTTCAAATGTGTTGGAGATGTAAAAATGGCAATTTTCGTAGTTCATTTGAAGTGTTTCCAAGGGGTGGAGGATTGTAAGTGTTTATTATTCATTGGCATCTTCAATTTTTATTACTCTTTTATTGGGCTTCTCCAGGCCGCTGACCTGGCTGTAGTCACTCTCTCTTTCTGCTAGTGTTTTTTTTCTTTTCCTTTAGGGTGGGGTAAGGTGTGGGTGTGTATGTGTGTGTGTGTGCAATGTGTGTGCGTGTGTGTGTGCGTGTGTGTTTGTATTGGTTTGAGAATGTGTATATATGTTATATAATTATGGAGTTATTTGCTTCCTTAGGAAGGTGACTGTGATCCGAGGTCGTTACTAATGTGTATGTGTGAGGAGGGAGTAGCTCTTCTGAAATAAGGATAGGAGTGCTTTCATTCTATTTTGATATTTATTTTTTGGATTCTTGGATTTTAGTATTGTGATTTTTCGTTTTAGTCTTTTCGGGTATTCCTTATATTATGTTTGTTTAGAAAGAGGGGTGTATTTAAAATATGTATAGGTTTTTTTTTATGTTTCTATTTATTTGTCTCCCCATGTGGGTATGGCAAGACCCAGGATCGGTTCCTAGTGTGGGGGAGATTTTGTTCCCCAGAGGGGGGTGGCTCTTGGAGAGGGTATAGGTATGTGAGGGGATGATAGAAGGGATGATAGCTGTTTCAGTCATGAGGGGGTTCTCCTCCACTGACTGAGGAGGGAGCGAGGTGTTGGAACAGATATTATACTATGGTTCTAGGTGTTTCCTAGTGTTGTTGGTTTCGAGGTTAATTAGGGTTGGTATTATTCAGTGTGTTTTATTAGAGATAGGGGTCTTATGTCTATGTGTGGTTGTATGCGCGCACGTGTGTGTGTTTTAATGTGTCGGTACTGTTTTATGTGTGGGTGTATATGTATATATATATATATATATATATATATATATATATATATATATATATATATGGATGTGCATGCAAGTGTACTTTGCATTTCATGTTTTTGTGTGATGATATTAGGCTCTGTTCAGTTCAGGAGTGAATATGGTGATGAAGTGATAACACAACAGACGACTCTCTCGT
Organism: Euprymna scolopes; assembly: GCF_053919585.1. Taxonomy (NCBI): domain Eukaryota; kingdom Metazoa; phylum Mollusca; class Cephalopoda; order Sepiida; family Sepiolidae; genus Euprymna; species Euprymna scolopes. Next base: position 26,008,962 of record NC_136508.1, on the reverse strand, counting down.
AAAAAACAAATCAACATATTCCCCAACAAACATAACAACACAAAACAACTAAATACCATCTTCGAACCGCTCTGGAACCTCAACCCCCAACAAAAAGAAAACCCCACCAGTAATCTAACACGAAAACAACATCAAGCACTTAAAAAAAATCCAACACAATAACAACTTTGTTATAAAGGAAGCAGACAAAGGTAGTGCAGTAGTTTTAATGAATAAGAACTTCTATAAAACAAAGATTTTAGAATCACAAGGGACGAAAATTATTACAAACCAATTAGCTCTAACATAGACAACACAACCATATCTAAAATAACAAAACTCTGCACAACATACAATAGTACATTAACTAAAAAAGAAAATACTTCCTTACAAACTTCACAACAAAAACAAACATCTTCTATGGGCTACCCAAAATACACAAATCTAACCGGGTTAGACATGCCATCAACATACAAAAGTCGGAATACATAAGCACCCCAAACCCCAACGACCTCACATTCAGACCAATAGTAGAAGGACCATCATGCCCAACAAGCAGACTTAGCAACCTAATAGATATACTATTACAGCCCTTCACCAATCTAGTCAGAAGTTTTGTAAGAGATAACACACACTTCCTTAGCCCCTACCACAAACAGTAGACGATGGGACTATACTAGCCACATTCGATGTTAGCAGCTGATATAGCAATATCCCACACAATCTAGGAAAAGAAGCTATTGCATATTGGATTGACAAACATACACAGACTTTACACCCCAGATTCAATAAACAATTCGTGATTGATAGCATCGACATAATCCTCAATAACAACTCCTTCCAATTCAATAAAGACAACTACATCCAAATACTAGGCACAGCAATGGGTACCAAAATAGCACCGACATATGCCATCTTTACACTCGCCTTCATAGAAGAGACCCTTTATGAAAGGATAGAGCAAAAGTACGGGCACAATATAAAAACACTTTTCATAAAATCTTGGAAAAGATACCTAGACGACTGCTTTATCCTTTGGAGAACATCATGGGGGATATCAAAGAACTCCACACTTTGCTACAAAATCTACACCCAAAAATAAACTTCACACTAGAACAAAGCCCCTAAGAACTACCTTTCCTAGACATCCTAGTAACAATAAAAAACAACAACATAATCACAGACATCTACCACAGACCCACAGACACTCAACAATACCTCCACTTCAAAAGCCACCATCCTAAAAACTGTCTAAAATCAATACCCTACTCCCTAGCACGTAGAATCTGCACCATAGTAACAGACAGACACCTCCGTTCAACTAGACTGAATGAACTACAAATAACACAGCGGAAAAGATGATATTCACTACCACTAATACAGAAAGGTATTGAACTGGCTGAAAAAATTCCAATAGACCAACTAAGAACCTAAAAAGAACACAACAAAAAACAAATTTTAGCATACGTCTCTACACACAATACAAGCAACCCAGAACTATTCACACAGATAACTAACACATTATCCTCCTCAATCAGAACGACAAACTAAACAACATACTTAAAACAACAAAAATAACAAAAAGCAAACGTCAACCCAAAAACTTAAAAGGCATCCTAACTTCCTCAAAACTCGTCCCACACACTACAAAAGGGGTTACAAAATGCAACAAGCCGCGATGTGGAGTATGTGACATAATAAGAGAAGGTAACACACATTCAAAAACCCAACACAAACACTCAAAATAAAAAAGGATCTAAATTGCACCTCCAGAAAGTAGTATATGCACTAAGATGCACAACATGCAACAAATCCTACATAGGCGTCACCAAAAATCTCAGCAATAGAGTGGCCTTACATAAGAGCAACATCAAAATTGCAGATAACAGACACCTCTATGTTTCAAAAGACGCACACACATGCAGTGGAAACAGCTTCAAAATAATGCCTATCTTCCAAACAGAAAATTATTTTTATTTACTTATACAGGAAAAAAAAACTTCATCACCAGATTCACTCCTGAACTGAACAGAGCCTAATATCATCACACAAAAACATAAAATGCAAAGTACACTCTCATGCACATCTATACATATACATATATACACACCCACACATAAATCAGAACCGACACATTAAAACACACACACGTGCGCGCATACAACCACACACAGACATAAAACCCCTATCTCTAATAAAACACAATGAACAATACCAACCCTACTTAACCTCGAAACCAACAACACTAGGAAACACCTAGAACCATAGTATAACATCTGTTCCAACACCTCGCTCCCTCCTCAGTCAGTGGAGGAGAACTCCCTCATGACTGAAACAACTATCCTCCCTTCTATCACCCCCTCCCATACCTATACCCTCTCCAATGCCCTCCCTCTGGGGAACAAAATCTTCCCCACACTAGGAACCAATCCTGGGTCTTGCCATACCCACATGGGGAGACAAATAAATAGAAACATTAAAAAAATTCCCTATACATATTTTAAATACACCCCTCTTTCTAAACAAACATAATATAAGGAATACCCGAAAAGACTAAAACGAAAAATCACAATACTAAAATTCAAGAATCCAAAAATAAATATCAAAATAGAATGAAAGCACCCCTACCCTTATTTCAGAAGAGCTGCCCCCCTCCTCACACATACACATTAGTAACGACCTCGGATCACAGTCACCTTCCTAAGGAAGCAAATAACCTCATAATACTATAAAACAGTATACACATTCTCAAACCAATAAAAGCAAACACACACACGCACACACACACACATGCACACACACACGCGCACACATCCACATACACTACCCCACCCTAAAGGAAAAGAAAAAAAAACACTAGCAGAAAGAGAGAGTGACTACAGCCAGGTCAGCGGCCTGGACAAGCCCAATAAAAGAGTAATAAAAATTGAAGATGCCAATGAATAATAAACACTTACAATCCTCCACCCCTTGGAAACACTTCAAATGAACTACGAAAATTGCCATTTTTATATCTCCAACACATTTGAAAATAATTTCTGACGAGGACGCTTCACAGAACGTCTTAAAAGCGCGTAAAAACGATTTCAATGACTTAAAAACATTATTACAATGATCCAAACATAATTCTCAATGAAAAACCAAGACAAGGAATAATAAAATACTGTTGAAAAATGCACATTGGTGGTGACTACTCCCTTATTTAAATATACATCTTTCTTTCGTTGGAATTTCTTAACCCATTTTATATATATATATATATATATATATATATATATATATATATCGAGAGAGAGAGAGAGATAGAGAGAGAGAGAGAGAAATAGTATGGTTTTCTGACCCTCTGCAACACACATCTATGTTAACAATACATTATTCCGTTATAAATTTTATAACTATTATTAAAAAAAAACACCTGAAACCAAGAAAACTGAAACTGTATAATTGTAAATAGGCTACCGCTACAAAGACTTGAAGTGCTGTCTTCAAATGAACACATGAAATGCTAGTGAAGCGTGAAGGAGAATTTTAAAACGGAAGAGAGATAGCATTGGCCAGAACTTAACTGGATAACTGCAAAGACAAATGTTACTTCAGCGAGCCTTATTGCCATCCAAATTTCAGTGATGACCAATTGTTATTGACAGCGAGAAATAAATGACAAACGGCTGTTGCGATGATTCAAATCATTTACAAAAGGTATTGAAAGAAGTGGAGAGTATTATTCTCTGATGTTATTATCCAGATTCCAGGAAACAGAATCGGTATCTGTGCTTGAACAACTTCTGATAATGACTTTTGAATGAATGAATACATAGTGTTATGCTTAAAACAGCATGGATCTACAATTTTCATATCCTTTTCTGTAAATCCCCTTGCTACAGGTCTTCTGATAATTTAAAGATAAATTAATTATGTTGACTTTGACTTTCCATATCTCACTGACTTTAGCAAATAGGGTACATACCTTTATAAATATTTGCTAATATTTTCTCTCCTCTGATGAGATGGTAGACATCGAAACCCTATAGGTCAAGGAGATTAATATACTAAAATATTCTTTGTTTTGCTTAGAATAATAAAAATCTTTGATATCAAACTCAACCACTTCATTTCAATAAGGGTTATTTGAAATTCATTGAATCACAATTTAATTTATTTCCTCTATCTTGCATATCGAGCAATTCTTATTTAGATGGGATTACTTATATAATATTACCGCCAGTATTTTGCAAACCTTATAATCAAAGGTTTCCATACCGACTGACTGGTAAAAAAACTATTCTGAAGTGTATATATATATATATATATATATATATATATATATATATATATATATATATATATATATAAACATCTAGTGTTAATGCACCTGAAGATGGTCGAAGATTACATCGGCCGAAACGTTGTGGAAAAAAACGCAACCACGTTGAGAACAATAGTACAAGTAATACAGAAAATCCTCGTCTCAAAAATACACATTCATCATACTTGGTTATAGTTTTGCAAATGATATTACGTAAATTTCATTTTTAAATTTAGAAAGCCGAATAATTTTAGATGATTTTTTAATGATTAAAATCATATTTCTGAGACTCACCTTGTTAAAATAACATATTTACAGAAGGTGGGCTCGTCCTGGTTAGAGAATTTTACACGTCTAATGTTATTAACGGTTGGTCTTAATTGAAGTGTAGCGTAGTTTGCTCGAATTATGACGAGAAAAACTTATTCACATTATTTGAAAACATCATGAGTTTAATTTGAAAAAGTAGAAAACTGAATATCACGCGTTTATTTTTATTTACTGGTTAAAATCAAATTTTCTCAGATGTCAGTTGTTAAAACAACATAATGATAAACCAGTGTACGGCTTCTAGCTTTACATTGTTGTAAAATACGTTTAAATATATTTTAATTTATGCAGATTTTGTATTTATTATTATTTAGGCTATGACAAGAGAATATCCTTATCGCACACTGTTTTGACTCTCAAGTATATATCCGACATAATTAGACACAGTTAATCAATCAAGAACCACATCACAATTTAAAAACATAAAAGATATTAACTGATATATACCCGAGAGTCAAAATAATGAAAAGAATATTCTCTTGTAATAGCCCTAGTTATTACAGAGCCAGTTCTCTATTGAATTGCTGAACAAACTACAAGAAATGAATGAATTTGTACATGTGCAAAAGCAAGTTGAAATAAAGATTTTGCATTTCAGCTTTACGACATGCGATTGTATGCGTTATTCATCAATCTATACAAGGTGCTGCTTATTATATATCGTCCTTGGTGTAGGATTACTATTTTCTTTTTATTTTAGTGTTGTGACCAATAGTTTTTTTTTTGTTTTTTATTTTTTTATTACATTTTCACCCCCAAACAAAGCACATTGCCACTTTGATGTAAGGGGCCACTATCAGGGACATAAGCTTCAAGGGTACTATGTGGGGAGTTGGGCAGCAAGATATCGGTCCACGTTACACTTGAACTTCTGCATGTCAGTACAGTTCCAGAAGCAGGAACCCGGAAGGGAATTCCAAAGTTTAGCGATTCTGAGGAAGAAACTACTGGTCATTGGTTTATTGGTTTATTGGTTAAATATTTTTGTCATAAATGCGTATTTTATTTATGTCGAGGAGACAAAGTTTTTCGCTTTATTTTATTGTTTATGGCATTTCAAGTTTATATATCTATATCTAATTATATATATATATATATATATATGTGTGTGTGTGTGTGGGGGGGGGAGAGAGAGATTATGAGTGTGTGTAATGTGGGATAATTATATTCATCATTGAAAAAAAGTATTGTGACCAGAAGTTCAAAACTTAAGAGATTACTCGGCCATCATTAATGCAAGCGTCATATACACTTCAGATCGTCCCAACATCATTTCATAAGTTTCGCCAATTCAGAATGTAGCCTCAGAAGGCTATAAGTCCTTTTTCATTTGTCTTTGCCCAGAATAATAATTTAGAAAGAATCACAAATTACTTTAATATTCTTAACACGTATCGATATTTATATGACATTATGAAAAGTGTTATTAGAGAATTAGTCGTGACATAAATCATGAGGGAGTTTTTTTTTATGTCAAATTCGTTGAATATATGATAAGCACAGTTATGTGTTTGGAACTAAAAAAAAAAAAAGAATATATATATGTGTGTGTGTGTATGTGTGTGTATAAACATAGAAGTGAGACTGCTGTTCACACATATGGCGTACATTTTAAGTCATTCATTTTGTTAAAATTAAAAACTTCATTTCCGTCAGTTTCCGCGCTAAAAGTCATATTCAAGCTTATATTATCGGAATTATGTTTTTCAATAAACAGGAAATAAATAAAACGTTTTGAATTGAAAGAGAAACACCCATGAGTGAAGAAAGCAGAAATGAAAATACCTTTATCGTTAAAATTCTTGTGATTATATATATATATATATATATATATATATATATATATATATATATATATATATATATATATAGTTCGAATCATTCGACTGGTGTTAATCGTGACACCCTGCACTGAAGATTCCCGAAAGGGTGAAACACTAGTGTCTGTAGGTATTTAATTATTATAGTAGAAAAATAATTATGACAGTCCATTTAAGAAATTCGTGTCTTATCGTTGAGCACTTTCAGTTGAATTAAAGTCGGTCAATTTAGCTCTCATGCATAGATCATCCTATAACAATTAGATCACTATCTGACTGACGTAAATGAACATTTAAAATTAAAATGTTTAAATTCAACGCTATTTCACGCGGTTAATGGTAGCCGAATGGATACGGTCTTTGCTAATCGAGCCAAAGATGTCTGTTGTAGCCAGGGTTGAATCGTTCGACTCGTGTTAATCGTGACGCCCTGGATAAAACACTAGTGTCTGTAGCTATTTAATTTTTATAGTAAAAAATGCTTATATATATATATATATATATATATATATATGATTATTATAATATATGCATATGTTAAGAAAATCCTGATTGTCACTGTTAATTAAGCTTGATGGATACTTATTTCTACTCACAGATTCATACATATACTATTTAATAAATTTACTATTAAACTAGTATTCCCCTAATAATAAGAATCAGCCAATATCTATTATCTGATTTAATTGCACTAAAATACGAAAGGCTTAAACACAACGTAAAAAATTAATCAGAAATAAGTAAAATTGCAAAAATAAGAATTGTCCAAAAAGTGGAAACTGTTTAACTAAACAGTTTGTATATATATATGAAGTGATAAATACAAATACTCTGAGGAGAATACAGAAATCAAATGAACCAAAACCTCAAGCTTTTTGTAGAGGGTTAAGTGAGGAAATTAGTTAAGAATGAAAATTATAAATTCAGCTTGTCTACTTTAACTAAAGAAAATAGTATAAACTTTAAAAGGAAATTTAATTTGTGCATTTTAGAATCCTTTCATATTGTAGCATGCATGGATAATTTTCTTAATATAAAACAAGAGATTATACAGCATTGTATCTATAGAATAATGTATATGATTGTCTATAGAACATCTGTGATAATTTAGCCAAAATCTATCTATATATTAATAGGATAGTGTGCGATATTTACTTTCTGTGACACGCTTACATTTGAGGAACTGTTGTTTAACTGTTATAAACTTTCACTTCTTGTGAAAAATAATTTTGCCAAGAATTCTTCATAAGTTTGGTTTCGGTTTCGATTATAGCTGATAGCACTCCATTAATCTATATTTTTATAAATCATTTCATCAAGAATTCATCGGAAGTTTTGGTTTCAGTTGCGATTATACCTGTACGAATCTTAGTTATATATATATATATATATATATATATATATATATATATATATATATATATATTTATTTATGATATGTATATCGGTCCGGTTTTATTTATATATATGGTCGAATAAATACGAAAAAATGCTAAAGAATCTAATGGAATTTATTTAAACAAAAAGGGGGAGTTTACAAGTTGAGGGCTTTCCTGCACAGCATCGAATACCAAAAGAGAGGACTGTCGCATGCACACATCCTCACCAGAACAAATGAATCTATGTATATCTGCAGAAATCCTTGACAAAGAGGAAGACCGTGATCTTCTAGTAAAATTGATGGCACGGATCTTGTGGACAATTGGATCCAAGTTGGCTATGTATTATCGACAACAAATGCTCTAAAAAGTACCCTGAAGAATTTTTTCAGTAGAATAAACCAAAGGTCAACCGCCTGCCATAACTTTGACAGCATTTGTTCAATTCTGCCATGAAGATTACTGCGCAATGAGCTTCAAATATGTAGAAGTCCGTGAGTTGTACACTTGGAGCAAATCAACAAAGAAATTGAACAGAAAAATGGGTGGGAACAAATTGAAAGAGCTGAAAATGTATGGGAGGCACCATGCATTGAGAGAATCTTCACGATTAGTCAAAGTGCAGGGGAGTTTTATTTCTTACGCCTTGGAGCAAAGACGTTGCTAGTTTAACGCTTTCAGATTTGCGAACATACAATGGTCCCATTTTTAAACATGCAGAGCAGAATGCCTTGACATCATTTGTACCAAGCAGTGGGGGAATGCAAGTGCTAATCATCTTCGAATTGCTGAAGCATTCGTGATAAATTTTAATGGCCTGCAAATCAAGTAATCCTCTTGAAATTAGGACGAGTTTCCGTGATGACATTTCTGAAGAAGCACAAGCATGTAGTTATCAATGCAGAAGCACATTTTAATGATGGAATCAACAAATTATTAAACAGCAATGTGAATCGCTTTTACAACTGGATAATGGATGAATTTTCAGTGGATTCAAAGAAATACAAGCCAGTTGATTTGGTTACTAATGAAGGTGAAGCTGTTCGCTACCCTGTGGAGTTCTCAAACTTTTTGGACTATCTGGAATGCCTTTTTACATTTTAAATTTCAGAACTGGATCCCCGATCATGATTCTTCGATCCTTGGAACCGCCAAAAACAACTAACGGAACCAAATTTTTTCTTGCCAGATTTCATACCTAAGCAGCAGAAATGTAATTTACAATGAGGATCTTCAAAAACAATTATTAAAGAGGATATGATTAAAAGTGATATAATCTTGATTGTGGTAAGATTTAAGTATAGGTTAGAGAAAATGTAATAATGAGTTCAAATTTACTTCCATAAAAAGGTTAATATGTGATATCATAAACAAACCTTTATATTTGGTAAAAATGTGTTTGTAATACTAAACAAATTTAACCATTGTAATTCATTCTAATTGTTTAAAGTTTTATGTGTAACAATATCAGTGTCAACTTTGCTTATAGTTCATAGTTGGATTTTAGTTTATTCAAGAGGTAATTAAAATTTTTTGAACAGTTTAGGCAATAGTTGCTCTTGCAACATCAACTTACTGGAAAAGTGTCCACGAAGCAGGTACCCAAGTGTACAAAAAGTCTTTGCTAATATATATATATATATATATATATATATATATATATATATATATATATATATATATATATATATACTGTGTGTGCAAAATCAAGACTTCAAGACAAGTTGTTGATGGCAACGAAAAGTGTACTTCATTTTATGTTACAATTGTTTTAATGTCCAGTTCGCCGACAATTTCAAACATTATGTCGTTTGAAAAATTTAAAAAACCAGCATTTCTTCAGGCTTTATGAATAAACACACTTTTGGCAATGAAGCATTTTTGAAGCATATATATATATATATATATATATATATATATATATATATATATGTGTGTGTGTGTGTGTGTGTGTGTGTGTGTATGTCTGTGTGTGTGTTTAGTTTAGATAACTAATCAATCAATTCCGAAATATATTTTTAGCAATAGTTTTCCACAGAAAAATGTACTGCTGCCTGTTCTGTAAGGAGGTCTGTGTACAGAAAAATCAGACTTTTATTTTTTAAAAGATGGTCACCACTTATCAAGGCCCGGCAGCCACTCGGGAATAAGAGTTATTGCGTGTGCAGTATGTTAGTGTTGAGATTTGATAAAATGTCTTATTTAAGGGGGCGGTTCATCAGGAATTTGTTTATGTTGGACTTGAAGACATCCAGGTTGTAGTCAGGTGGGAAACAGGCAAACAGAACAGAGTTCCACAAGCGTGCACTTCTAAGAAAAAATCTTTGTTCGTGGAATCAACGTTTTGGTTTTGGGACAGATAAAGAGTGGGGAAAATTTTTGACAGTGATTTCAGCTAGAGGGGTGTTTTTCGTGAAAGATTGGCGAGGGGGGACCAGGAATTAAAGCTCAGACAAGCACTTGCAGTGGAAGTAATGATAAAACAAAGACAGGCTCGCAACGTCTATCCTGTGGGAGAGAGGTTGCAGGGAAGAGAAAATAGCATCCCCCACTAAGCCACGAAGTCTATTTTATCCTTTTTCAAGGCAGGATAGGCTGTTTTAAGCAGCACCTGCCCAGATGTGGCAGCAGTATTCCATCCTTTGACGTACTTGGCTTTTATATAGATAGAGAATTACATCAGCAGTGAGATATCTTCTGGACCGGTAGAAAGATCTTAACATTTTTCCAGCGACCTTGGTAACAGACTTGATGTACGTGTTCCATTTCAGGTCAAGAGTAAAGATCAAGCCCAGAAGCTTATCAAAACAGGGGCTTCCCCAAGACGAGAGCCACCCATTTCAATAAATGCCAGATGGGGATTAGAGCGTTGATGATGTAATGATAGGAGCTTGATTTTAGATGCATTAAAAGTAACCAACCACCTCTTCCCCCACTGTACCACCCGCTCGAGATCAGAGGAGAGAGAATCAGAAATAGCTTTGTCATTTACGGCCTTTGATGTGTTGCCATAGATGGTCGTATCATCAGCATAGAGGTCAACGAATGATTTAAGTATGTGTTTGGAGAGATCATTGATGTAAATCAGCAAGAGAGTTGGGGCTAGGATTGACCCCCTGAGGGACTCCAGCATTAACACTCTGGGCTTCTTATTTCTGCCCAGTAACCACTACTCTTATGAGCCTATCGGCGAGAAATGATTTAATGACTGAGAAATCATTTTCAATTATACCGTAGCTGGAAATCTTGTGAAGTAGGCCTTTATGCCATACCTTATCGAAGGCTTTCGATATGTCAAGAGCAATTGCCCTGCAAAGGAAACCTTTGTCAAGAGATTCACTAATCCTATGAGATGTAACCGTTAGCACATCTGCTGTAGATCTAGCAGAACTGAAACCATATTGCATGTCACTTAAAAGGTTATTTCTACTGAGGTGGTTGACTACCTCTCTATTTATTATGGAGTCCAGCAACTTACTCATGAGAGACAGAAGTCTTATTGGTCTGTACTGAGAGGGAGACGACTTATCACCTGAATTCATAAATACAGGGCATACTGATGACGTTTTCCAGGGTATTTGGAAGCACTTCTTTTTAAGACAACGCGTGAACGGTTTTGTAAGTATGGGGGCAAGTTTTCATTGAAGCTTTTTCAGTACTATACTTTACTGGAATCAAGATTCTTGATTAGCTTGGCGACCTCACGCACATATATTTGTACGTTGCATAGCGTGTTGTCAGTTATAGGGGGAAATACGGGGAGTTGATGGCCTTCGTCGCATAGGGTAAAATTAGCTGCAAAGTTATTGGCAAATAGTTTGGCCTCATCTGATGCTGACGAGATGACATCAGGTCATTGATGATAGTTGGGATAGAACGCACGCTTCTGTTCAGGATCCTGGGTTATTTCCAGAACTGGTGGGAACCAAGCCGCTGCTCATCTACTTTGGATTTAACGGACTGGGCATGTTTAACTCTTGCATGTTTTATTACTCTTTTGCAGTGGTTGCTGACAGTCCTGAAAGCAGGTTTATTTTCAGTACATCTATTACGTTGGTAGCTATGGAAAAGGGGATTTCTATGCGCGATGGCAGCAACACATTCTGGGGAGAACCATGGCTGACTGTTAGGTTTTTGTTGGAATTTTTTGGATGGTATGAATCTGTCTATGCCTACAATTAACCATTCGGTCAGGTATGATACTATAGAGGACTCATCCTTTTTAAACATGGAATGCAGGAGTAGATCAGATATAAATGTACGGAAGCTATCCCAGTCAGCCATAGAGTATCGATATACAGTACGGTGGAGAGGTACGTCTGAAGACATATTGCATTTCGTTTTTATCTTAACTGATACAACCAAGTGGTCGTGAGATCCCAGAGGAGAAAGAACGGAAAATGAACATAGCTCAGGGGAAGTTGTGAGAAAAAGTTCTAGAAGGCTAGAGTATTGACTGGAAGTATCGGGCACACGGGTGGGTTCAGGAACAATCTGGGTGAGATCATAGGCAATGGCAAACTCCTGACAGAACCTCTCCCCTTCATCATCTGTCTTGTTCGAGTTGATCAGCCATTCCACATTGTGGGCATTGAAGCCACCACAAATGTGAATGCTAGCCGAAGGATGAGCAGACAGGTCGTGGTAAATTTTCTCAGATATACTCTTGAAGAGAGATACGCCGCTGTTGTGGGGGCGATATAGGCCAAATATGAATGCAGTGGTGTAAGCAAGTGCAACCCGAAAGTACTTGTAAGGTAAATTATGGTCTTCACTGGAGATATCCCTACCATACGGAAAACCATCTTTAATGTAGGCACATATTCCATGCCCATGGCGATCTTGGGGGTCAGATTGAGATGTTAAGTTCTCGTATCCTTTAATTATAAAAGGGAAGTGGTCGGCCCTGTGCCAGTTTCGCTTAGGAAAATTTTCCGGTTTCGTCTCCTTTAATTGTGTTTCAACCTCTGGAAAGTTGGAACGTAGACCCCTGATGTTCAAGAAGGGGACATGGTAGTAGGGGTCTAAGTTGGAGAATGGGGTTCTAGGTTTATTCGTGACTTTTTCTTTTTTTTATGAAATTTTTACCTCCAGCACCCTTACTAGTGACATGGCCACAAGGATAGACATAGAAACAGAAGATTTCCGACCTCCCAGGTTACTGTTCACGAAGTACTGCCGTCCTGAAAAGCAGCTTTTTCTTCACCCTTTGTCAGAAAAATCACTCATTCGAAATGAGGACTAAGGGACAAATAAAGAGAAGCCAGGGTAACCAGAGCTGCCGATAACGCATCCACAATGCGTTGTCTACTCTTCGTTTTTGCTATGCGTTGTTGTCTGAAAGGTCGAACTTCAAAACGATACTAATTTTTGTAAAATCCATCCCCTCTGTCGAATTTTTAAGCCATACATACATACATACATACATACATACATACATACATACATTTATATATTCGTAACTGAAAATTTATGACCTAAACCGATTAAAATCTTGCCCTATTTCTGAATACCCTTTATGTAAAGTTTCAATTGTTTAGACCAGAAATTATCTGAGTAATTTGGTAGAAAATGCAGACGTCAATTTTTTTAAACTTTGACTAATATTATGACCCCTAATAATTTATTTTTTGGGCTTAAATCAAGGTATTAAGTTAAATCAATGTCCAAGGAGCATATATCTAAAATGTCCAGTGTTTAGACTCAAAATTGACGCAGGACTTTAGTAGAGTTCTCAAAAGTCAAATCGTTGAACTTTGACTCCTTAATCGCCAAATTTTTGGCCGAAAACAGATCACAAATATTTTCAAAAATCTCAGTACTCTGTATATCAAATTTCGAGTCTGTAGACTTAAAATTGACAGAGTTATTAAGTAGGGAAATGTATACACATGCAGACACAGACACACAGACACGTTCACTTTTATAGATTTCCTAGTTGCCCGGGTGTTTGAAGGTCAATTTTTTCTTAATTCACCCCTATTATGACCTCTTAACATTTATCATTTTGGGCTCAAATCAAGTTATTAAGTTAGATCTATGTCCGAGGAATATTTATCTAAAATTTCAAGTGTTTAGAATCAAAATTATCGAAGGAGTTTGGTAGAGTTCTCAAAGGTCAAATCGTTGAACTTTGACTCCTTAACTTCCAATTTTCTGTCCGAAAACCGATCCCATATATTACCCCGAATCTCAGTACGCTGTATATTAAATTTCGAGTCTGTAGACTAAAAATTCACAGAGTTATTGCGTAAGGAACACAGACACGTTCACTTTTATAGATATATAGATAGATTAGCTTTATTTTATCTTACATTTTTTTTTACTTGAATAATAATCGTGTCCACATTTTTAATCTGACAATTTATTTTGAAGAATTGCATTTGGGAATTGGAGTCTACAGACGGTGGTGAAATAATAAAGTTATAATTTATAAACCGATTCTTATTATGTGAATTATTCTATAGGCACATGTAAAAAAGGCAGAAACAAAAGTTTTTATGAAGTAGAATGTAATCTGCAAATTCTATCCGAATATTAGAGCAGTCTTTAAACTGCAGAAGTACGAAAATATAGCTCTCTTTGTTACTATGTATTTAAATTTTAAAATCAATGTACCGTTTTTATTTTAGTAATTCTGTAGTTTACGGGCAGTAGTATTTTTTAACAGGCTAGTCCATTACTCTTAGACAGGTAATGAAAAAACAATAAAACCATTTGGGCTAAGAATGGACTCTATACTCAAAGAAACTGAAATAATCACTACTAACATACATAACTATCTAATTCCAAACATCCCTCCATGGAAAATAAAAACTCCAAACGTAAACCTTAGCCTAAAAGAACTTCAAAAAGCAAAAACACACCCAAGCATATATCAAGAGGACATTTATAACATTCTCAAAAAATACCCAAAACATCTCCTTAAATACACTGACGGATATAAAGAGAAAGAAAGAACAGCCTGCTGAAGCTTACGCCATAAATCTAGCTCTTGAAATCATCCACAACAGCAGTTACCAAAAATATATTATACTATCGGATTCACGATCAGTTCTTGAATCACTGGAACTAAAAGATTGGAAACCCCCTTATAGTAAAACACCTATGTAATCTAAACACTATGGCCAACAATAAAGAAATTCTCTTATGTTGGACCCCTGGCCACATAGGTGAAAAAGGTAATGAAAAAGCCGATAGAGCAGCAAAATCTGCCCTCAAACTTACCCCAGATAATATAAAAACACCATTCACAACCTGAACCCTAAAATAAATGAGTTTCTTCAAAATAAATGGCAACAGGAATGGAATCAAAACACCTACAACCAACTATTTCAAATAAAAACCAAAGTAAACGAATACACCCCCACCCTTACAAAATCCAGGAAGGAACAAGTTGTCCTACCCCGCCTTCGTATAGGACACACCAACCTCACACACTCCTTTATTCTGAAAAAAGAACTACAACCAAAATGCAACGCATGTCAAACACCTCTTACAGTTATACACATCCTTATAGAATGCAAAGCACTAACTAACCTAAGAACGAACCTCCTCTTCAACCCTAATATGAAAAACCTATTCAAATACAACGATGCAGAAAATATCTTTAAATTCCTAAAAGAACTGAAAATATATCAAAAGATTTAAAGCCAGGAAACTCCATCCTGACCCTAATCATATGAAAAACAGAATATATTTAAATCACAATGCTCTCATATCTTAAAAAAATGGGTCTTTATAAAAAATTCTAAAAAGAACCCTTTATACAACGGTCCTAGATATGACCTTAAACTATATTCGATGGTGAGGCCCCAGCTTGCGGGCTTTAGGTAGTGTGGAGCCACCCTTTAATTGCCATTGCTCCCAGGTCCATTCTGACCCGGAGTGGTAGTACCTGTTAGGGTCCCAACTTTGGGTTATATAGAAGCAAACACAAAAAAAAACAAATAAAAATAAAAAAAAACATACTCTAGTAAAACATGATTCTTCAAAAGCACTGGATTCGGCATTAAATAACCTGAAAAGGGTTGATATGCCGTATAAAAAGGACAGGGCTCGAAATAGTCGCAAACATTATATATCCCGCACTGTCCGCTAGACTTAAACCTCTGCCTCATCGAAGAAATGTCTGTTTTACAAGTATCCATAGTAGATGCTCTGGCGAACTATATGCCTTTGTACGCTCTCAACGTAAATACCCCCGATAAACTCGACAAGTAGCAAAATCCCCGGATGCCAGAAAGCCTTTTACTCTAATAGTTTCCTTTCTAGAACTGCTAGACTTTGGAATTCTTTCCCGGGTTTCTGCTCCCCTGACTGTACTCACATCCAGAAGTTCAAGTGTAATGTAAACATACATCGAGCTGCTCATCCCTTATATATTATCCTTGCAATTATGTCCCAGATAGTAGCCCCCAACGCCAAAGTGGCAGTGTTCTTTGTTTGCAGTGCAAATCAATAAAATGAAAGTTTATTTAATTAATAGTGAATCTAGAGAATAGTTCACGTTAACAATCTGTTTGAAATGACTACTCTCTTTTTATAGCGGGTATTTTAAACTCTGTAAATGTGGCTTACGTACATTTACAAGTAAATAGAGTTCGGTTTCTTTACAAAAGTACATTTGGTAATTCTGAAAGCACAGTTGGTAATTCTAAAAGCACAGTTGGTAATTCTGCAAGTTACCGACTTTGTTTAAATTTAACGTCATTATTCTGAAACCCATTTTTAACACGAAAACGGTTCTGTATTTTCAACGAACAATTTACTATATAACTATTGTAAAAATTGATTTTTACTTGAGACATCCTATCGACAAAAATTGAACGACCATAAAGAACAGAAGTAACAACATCTCATTAGGCATGTACTTTTACGTATAAATTGGGGTA
>NC_136508.1:25752254-25987254 GCF_053919585.1 Euprymna scolopes | reverse complement strand
GTCCCAGTTCTCTTTGCCCTCATCCATGGGAGGCCTGGCTACAGCTTTCTCTCCTCGGTCTTTCCATCCTCCTTGACCCTCCTTATTTAGTTAGTGTGACGTCAGTTTTTGGTGACAAACATACACGCCAAAAATATTCGGCGTTGAAGGTAGGGGAAAGGCGAGTTCACTTATAATTATGCCATTTCTGTGTTCATGATATACCATTGTGTTTTACATCTGTAGTATTTTCTGTTTTTCCAATTTGTGCCTGTAACTCATCTGTTTTAGTCTACGCATTCAAGATTTCTCCTTAATATTTTAGCCGTTGTCATAAGTGTTATCGGTTCTATCTTATCTGCCATCCATCTGATTCCAATATCTCCAATGGTTTTTTAAATGTTTGTTGGTATTGTTCCTAGTGTTCCTAACATTACTTGTGTTATTTGACTTTTTCATCTTCCATATCTCTTTGAGCTCTCTGGCCACCTCCCCGACTCCTTGATCTTCACTCTGTGGTATGCTGAGACAGCAAAATCTAAAATCTGGCAGATGTTTATTTCTTGTTAACTAATATGGCATCCGGTCTCCTTGCTTGGATGTGCATATCTATGTCTCATAAGATTTTGTTATTATTATTATTATTATTATTATTATTATTGTTATTATTATTATTATCATCATCATCATCATCATCGTCATTATTATTATCATCATCATTATTATTATTATCATCATCATTATTATTAATAATAATATTATCATCATCATCATCATCATCTTTATTATTAATAATAATAATAATAATAATAATAATAATAATAATAATAATAATAGTATTATTATTATTTACTCACTAGGAGTAATCACACCAGCCATTATCAAAGATTGCTCCTTGAGAACAACTCGTCGTGTTCCCTGGAGTCTGAGTGCCAACAAGTCTACTAAAATTTCCATTACTTTCCACCTCTTCTGATAATCTTTGCAAAAAAAGTGCGTTATCGCAACAGCCGCTTGCCATCGATTTCACGTTGGCGGCTATTGATCGTCACTGGAATATCGGTGGCTATAAACCTCCCCAGTCGCAGTCCTCTTTGAATGCAACGAGCGGAGGTTTGTCTAGTGCATTCTCTGTCCGATCTCTCCACCCTCCTTGACCCTCATTATTTGGTGTGGTGCCTGTTTATGGCGGGACTCGAAAAAGTTTCTTATAATTATACAATCTCAGTTTTTACGAGTCCATGTGATGTATATTTGTGTTTTGCATCTGTAGTGGTTTCTGTGTCCAGTTCGTGTGTAGTTTATGCATAACATTAGTCTCCATTTGAAGAGTTTTCCTTAAAATGTCTGTAGTTTTTATTATTGAAATTCGGTGTATCTTCTCGGCCATCCCTCTGATTCCAATTTCTCCCATTCTGTTTCCAAAATTTTTCAGTATCGTCATAGCGCTCCTACTACTAGTGCTGTTATCTTTACTTTCCTCATTTTCAAATCCCTTTGAACTATCTGGCCATTTCGTGTATTTGCTCGACTTCTCACATGATCAATCTGAGATCTTCTGGAACAGCGAAATCTACAATCTGGCAGGGCTTTTCCTTCTTGTTAACTATTATGACATTCGGTCTTCTTTCTTGGACGGGTTTATCCGTTTGTATATTCGTATCTTATAGAATTTTGTGGCATTTAATGTCTTATACTGCTGCCCGTTTATGTTTGTACATCTTGTTTGCGTGTTCAAGATGCAATTGTTTGCATAATTGCGAATGTATTGCGTTCCCCATTCGGTCGTGTCTAGGCAGACCGCCGGTCGTTTAGTTCAAGGAGGGCTGCAACTTGGAGGAGGTTTATTCTTTATATTTTACTTCATTCATTTAATGTGTGGTTTATTGTTTTGTCTCTTTTCCGCAGTCCGGATTTACTGTTTTCTTGTATCTTGTCGATCCTTGTTTTAATGTGGTTGGTTCTAATTGCAAATATTATTAGTGATTCCGTTGTCTTTTTTAGTTTTTTTTGTAACAATTTCCAATTTTTTTTTTGTCTCTTCTTTCCTCATCCTTATTAATCGTACATGTAACTGGGTTTTTTTCTCATTTTTCTTTCCTCGTCGTATTCTTCGTCTTTTTTCTATTTTGTGTGTCTCTTCTGTGTCTCTTGCTGCAGCTATTATTCTTTCCATGTTCGGCATTTTGTATTTTTCTCTTTTTTCGTTTTATTTACACAGTCTTCCATATTTGCCCTATTCCACCGTCGTTCCTTTCAGTCGATCATTTTTTTTGGTGCAGTGCATTGTGCATCGTCATGAGTTTCCTGGTCTTCTGGTCGAGAACCCTTAATTCTTCTTTGGCCCAACTTATAAACGGCACAGAACATCTTATTAGTGGCACTGTCCACGTGTATATACTACTATATAGTTTAGTTTCGAAGAGTTATCTTGTCCTTTTGAAGTATTCTTCTCCAATTTTCTCTTTCATTTCAGTTGTTTTCGTGGTGTCTGCTTCCAGCACTCCCATGTATTTGAATTTATCATGTTCACATAGTGCCCTCATCTCTATTTCATTGGGAAATACATACCTTTTGTTGTTTCCAGTTTTCCTCTCCTCAAGGTCAGAAGTGCGTACTTTTCCATACCGAATTCCATTGTTTGATTTTTATTTTCAAATACTGATATTTGTTTGTACTATTTGCCTCGTTATTCAAAATCTATTTCATAGTTTACTGTTTTTTTCACTTGATCGTGTCTATCGCTGTTTTCATTTGGGGCTTGTTTATAGCATTCGCTTATGTGGTTTATGGTTTTGTCTCTTTGTCCACAGACTCTACATTTGCTGTTTCTTTTGTGTCTTGTTGAACGTTACTTTGATATTGTTGATTCTAATCGCGTTCTCTTATGGAGCTGTTAATAGGGATTTTGTGTGATTTACACGGTCCTCTATACAAAGAAAAACTCTTTACTTAGTCTTTCCCTTTCAGGTAGAGTAAGACATCATTTTTAAGTGTAATGTATCGTGCAAAGTCATTTTTTATCGAGAAGCTTCTGTTCTTTCTTCTTTTTTTTTTTGAAACAGCCCGAAGTCTCTTACTCTTGCCTTTATTAGTTATCTTTTTTTTTATTTTTTAACGTTTCTTCTTATGTATTTTTCCAAATTTCTTTTTCATATCTTTTGCTATCATTGTGTATGCTTCAAAAATTCCAAGATATTTGTAGATTTAATTTTCACCTTCTTCATTCAGCAAGTTTGACTGAGTAGTTGCATGCCTTCTGTTGTCTTTTTATACCTATCAGTGAACATTTTATCGAATTCTATTTGGATATTCTAAAGATTCTGATTAGGTTTATTAGCGTCTCTATTCTTTTTAATTTCTACAAAAAGTTGCAGGTCGTCAATATACATTAAATAATTCATTTTTTTATTTAGTGAACGTGTTTGCAACTTCGCACTTTCTTAGTATATTGTCAAAGGACATAATATCTATTATTATCAGTAGTTGTGAGAGAGACACTCATTGAAAAAAAACTCTGTATTTAAATCTCAGTTGTGTATTGTCCATCAGCTGCCAGTTCAAGTCTCTATATTCTCATTACATTTTAAATAAAATCGATACTCTTGTTCGATATTGTGTACATTCTCAAGCATTCTATTGTTCATGCTGTTTACGCTTTTCATATATCATTGCTGTATTTTTCTACCTTTTATCTCCTTTAGGATGTTTTGGTTTACGTATAATTTCTCTTTTGGTTTTTCAGAATCATTTCTGTTTGTAAGAATGTAGTTATTGTTTATTCAAGCAGTCGCCGATTTATTTTGTCAATTACGCTGTTAGGATGTTCTACATGGTAGGTAAACAATTTATAGGTTTGTATTCGCTGGGGTGGTTTCCCTTTCTGTGTTTATTTATCAGTGCCAGTGTTGATCTGCTGTTTATTAGTCTGTTTCGGGGATACATCGTTTCAGATTTTGAAGTATCTTTTCCTATAGTGTTGTGAATCGTTTGAACTAGTAGGTGTGTATTTTATCTCGACTTGGTGTTCTTCAGCTTGCCAGTTTTCGTATGCTTGTATTGAGAGTTTCCTTGCAGATTTTGATCTCTGTAACTTCTGCTGTAAATCTTTCATGTTCTTTAGCTATTCGGTATTTCTATTATTATCTTGTCGCTCTTCATATATTTAAGTTCGGTTGAGGTTTTTGTTGTCGGTTCCGTTCGTTCTGTTTTTTTTGGGGGGGAGGTGTTTTGTTTACATTTGGATAGAATTGAGTTTTATTGTTTTCAAAAGTCATGTTTTGCTTTCACTGTTCCGAGTTGCACGTGTTTCGTCTTAATCGCCTTTGCTTTGTTGCTATTCTTTTCTTTGTTTCTCTCTTTGCTTTGTTGCTATTCTTTTCTTTGGTTCTTTCTTTGCTTTGTTGCTATTCTTTTCTTTGGTTCTTTCTTTGCTTTGTTGCTATTCTTTTCTTTGGTTCTTTCTTTGCTTTGTTGCTATTCTTTTCTTTGGTTCTTTCTTTGCTTTGTTGCTATTCTTTTCTTTGGTTCTTTCGTTGCTTTGTTGCTATTCTTTTCTTTGGTTCTTTCTTTGCTTTGTTGCTATTCTTTTCTTTGGTTCTTTCTTTGCTTTGTTGCTATTCTTTTCTTTGGTTCTTTCTTTGCTTTGTTGCTATTCTTTTCTTTGGTACTTTCTTTGCTTTGTTGCTATTCTTTTCTTTGGTACTTTCTTTGCTTTGTTGCTATTCTTTTCTTTGGTTCTTTCTTTGCTTTGTTGCTATTCTTTTCTTTGGTTCTTTCTTTGCTTTGTTGCTATTCTTTTCTTTGGTTCTTTCTTTGCTTTGTTGCTATTCTTTTCTTTGGTTCTTTCTTTGCTTTGTTGCTATTCTTTTCGTTGGTTCTTTCTGTGCTTTGTAGCTAATCTTTTTTTTGGTTCTTTCTTTGCTTTGTTGCTATTCTTTTCTTTGGTTCTTTCTTTGCTTTGTTGCTATTCTTTTCTTTGGTTCTTTCTTTGCTTTGTTGCTATTCTTTTCTTTGGTTCTTTCTTTGCTTTGTTGCTATTCTTTTCTTTGGTAGTTTCTTTGCTTTGTTGCTATTCTTTTCTTTGGTACTTTCTTTACTTTGTTGCTATTCTTTTCTTTGGTTCTTTCTTTGCTTTGTTGCTATTCTTTTCTTTGGTACTTTCTTTGCTTTGTTGCTATTCTTTTCTTTGGTTCTTTCTTTGCTTTGTTGCTATTCTTTTCTTTGGTTCTTTCTTTGCTTTGTTGCTATTCTTTTCTTTGGTTCTTTCTTTGCTTTGTTGCTATTCTTTTCTTTGGTTCTTTCTTTGCTTTGTTGCTATTCTTTTCTTTGGTTCTTTCTTTGCTTTGTTGCTATTCTTTTCTTTGGTTCTTTCTTTGCTTTGTTGCTATTCTTTTCTTTGGTACTTTCTTTGCTTTGTTGCTATTCTTTTCTTTGGTTCTTTCTTTGCTTTGTTGCTATTCTTTTCTTTGGTTCTTTCTTTGCTTTGTTGCTATTCTTTTCTTTGGTTCTTTCTTTGCTTTGTTGCTATTCTTTTCTTTGGTTCTTTCTTTGCTTTGTTGCTATTCTTTTCTTTGGTTCTTTCTTTGCTTTGTTGCTATTCTTTTCGTTGGTTCTTTCTTTGCTTTGTTGCTATTCTTTTCTTTGGTTCTTTCTTTGCTTTGTTGCTATTCTTTTCATTGGTTCTTTCTTTGCTTTGTTGCAATTCTTTTCGTTGGTTCTTTCTTTGCTTTGTTGCTATTCTTTTCTTTGGTTCTTTCTTTGCTTTATTGCTATTCTTTTCTTTGGTTCTTTCTATTCCTGTTTAGCCTCTCCCTACGATTCACATTTCCTTTTTTTCATCCACTTCTATCCGTTGTTCATCGGTTTACATTTATTTTAAGTTGTTGATCTTGGTTTCTTGGTTAAAATTTCCACACGGGTTTTGTCGATCTATTCCCCCCTTTTCATTTTAACTTTAAAATACATACTAACCGTTTTGGCTCATTAATTAAATTATTCAAGTGTATAATAGTATGTCTTGGTATATATATATTGTAGCGATATTATCCAATTATTTATTACAATATTATCCCATTGATTACTGTACACGTAATTACCCTTATCCCCGTTCTCTGGGTGCTTAGGAATAAGAGTTTTGTTTTACCTCGTTCATAATTTGTATCATTATTTCTACTTCAGCTGCTTCATTCTTAGTTATGAGTTTTTACCCACGTCATAACTAGGAAGTGCTTACTTACGAAAACTGGTGGTGTTTTCATAAAATCTTGATGACAATTCTCCCAAGTGTCCATATTTATAATTTAAATAAACGAAAGTATAGGACAAGATAATATCCCATGGCGCAATAATGGAAGATGAAAGCAATCAATATTTATGTATTATATAAATCACGTTTAATACAGTTAAAAATATATTATATGGTGTGAGTTACAGAATAGGCACAATATAATAAAACATTTGATAAAGACGAACAAACAAATAGCACAGCCGTTATATTAAAAACTACGTTATTTTAAAAACAACGTTATAATAAAAACTACGTTATATTAAAAACTACGTTTATAAAACAGTATGTGTAGTCTCTGGTATTTGTAACAATCCAGAACTAATGGACCATCATTTTGCATCAGTCGCCATTCTAAAAGTAGTGTAGCCTAACGAATGTGTTGCTAAAAATTAGCATGAATAAATAATAAATAGATCCATAAATTAAATGTACACATCTATTTAATATCTGGAGTAGTTAGGTAAACGGATTACCGATTCACTGAAGTTTACCTTACTACTCCAGATAATAAATAGATGTGTACATTTATTTTATGGATGTACTTATTATTTATGCTAATTTAAACTACACATTTGTAAATATATTTTCGCTCATGGTTCGAATCATATATATATATATATATATATATATATATATATATATATATATATATATATATAATTCGAAACATGAACGGAAATATATATATATACATATATATATATATATATCCTCCTCCCTATATATATATATATATAAATATATATATATATAAAGTGAAGTCATTTTCCCCTCTGATTTTAACCTTAATAGGATTACAAATCAAGAGATTTCATGCAAATGTAATATACACAAACTGCAGGGCAATATCTGAGGTGTGTTATATGCATATTACCTCTCCACTTCCTCGATAATCGTAGATTCCTATATTTTTCTGCTGAGAGTTCCCTGCCAAAATCGGTAAAAATCACTGGAAGTAGTAAAATCTTTTCTCTGTAATAAATTCCTCCTTCCCCTTCCACCCATTTACACCGTTACCTGATCGTTCACAAGGGACAATTATGAACGAACGCCGGTTTCGGTTTTATGTGCTTCGTAGTTGCTTAAAAAACTGGAATGTGAATTTCACTGTGCCTTTCCGTTCCATGTTTCCTATTGGGTGAAACGCACCACGGAATAAACCGATAGCGACATTCCCACAAACATCAATTCTTATCCCAAGCTTACTTTTACGTTGCTTAATTACCATTTATTTCCCAACATTTATACACTAAAAAAGGATTCTGAAATTGTCAAATGTATGTTGCAACTATTGAGAATCAAAGAAAGCAATCCCTGTCATGGCGTGTGTCAGAAGCAGTAATGTTGCATGGAATTCTAAGGGCTACAACTTTTTGAGTTTCAAACATAGGAGGCTTTACATTTAGACAGCCCTTGTATAACAAATTGCTCGCTGTACTATACGTCTTAGAAAACTCTCAACTAACATGTTACAATTGAGTTTGGGAAATGTTATTTTCTGTGCAGTTGTCAGATGGTTAGTCGAGCAAAAACGGATTTTACACTCGTGTTGCACCTGCCAGAATTTGATGGATTGTACGATTTGAACCATGGGACTTAGATAATATTATTTACACGTTATTCGTGACGGATCCAAGAAAGTGAAATGTCTCATCAACTAAAGGGAATATATTCGACTTGATACCATTAAAAATGTGTACCCTTATGAGCTAAAGTAGCAAAGAAGTTGAAAAGATTTTAGTGAAATATCATAGTTGTTTAGTTACGTTAGATTATACAGTATTTTGACAATAATAATCTTAACGGCATTTCGATACAGTAAATAAAAGTATATTATTTAGGTATATACTAAAAACCAACGAAACGTATATAGTTACCAGATGGAGAAAACAGTAAGCGAGAGTTTATTTAAATGGACATTTGTTGAGATCATTTGCAAGCACCGATCCTATGTATCGATGGGTAGAACCACAGGCTATCAATGCGATGATGTAAGGTTCAATTCTTGGCTAGGGAAAGGTGTTAGCTGCACTGATGAGTCGTGATACTGCGATATAGTACTGCATGTGGATTATTATATAAATAAATATATGTGTGTGTGTTTGTGTGTATGCATATTTCCTTTAAAAAGAAACATGTATCCAAGTAAATGGCTGAAACCTTAACTGAATAGTTGTGTGATGAGGATGTTAATGCACAGTAACATCCACTGCTCTTAATACTAAGCTTCGTCCCTTAAATAATTACAAGAAACCTGCCTAACCAGTTAGCAATAGCAGACGATACACTACCCGAAACCTCTCCATTCAAATTCCGAGGTTTAACATTCACAAGAAACATGATTTTAACAAATACATCGGGAGCATTGCCAATGCTCTTGCGATGAAAGTGGGTTCTCTTTACGGTGTTAGAAAGTAACTCACGCCTGAGAGTATCCTGTACCTTGACAAGATCACTATTCGCATATGCATGGAGTATCTACCACTAGTTTCTTACTCTTAGCGACGGTTACAAAAAGAGTCGCCAACCTGCACTGTCAATCAACGTCCCATCGCTAAACTATTGCAGCGCGTGTTTTACAAGTATTTTAATAGAATATCTTTCCGACGTAATCCTCGACGTAAATACACCAGACTAACCCGACAAGCTTCAAAATCCCATCCCTACACAATATATGCCAGAACGCCTTCTACTCAAAAAGTTTCTTTACTGGAACTGTTTGATTTTTAAATTCCCGCCCTATTCCCTGCTTTCCGAACTCTACTGGTATGCAGAAGTTCAACTATAATATAAACCGACATATTGTTGTTGAATTCTCTGAATAGTATCTCTCAAATTTCGTCTCAAGTAGTAACCTTTTACATCAAACTGACACTGTGCTTTGTTTGGTGTGGAAAAAACTTTTTGTGGTGTATCTGCAAACAAAATGAAGGGCTTAACTGTGTTGCTCCATGTGAAAAAAGAGACAAAATGGCCGACTCATTTATGCACTTTGAGTCCATGATGGAAAAGGCAGTCCATGATGGGAAAGGCAGTATTTTTTTAAAGTACGACATAATAGGAGGTGAGCAGGTCATTAAGTTTTGGGTATCTTATAATAGGATAGCGTGTGCGTTATTTATTTTGTGTGTCATCATAGTGGATGTCATTTAATTGTTATGAACTTTCATTTCTTGTAATAAATAATTTTACGAAGAATTCTTCATAAGCTTTGGTTTCGGTTTCGATTATAGTTGAATGAACGCCACTTATATATATATATATATATATATGTGTGTGTGTGTGTGTGTGTGTGTGTGTGTGTGTGTGTGTGAAATATATATATATATATATATATATATATATATATATATATATATATATATAGTAGAACCCCGGAATACGACATTTAAAATTAGTAACAACAGTACAGTATATAATCAAATAACATTATAACACGGAAAAGCAGGGTAAATATCGTAATCAGCGAGCGGAAAAAAATCGTATTCCACATCGTAATCTGAAAATAAACGTATCCTAGGACCACCGTATCCCGGGGTTCCACTGTATATTTCTTTCATAAGTTTTAGTTTCGATTTCGATTCAAGTTGATGCACCAAAGTCATATAAATATATGTTTTTTTAATTTTGAAATTGCAACATTATAATATATAAAAATCGATAAAACATAAACTCTATAATAAGATATACGAAATCTGCAAGAATTAAAATATCATATTTAAGAATACTTTAAGACCGGGCTATGCCGGGCGTCCATGCTAGATTAGATAAATACTTTTGCAGTTTTAACAAAAGAGCTACAATAATATCAGAGTGTTTCCATTTACACTGAACATCTACAGAATGCCAACATCAATATATTACATATAAAAGAGTCCGCTGTGGAATTTCCACAGGTCGCGCTATTTATTATTATTATTATTATTATTATTATTATTATTATTATTATTATTATAAAGTCGTAATTTCAAAAGTCACCAAATAATATTTGGCTGCCATCAGCTAGATTCTAAATCGATAGCAAAACTGTAGCATTCAAAGAAGTATTTGGATGCCATCAGCTAAAATATAAACCGAAAGAAAACCCATAGCATTCAAAGCTAGTGACGTTACCACTGTACTAACGTGCCACGCATATTAGCTGACTAAAAATTAAAATCAAAATAAACTAAAATAAATGTACAAAATGCATAACAATTCTTTTCAATGTTGACCTATTTTCATCGCTTGAAAACCATTTAAACCGGCTAAAGACCCATAAACGAACGGTTCATAAAAATCCTATCATTTGAGACCCTTAGCGCCGCTCTGTGATTTTAGTTTCGGTGGAGATAGAGTTTGAAAACATGAAGACAGACAGAGATATAGCTTTTTATATATAAAATTTTCATGAAATGTAATTACGATGTAAAATGTGGTCTGGGTAAAAGAGTGAATGCGGTCTCAAATGTCCAAGTATTCACAATACTGAATGAAACTTCTGTATCCCTAAGTTCTTTTAAAATTTTAAATATATTTTATGTGTATACCTGTCGCAAAAATAAACCAAGAAATACTAGAGAATATATCTTAAATTTTCATTGACTTAATTTGCATGAGCAGTAATTGAATAGTTCTGCATTTCTAAGTGGTTCTTTAAATAAGCTAATGACAATTGTATAAATCTATTTCTTCCAACACCAATGTTTTTTTATTTACTCTCAATGTATCTATTCCAGTTCATGTCCCCTGTAAACATTAGGCCGAGGAGTTTAAAAGAAGTACTTTCAGGCAATGTGTTCTTAGCCATTGCTATTGGTGGTAGAGAAGGTTTCTTGTAGTTATTGAAGGAAACAAGCTTAGTCTTGGCAACATTGAACGTGACCATCATTTTTTGTCCCCATTCCACACAGATTAGAGGTCATCCTCTAGTGATTCCGCCATTTCCTAAGATATGTGTTCCAGTGATACCATATGATCTAATTTTCCTTAGAAGACCATCGTGACATACCCTGTCAAAAGCCTTAGATATATCAAGGGCTATTGCTCTACCCTCCCCCTGTTTTGCCCAGTGGACGGTATATACGTTCAGAGACTACAGTTAAGATATCTGCTGTTGAACGGGCTTACCTAAATTCATATTGTTGGTTGATCAGGAGTTTAGCAGCTGTTAGATGTTGGACTAGGGCTCGGTTAACTAAGGACTCAAATATTTTGGCGAAAAGCGGGATGGGGCTAATGGGACGATAATTTTGTTGGCCAGTTCTTTCTCCAAAATCCTTGAAGACTGGTACTACAGAAATGCTTTTGTAGCAGTCGGGAAAGCAAGATTCATTAAGGTATTTATTGTAAAGTTTGGAGAGAACTGGAGCAACCTCGGCAGAGCATTTTTAATAGCACAGCCGGAAAGAAATCTGGTCCACATGCTTTTGAGGTGTCTTGTTTTTTTATGATTCCATGTACCTGAGAAGGAATGGTTTTCAAGTTGTCTAGTGTGGGGTCTGTCCGCAAAGGAAAGTCGGAGAGGGAGTGGTGTGCAAGGGTCCAGTGTGGAGTTGGAGGTAAACCGACTGGCAAGCAGATTAGCCTTGTCGGTTGCCGTGCAAGCAACCTCATGATTGTTAGATAGTGGGTGAATCGTTGATTGCCCATTATTTACTACACTGTTGTAGATTTTCCAAAAATCATGGGTTCCTAATTTCTGTGCTTCGATGCGTTTCCTGGTGGTTTCAGTGTAATCTGCCTTAACTGTCGCTATTACTCTCTTACAATTAGTTCTAGCTTCTGTATACTTCTGTCTGTTTGAACTGGACTTATGTCGGTTCAATCTGCGGAACGCATGCTTCCTTTGAGCAATGCCAGCTGCACAAGCAGAAGTAAACTATTGGGGAGAGTGGGGCTTGCTATAGAATTTCCGTGTGGGAACATGTTCTCCAATTGCAGTTTTGAACAATTCAATGGTCTCATTTGTACACTGTTCCGCTGGAAGAGAAAAGATATTGGGGCATCTCTAATGAGTTTCCTGTCGGCCTTTTTGTAATACCTCATTGTTTTGAGTAGTGGGTCTTCAGATTTAGATCGAGAATTTAGGGTGATTTCTACTATTATCACAGCGTGATCAGCATTCCCGAGTAGGCTGTGGGCATTTGTTGTACAATCATCGGGAACTGTTGTCAGAAATAGATCTAGAAGTGAGGCATGATGATCTTGCTGGTCTGGGAAACGTGTCGGAAATGTAACCGCCTGAGATAGAGAATGGATATAGAGAAACTATGTGTTGTGCTACCAGCTACGTTTGTCTAATTAGAGAATCCAAGCTAGTTACAGTGGTGAACATTGAAGTCACCAAATACATCTACTTGTGCGCTAGTATGGAGGGAGAGTGCTATATCTATGCTGTCAGAGAATTTGTGTATTAGTGTGCAGTCCTGGGTTGAGGGAGAGCGGTAGAGAAAATACAAGTAGCTTATATTATGTTGCATATTTAGTCTGAAGCATATAAAGGTCTGGTTCTCTGATTCTAGTTTATTTCTCTAGTCAGGGGGAGGGTGTTACGAATATAGACTACGTCCCTGCATATGTCTGTCTGAGTCCTTACGGCAGAGTGGGAGATAACCAGGCATGTTAAAGTGATTAGAAGGAATGGTTGAGTGAAGGTTAGTTTCACTTAATGCTACGATATTCGAGGTGTTTACAAGGAGAAATGATTCAACATCATCTAAGTTAGTTCGAAGGCCGCGGATATTTATAAATGCAAGCATCAAGGAAGGGGGCAGGTTGGTTTTCTTTGAGTTTGCTCCTGGTTTAAACCTAACTTTTGCTTGAGCTGTCATTTCATTTGATTTAATTTAAAATTTCAGTTAAGGTGAGTGAGTGAGGGGTGCTGGACAAGTGGTTGTGCAGAATATCAGACATGCAATGCAAGGAGACCATTAGTTGCCCTCTCCCACAGGAATGTGGCCTTAGGAAAGCCCACCGGGATGTGCTGGGTCCCTTTCAATGCGGGGCATGGCACTACAAACATCCCGATATTATACCACTGTTGATGGAGCAGCCGCTCTAAGCGCTACCAAAGAGTAAGGGATCCTGTAATATCAGTCGGAAACAGCAGGCAGGAACTGGCAATTCGGTACCTTCAATCCATTAGGCAAAGTCAGTCCAGTCCAACTGCACCGACATATATGGTACTGAAGCACCCCCACTGTGTCCAGTTTATGAGGATGTGTGTGGCGGAAAAAACGGCGTTCATTGCCCTAGTCAGGAAACAAGGTCAACCACTGGGTGATTCTGACGAGTCCCTGTGATAGCACCACTACGCCTGGCTAATAGGCAAAGAAGGAGTATGAGAGCCGGGTGATAGACAGAGCCTATCTCCTCCTTAAGCCGTTTAAGTTAGCCAACCGGTAATTTGTTTGAGTCACCAGCTCTAGGAAGGTTGTTTTCCAGGACTGAAGGGCCTTCCTCCCCTAGGTTTAGCTTACGAGTTTTCCTTCTCTTAGACGGATGACCTGGATCTATGGGTCCATCAGCACCGAGAGAGTTCGCCCCGCGCCTGGGTCCTAATCCAGGTATTTCTGCGACCCTGTAGTTAATATTAATCGGTTATTTAGGTTAGTATATACTGAAAAATCGGTTTTTTAGGTTAACATTTACTGTAAAATTACACTCCTCAATGTGATTAAAAAGGACATTACTATGCTTTCCATTTTCATTTTTAATTGGAGAGGGGATAGGTAAAAATTCATGCAGCGTAAGCAACTAAATTTGCAACAGCATGGGTTTTGTTACGTGGTGGTTGTTATTATTAAAAGAAATTACTAAATATTCGTATATGTTTCGTTGTTCTTATTTAGTGGCTTGTTTAGATGACGACTTATATTTGTTGTTGTTCATGTTGTGTACTGTGGGAGATAGCATATTGGTGACATTAACAGGTGCATGTAAAGAGAGAAACAGTTGTACAGTTTTATAAACACAACGTTCATATTAATACACTTTGAGAGGCGATTTGATATATAGATGGATAGACCGAGAGATTGGCATTTATGCTTTTGACAGTTCTGTATGAAACGGGAGTGTTTATATAACATTTATAGTTTGACACACATACTTTCTAACACATATTTTTTAGATGATGACTTTATCAAAGGTTCTTATAACATAAATGGACATTACCTTTTCTGATGAATAACAACACGAAGACGCAGATACAAAAGATGAAGATGTTCTTTTTATTATTCCATATGACCGGTCAGTGGCTTTGCATCCAGGAATTCAAGTCTTACATGATTTCTTCTTCTAACCTCGCTTCCAAGGTTCCATGTCAGCTCTCTCTTCTCCCCGACTCTGATCTGACTCTCGTCTGACTCCCCCAAACTAACTTCGAACTCTTTCCTATATTGAGAAATCATCTATGTCTTTTCAATGTGACTATAAGTCACGTGTCATCAACATGCGCGATTTGCACGTTTTTGAAACCGTTTCTGACGACCAGGAAATTTCCCATTCTCTTTGTTGTTTTACAAAGGAATTTAACCTACTTCTCTAATTCTATAACCCATATTTTATTATGCATTCTTTCTAACATGTGAATAGTTTCCAGCCAAATTTGTATTTATTAAATATTTTAACGGAATCAGCAATTTACTGGACATTCCATTTAAAACCTATTGTTCTTTAAAACTTATCTACAGGGTTCGATTCCGGTTTTATCTGATATTATTTTCATTTAACTAATTTTCTTTATTTTTGCTTACATGAAAAGGGGACAAGCCTTTTCATTTAACAGTTTGAGAGAGACGAGTTAATGTCTTGTTAGATAAAGTTTTTTTTTTATTTTAGAAATAGGATAACATGTTAAAGTATGATTTACTTAATATGAGAAATTAAAATTTGGTGCCCAAAATTGAGTATTTAATACAGCCGAAAGATAAGATATATGCTCAATGCAAGAAAACATTTGATTTGGAGTACAGTTTAGTACAGGTATACCTGAAAGATATAGGTTATGGCTTGTTCTGTAAGTATAGTTAAATATAAATGGATGGATAAGTGGCATGTTTTCAGTGTGTAAGAATGTATGGAATTTTAGACATTGAGTAAGTTGTCTTCAGACTTCTAACGAGGGAAGATGGCTTCGCTTTTTTCTTAATATCGCCAAGTTTGTATTACAATGAGTACCGGTTCAGTTTGTGCATAAATTATTACAATACTATCATATCAGAAGAAAGAATTATTACACTACTATCATATCAAAAGAAATATATTAAGGGCTGCTGTTCATTATAGATCACTTTTAAATCTATGTATAGGACTATGGCTCGTAAGTATTTACCTAGAAGCTTATTTATGGGATAAGAGTATAATCAAAAGCATGCCTTAGAAATCTTTAGGTGTTAATGTGTATCGATTAGCGAAAAGTCAGTCTATTAAGGTTAAGTTAAGTATTAAGTTAAGGGTTGAGAGCTAGGACCCCTCTAAGTTACGTGCAATGGGTTAGATTTAATTGCAACTTAGGAAATAGAGCAGTTGGTTAGTTAGTGATCAGGAGAGAGGATTTAGCTAATAGTGCAGTATACTTACACGTTAGGGTATAGAGTTTGGTGTAGAGTTAAAAAAAAAGTTTATCATGCAATACAGACAAAGGCAGTCATATTGGAGGTAAAGTATCTATAGGATATACGTAGCATACTAGCAACGGTATTTTTTGCGATTTTGAAAGGAATTATAGGTACATAGAATCTTGTTTAATTGTTCAAGTCCGTAGACTAGGTCAGACACAAATCACTTCAATGCAGTCTCTGATATTGTAACTGCGTCTATCTAATTTTTTAAAAGTAGTTGAATAGAGTATTATGAGGTATTCTACTTAGTTTAGTGATAGAATGGGAATTTAATGGTAAAATTCATGTGATATAAGGAATTAAATGAGGATTAGATATATGATCACTGGATGTTGAGCTTCTCGGTAGAGATGTTTGTATCTATTCAGAAGAATATCTTAGTGATATAAGATTTGAGAAATTAACAGTCCGACGATACGGAAAGTAAGTTGTGAGCTGATGAGGATCCAGTATAGGCGATTAGATATAGGTAGCAAGGTGGTTATAGTTTAGCATGTACGTATTATACATATTAAGTATACTGCTTCAGTTCTACCCTCTATCGTAAAAGGAAATCCGTTTGTAATGCGGTTGGCTAATTTTTCAAGAAAAGAAACGTGTAAGGTTGTTGGAATAGACAAAGCTTATCTAATTTTTATTGATATCAGTTTACAGACAATTTTACAGATTGATGAATTACTGACTAAGACATAGGAGCCCCTCTTCCTGGTGTTTCGATGAAGTGACGGATCAAGCGTATAGTCTTTATAGATAGGAAAACGCAAACCCGGAATAGCTGTCCGGAAAGGAGATGACAGTGTGCGTGGAGGAGGGGGTCACTTAGATTTCTTATTTAATTAATTATCTCTAATTTTTTTTTTTTATTTAATTTGTTTGTTTGTTTTTTTCTCAATTTTCTCCCTTTTTCCTTTTTTTGCGCCTTACCATGACTGATTATAGTAAGTACCATACTTAAATAAAGTTTTTCGGTCATCTAAATAAGCTAGCATAATATGTAGGGACCCCCCTACTACCTCGATGTATCATAGTAAACATTTAGTCAGGAAATTGTTTTAAAATACGTGAAGTAAGAATTGTTAAAATATGTCTGAGAAATGACAAAAATAAAATGAAAATAGACAGAATGATATATACACACTCGAGAAAATAGGGTTAATTTAGTTTAACTTTTAGAAAATGTGCAGATAAAATATACTTAGCTGAAGTTTACATCTTCGAGTCATCGATTCCCGTTTGGTCAGCGTCCAAATGACGCTAAGAAATTCTATCCTTACTATCGGAGGTCATTGAAGGGGGGGGGGGCTCACTTAGGCATTTGAGATCACCCAGCAAAAAGATTTCCCCTTCTTTTCTAAAGAGAAGGAAAGACACCTATATTCCTCTTATATACTATATTCCACGCCAGGCAATATACGTAGTATGCAAACAAAAAAGTAGCTCTTGTGGAAGAAACATTGATAGGGGAGTTGGGGCTCGTTGAAACTAGTCAGGGATAATGAACGCCTATTCATGTAATTCCAGTATTTCAGCGCATTGTGTTAAGAAACTCTTTACAGTTATTCACTTCCAGATGGGTTAACTAGTTAATGTACATATTAATTCAAGTGTATTAAAAAGTTTTGTACATATTAATTAAATAGTGTTAAAAATTTTTGTACATATTAATTAAATTGTGTTAAAAATGTTGTACATATTAATTAAATTGTGTTAAAATTTGTTGTACATATGAATTAAATTGTGTTAAAAATTATGTACATATTAATTAAATTGTGTTAAAAAATTTTGTACATATTAAATGTTTTAACAGACGGGAATACGATTTTATTTTATTAGACTAGCAGAACCTGTGAAAATTCCACTAGAGCTGAAATTTTTGGAAACACGTTGTTTGGTTATTTTTTCTTACTAATTGTTTTATATAAACTTTAAAGAAATAGATATCCACTCCCATATTTTTAAATTAAACAAAAAAATATAATAAAAATAAACTAACAGTCTCCTTTAAATATGACTTTTGTTTTAACTATGAAATACAATAGCAAATTTAGAACCGTAAACCGCTTTCATGTTTTTATTGACAATTTTTGGAGAGCGATTATAAATTGAAGTAATTCGTTTCTCATTAATAAATAGTTGAACGATGGTGGCTTTCCGTTACACTGAATGTACCGGGCAAATAAATAATTATTTAGATTAAACAATGTTTCCTGTCAACCACCTTAACTTCTTAAACATTGATAGCTAACATCAGCAGATTAGATGTGATCATATTAATCTTTCGGGCATGTAACATACAGTCGTTTATTTATAATATTAAACAATTATTTGGAGAGTTTCAGTGCAAAACGCGATAAATGCCACTTTGAAAATTACGAACATATTATTATTATTATTATTATTATTATTATTATTATTATTATTATTATTATTATTATTATTATTACTACCATTATTATTATTACTATTAGTATTATTATTACTATTATTATTATTATTACCACTATTATTATTACTATTATTATTACTATTATTATTATTATTACTATTATTATTACTATTGTTATTATTACTATTATTATTATTATTATTACTATTATTATTACTATTATTACTATTGTTATTATTACTATTATTATTACTATTATTATTATCATTATTATTACTATTATTATTATTATTATTACTATTATCATTATTATTATTATTATTACTTTATTACTATTATTATTATAATTTTACTATTATTATTATTACTATTATTATTACTATTATTATTATTACTTTATTATTATTACTATTATATTATTAGTATTATTATCATTAATAGTATTATTATTACTATTATTATTACTATTATTATTACTATTATTATTATTACTATTATTATTACTTTAATCTTATTATTACTATTATTATTACTATTATTATTACTATTAATATTATTACTATTATTATTACTTTATTAATATTATTACTATTATTATTATTATCATTATTATTATTAATATCATTATTATTATTACTATTATTATTATTATCATTATTATTATTATTATTATTATTATTATTCCAAAATTCGTTGTATTTTCTCACTCGAACATAATATTGTTCACGCGTCAATGTTATTTATTTTTAATTTAAATACGGTCTTAGTTAAAGTGTGTATTTAGTATATTCGTCGTTTTATTATTTTAATCTTTCAATTTAGATAGATAGTAATTTTTTTTATCTTTGCATTCGAACTCGTCATTTGTAAATTTTACTTGACCACGTTTTATAATATCAAAATTTGATTCATCACATATTTTCTTTTGGGACACCACTTTTGAAAAAAATTATTATTACCCTCTTTTGTTAACTACACATTTTCTTTATATTCATTTATACCATGTTCTATAAATTTTTTGCTATCCTTTTTCTAGCTAATTAACCGCATTGTCTAACTATTCGAACACCTTCTGTCACCCATAGAATCGTTTTCCGTTTATTCAGATGTTTTCTCTCAGCCTTTCTTCTAATTATAACTAAAAATGAGGAAATAACATTCTTTGAAACTTTGCACTAAACGAACATTGTCAAAATCCAACGGCATTCAAAGAAATCAGTGCATTCTTTCACATGACAGCAACGTTAATAAAAAGAGCTGGCATTACTACGATCATTTCAAACGTATAAAAACACAGCATCATCATCATCATTATCATCATCACACACCCCACCACCATCAGCAGCATCATAATCATCATTATTATTATTATTTACTCACCCGGAGTATTCACACAAGCCATCATCAAAGATTGTTCTTTAAGAACAACTTGTGGTGTTCCCTGAAGTCTGAGTGACAACAAGTCTCTCCAGATTTCCAGTATTCCCCACCTCTTTCGATAACCTTTGCAAAATGTTTTGCGTTATCGCAATGGCCGCTTATTATTAATTTCTCGTTGACAGCGACCAGCAGCAGTAAGCCTCCCCAAAATCCAAATCTTGTTTTTTTTTATTACAAGGTAGTCACCACTTATAAAGGCTCGGAAGCAATTCAAGGATAAGGGTTATTGCATGTAAAGTAATCAATGGGATAGTATCGTAGTAATCGTTAGTAATGGAGATTTGATAAAGTGTCTTACTTAAGGGGGCGGTTCATCAGGAATTTGTTTATGTTGGACTTGAAGACATCCAGGTTATAGTCTGGTTAGAAACAGGCAAAGGGAACAGAGTTTCGCAGGCGCACACTTCTAAGAAAGAAGCTTTGTTCATGGAATCTACGTTTGGGTTTTGGCACAGCTAAAGAGTGGGGGAAATTTTTACAATGGTTTCAGCAAGGCGGGTGTTTATCGTGGGAGATTGGCAAGGGAGCACCAGCGATTGGAGCTCAGACAAGCACTTGCCATGGACGTAACGATAAAACAAAGACAGGCTCGCAACGTCTCTCCTGTGGGAGAGAGGTTGCAGGGAACAGAAAATAGCATCCCCCACTAAGCCACGAAGCCTATTTTGTACTCTGTCAAAACAGGATAGGCTGTTTTTGGCAGCTTCTGTCCATATGTGGCAGCAGTACTTCATTGTTGGACGTACTTGGCTTTTACATAGATAGAGAATTACATCAGCAGTGAGATATCTTCTGGATCGGTAGAAGGATCCTATCATTTTTCCAGCGACCTTGACAACTGACTTGATGTACGTGTTCCATTTCAGGTCAGGAGTAAAGGTCAATCCCAAAAGCTTATCAAAACATGGAGCTTCCCCTAGACGAGAGCCATTCGTTTCAATTGATGCCAGAGGGGGATTAGAGCGTTGATGATGTAAAGATAGGAGCTTGGTTTTAGATACATTAAAAGTACCCAGCCACCTCTTCCCCCATTGTACCACGCGCTCGAGATCAGAGGAGAGAGAATTAGAGAGAACTTTGTCATTTACGGCCTTTGATGTGCTGTCACAGATGGTCCTGTCATCAGTATAGATGTCAACGAATGATTTAAGTATGTGTTTTTGGAGATCATTGATGTAGATCAGGAAGAGAGTTATGCCCAACATGAACCCCTGAGGAACTCCAGCGTTAATACTGTGGGCCTCTGATTTCTGTCCATCAACTACTACTTATATGAGCCTATCAGAGAGAAATGATTTAATGATTGAGAAAATATTTCCAGTTATAACGTAGCTGGAAATCTTGTGAAGTAAACCCTTATGCCATACCTTATCGAAGGCCTTTCATATGTCAAGAGCAATTGCCCTAGAAAAGAACCCTTTGTTGTGATATTCGCTAATCCTATGAGATATAACCGTTAGCACATCTGCTGTAGATCTGGTTTTCACATCTCCAGCGAAGGTCAGGCACGTGCTTTCTCTCCTCGACTTTCCCCTTCTCCTTGACCTTCATTATTTGGTGCTGTGCCTGTTTATGGTGACACTCACAACAAAAAAAGATGGCTGCGTTTTTTTCATTTATACAGTTTCAGTTTTCATGATTTTATGTGGTATTATTTTGTGTTTTGCATCTGAAGCTGTTTCTGTGTCAAGTTTTTGTGTAGTTTATGTTGGTGTTAGTCTTCACATTCAAGGGTATTCCTTAATATTTCTGCAGTTTTCATTACTGAAATTCGTTGTATTTTCTCGTATAATAATAATAATAATAATAATAATAATAACAATAATAATAATTAGTAGTAGTAGTAATAGTAGTAGTAATAGTAGTAGTTGTAGTAGTAGTAATGTTTGTTGTTGTTTCTTTTTATATATTATTATTATTATTATTATTATTATTATTATTATTATTATTAATCACTCACTAGGAATTTTTCGCACAGGTCACCAACAAAAACTGGTTTTGTTCCCTAATGTCCGCGGGACAGTAAGTTCCCTCTGATTTCCATTATACTTCAACTTTATTGATATCGTATGCAAATAAATTAGCATTATCGCAGCAGTTGTTTGCCATTGATTTTACGAACGATATGACAATTAACTTAACTTGAATTAGGGTTGTAATTATAATGTCCCAATTCCCTTCCAACTCATCCAATAGAAATCTAGTAAGTAGCTTCTCTCCGAGGTATTTTCACACATATTCAATGTGATGCCGGCTATTTCCTTGGAAACGGAGAGGGAGGTAGTTGCGATTGCACAGTTTTAGTTTTCTTCTTTCCAAAGTAGTGTTTTTCTATTTTTTTTCTTTTCAAATTTGTTGCAGTTTCTACATGTAAAGTTATTGCTTGTAACATATGTGTACACGTGTATCTGTATTCAATTTTTTTTTTGTCTTTTATATCGTAACCATTTTATTGTAGCTTTCTGTTGTATCTTGTCAGCCATCCCCTCGATTCCAATCACCCCATACTTTTTTCGTAGATTTTCGGATTTTTTAATTTATTATTCAACACCTAAGAGTTTTCACACAGGGCAACATCAAAGGTTTCCCTTGAGAACAAACTGTGATGTTCCTTGGAGTCTGATTTTTCTCACATTTCCAGTAAGCTTCATCTCTTTTGATAATATTAGCAAATAATTTGCATTATCCCAACAACCACTGATTTCTCAATGGTAGCAACCATTGGTCTTTACTGTAATTTGAGTGACAATAAACATCCTCAAGGTCCCAGTTTCTTCGCGTTCATTAAGGTAAAGTCTGGTTAGTCCTTTCTCTCCCCGGCCGTTCTCCTTCTTGACCATAATCGGTTGGCATCAATAGATGCTGTCACTTTTTCTTTTTGGGGGGATGGGGGGGTTACAATTATACAGTTTCTATTTTCTTGATTCCATGTAGCATTTGGCAATTTTTCTATATCTGGTTAGCGCTTGTGGCTTATTAGTATCCGCATTCACATGTATTTCTTAATATTTCAGAAGTTTCCATTATTATTATGTTTTTATACTTTCTCAATAATTAATTTGACTCCAATTTCTATCATTCATTTTGCAAAGTTATTCGGAAATGTCTCTAATTCTTCTACTACTATTGATGTTATCTTGACCTTCTTGGCCATATTCCTTTCAGCTCTCTGGTTAGCTCTGTTTATTAGTTCCGCTTCTCAATCTTCTTGATATTTACCTGATCTGCTAAAACAGCAAAATCTACGATTTTTCGAGATTTTTTCTTCTTAATTATTACGACATCCAATCGTCTTGCTGGATGACATATGTTTGTACGTACATGGTTCATAGGATTTAATGATTTTCGTTAACAAGTACTTCTCCCGACTTGGACTTGTACACTTTGTCTAGGTGTTCAAGATGCAGTTGTTTGCATTATTTCCAGATATACAGAGTGGAACGATAAAATTGTCGCACTAGAAAAGACGACATGATTTCATTTCCGTTAGATAAAAAAACTGTTTTCTTTGTTTTTTTTTTGCAGACCATCTACTAGTTGACAAGTTGTGTACAAATCTCAAAAGGAGCCTTCTATCATGTTTGAATGTGACACAATGTAACGAGCGAAATCTGAGATGCGCCGCTGTACAACTCATGCTCTCTACTGATCCAAGTTATGACAACAGGACCATTGCCAGCACCCTCAAAGTGCATCACTTGATTACCTTGAATAACAAGGACGTGCTCATGGTGATGAAAACAAAGTTTCCAGCCACAGTTATGGCTTGTGGTGTGGTTTCAAGAAAGGGCTACAACCGGTTACCTTATATCTACGAAGTCAATACCAAAGTGTGCCTGGATGTGATAAAAAGTGTGATGATACCCTGGTGTAATCAGGTGGCCGCTGGCAGATCCTGAGTGTGACAGCAGGACTTGGCGCCGGCCCACAAATCCAAAGAGACCCAGAATTGGCTTTAGAAGGAGTGCTACGACATTGCATCCTTTTTCTTACTGGCCTCTCTCTTCCCCCTTACCTAAACCTGCTCGATAACTTCGTGTAGTCAGACGTCAAGGACATCACCGACATTCCCTCCCACAACACCAAAGCTAACCTGAACGCTGTCATCCGCCGAGTATTCGCCGAGCTCCCGCCGGCACTTATGGAAAAGACATGATCCCAGTTCCGGATCCATCCAGGGCGGTCATTGAGGTTGAAGGTGGCTACATTGAATATATGCCAGCTCTACTACATAATGAAGTTATCTAAAAATGTTTTTCATTAAAAGTTTTAAAATAAAGTTGTACTGTTGTTTTATTTAAGACGAAAATTTATCGTTTTACCCTGTATATAGATGCATGTGTGTTTGCTATAACATGTGTAT
Source organism: Euprymna scolopes (assembly GCF_053919585.1). Lineage (NCBI taxonomy): Eukaryota > Metazoa > Mollusca > Cephalopoda > Sepiida > Sepiolidae > Euprymna > Euprymna scolopes. The sequence goes on along the minus strand of NC_136508.1, from coordinate 25,963,195 downwards.
CCTAAACTATATGAAATTATGCACAATGTAGAAGGTATACATGAATAGAACTGGGTGTAATACTAAAATGAATCTAATTATCTAGTGATGAACTATAAAAAATAATTAATTAATGAAATTCAGTTATCAAATGAATATGCAAATTAGATAACATGTATGAAGTCTCTCGCAGATTCATTACTGAGTACAGTGTAATCTGAATATAAGAGCCACGAATATAAAAAAAGATATATAAGAGAGTTTCTCTGATCACAAATTGGAGCCTTTGTTAATGTACAGGGTGAATTGGATATAAGACACCCGATATAGCATAACCCGGATATAAGAGTGTTTTGGGGGATCTCCCAATAAGTCTATTATATCTGGGTAACTATGTATATTTAAAAGTTAGTTTTCATTTCTTTTTAATTAGAAACTTCATATAAAATATAGATGAATAGAGTGAAAAAAAACTTAACTTGATATACAATATAGATGGATAGATTGGGAAAAAAATTAACTTCATATAAAATATTGATGGATAGAGTGAGAAAAAAACATTACTTGATATAAAATATAGAACGATAGAGTGAGAAAAACTTAACTTGATATACAATATAGATGGATTGATTGAGTAAAAAACTTTACTTGATATAAAATATAGATCGATGGAATGAGAAAAAACTTAACTTGATATAAATATAGATGAAATAAAAACTAAACTTAATATAAAATATAGATGGATAGAGTGAGAACAAAACTTAACTTGATATAAATATGGATGAGATAAAAATTTAACTTAATATAAAATATTGATCGATAGAGTGAGAAAAAACGTAACTTAAATATAGATGGATAGAGTGAGAAAACAATTAACTTCATATAAATATGGACGAGAAGAGTGAGATAAAAACTGTACTTGATATAAATATAGATGGATAGAGTTAGAGAAAAACTTAACTTGATATAAATATAGATGGAGAGAGTTAGAGAAAAACTGTACTTGATATAAATATAGATGGAGAGAGTTAGAGAAAAACTGTACTTGATATAAATATAGATGGATAGAGTGAGAGAAAAACTTTACTTGATATAAATATAGATGGATAGAGTGAGGGAAAGAAAGTTGTAAAGAAAGGACGTAAGAAGACGGGAATAAAACAACTAACTTAACAAACACAAATAGCAATTATCCAAAGGAAATGTGTCTGATACACTCCTTGCCTCAATACATGTAAGGTGTGTCTGATTATAAATGTTACAACACGTAGTAGCAAGACGATGAACCAGACACATTAAATACGAGTAAAGATTTATTTAATAAAAAGCAATTTAAACTTTTAATTGGATTAAAGTAGTTTATTTGCTTAGACGATTCTGTCTACTTATGGGCTGTTTAGCCTCGATTTCGTGAAATACATTAAAATTGTCTTAAGTGGTTTTAAGGCTTTTTGACTATGGCTCCGCTGAGAATTTCCAAGCATCATTTCACTAACATCCTTTTTGGTTGTTAATTTATTCATGTAAAAGCTGCCTACACACATTTAGATAGACAAGAAATAGATAAAAACAAAAGTACCTGTAATGAAATCGGCTCTTTTGCAAAAGTAAAGATGTGCTACAAAATATAAGCAAAGAGGAGAAATTATAAAATAGAACTAATGCAATAAATTCTTAGAAAATTTCATCTCTATATAAATAAAATGAACTCATTTTTCCCGTCTGATTTTGACATTAATAGGATTAAAAATCAAGATATTTCATGCAAATATAATATGCACAAACGGCAGAACAATATCTGAGGTGTGTTATAGGCTTATTATTTCTCAAATTCCTCGATAATCTTAGATTTCTATACTTTTTCTGTTGAGAAGTCACGGCCACAATCGGTTAAGATCAATGGAAGTGGTGAAATATTTTCTCTCTAATAAATTCCTCCTCCCCCTGCCACCACTTAACACCGTTTGGGGATCGTTCACAAGGAACAGTTGAGAAGAGAACACCGGTTTGGCTTCGTAGTTCTTTCATGTGAAATTATTTAAAATCACTAAACTAAGCTGCAGTGCTCTGTGGCGTAGTGGTTAGCGTGCTGGACAATTCACATTATGTTTTCACGTTCGCGCCGACCTACCGTAGTCGTTTTTTTTTCTTTTTTTTCCTAAACAACTGGAATGGACTTTTCTTGGTGGCCGAACTGTTAACGTTGCAGATGGTTTTTTTTTTTTGTTTTTTTTTTCACACTTTATTTTCCTACTTTTACTCATGACTCCGGGTTTGATCCTTCCTACTTACCTACCATAACATTTTTTAAAACTCCCCCCCCGTCCCGGAAACAAACACTCGGGCAACGCCGGGTACCCCTGCTAGTATAAAATAAAATTATGAAATAAATTAAAAACATTATTGGGTCATCATAAGAAAAGCTTTTCATTTTATCTCGAGGTCCACGGTCAGGCAGTGTTCGGGGCTTCACTCAAGTACGCATCGAAGCCTGTCTCCGTTAATGGACAGTCTGTGTTGATATTAAATATTCAAATTCGATTCAAATTCGATGTGTGTCTGTAACCAAACTGCGTGTGTGGGCGACCCTAATATATCAGGTGCGAATTAATCAGACCCTTTACGAAGTCATGGCTGATGGAATGAGAGTATGCTACTCCTTGTAGATTAAATGAACGGTTTCGTTTGAAATTCCGTGCAGGTTCACGAGTTAGACGAGATACACTTGAAAGAAAATCGGAGGTTTGATCGAGCAAAATGTTGAAGAAATAACAGTCAAAATTAGGACAATAGTCCAAAAAATACCAACAATAAATCGTCATCTCAAAAAATGTATAATTCATTAAAAAAAAGTTCTACTTTTTTGTCATAAATAAATTTTTAAATCTTGAAAAAGTTTGTTATCCTATGCTTCTCTAATACTTTCATATGGAAATACGTCTTGTTTGGATTACAGGTAGTAAAACAATATATAAACAGGGAAATAGATCACTAAATTAAAAACAAATATTTTATGATACGTCAATACAACATGCGATGACAGTGGTGTTTCAAATTTAAACATGCATGGTCAATGATAGCGGATCTGTTATTATTTATTTATTAATTAGCGTTACGCTTATGCATCATTTTCGCCGGCTGGTGTCTGTCATGTTGAATATAATACTTTCTTTTGTCTGCAAGACATAAGCTAGATAATCTGTTTTATGAGTAACGTTTAAATTTGAAACAACATTGTCATCGCATGTTGTATTGACGTATCATAAAATATTTGGGTTTTTTTTAATCTAGTGATCAATTTTCATGTTTATAAATTGTTTTACTACTTGTAATCTAAACATGACGTATTTCCATTTTAATGTCAGAGGATAATACATAAGACTATAGCTAGCAGGGGATTGAGGATAAATCAACAGCGAGATGCTTGTTCACATTACATTTAAACTTTTGCATATCCATACTGTCAACAAAGCAGAAAACTTGGAAAAATTCCAAAGTTTCACTGCTCGGAGGAGGAACTTATTAGAGTAAAACGCCTTCCGACATCTAGAAAGCTCAACACTGAAGGCGTATGAGTTTGCTGCTTGTCGGGTTAGTTGGGAAGGTATTACGTCGAGAAGTACACGTGTTATGAGTTTAATAGAACACATTCAATTTAAGTACTTGTAAAACAGGCATAGGAATTAAACATTGAGGCGATGGGATGTTGCTAATGGAGCTTGGAGTTATGTTTGTTACATCACGGACATTTAGATGAAAGTGGTCTACGGGGTCTAAAGTAAAGTTAGAGGCAAACCACCGAGCAAGCAAGTCAGCCTACTCGATTGCTCTGAAAGCGACCTCGTTGTATTATGAATTGTTGATGCCTACTTTTGACCGCATTATTATATTTTCAGAAATTTCGAGTTCCTAATTTCTGCGACTCAATATGTTTTCTGGTAATTTACTAATTTCCTTTTCAGTACATTGTAATCCATCTACTGTGTAGTGGTATTGGTCCGATAATACCTTTTTCTCTCCATTTTTTTTTAAATCTTATTATTAATATTTTCGTTATTCAAGATTAGAGTTGTCATTTTGGATATTATTTTCAAAGCATTAAGACTAATATAGGAAATAATATTGTAAAGGGATTAAAAGTGGTTGTATATTCTTGTCTATGTTTTATATTATAAAGCGAGGAGCTATTTTGTGTTAAAATCAATATAGTATTACGCATGTAACTCGAAGAATAGGCTTGAAATAGGTAAGTATTGTGCGAATAAGCAAGATCAAAACAGAATAGTGACCGAATTTAACCTGATGTCGTGTGATTTCTCTCATTCGCATAGACATTTCAAGTGATCCATGTTCAAGGTACATGCGTAATGTAATATCGATTTTAACCCGAAGTGATTCCTCATGTATTAATATTTAACTAAGACAACAAAATAAACCCATTTTTAATGATTATGTAATTTTTTTCTTGCTTTCTACTATGGCCGCGATCTTTACAGCGTCTCCACGTCATCCACTTAATAACCATCAACTGCTGGGCAGGTATAGGTTAAAAGGTTGTAGACGATTATAGGTCTCAGTGTAAGTCTAGTTGAACATGGACATTAAATCGAGAAAATTGGGAAGGATGAACCTACAGACGAGCAGAGAAAAGTATGCATACATCAGTTCGATAAATTATTAATAGTATAAGCAGTCGAGATGAATGGGAATAGATATCTCTTCAACCGAATTGTCTTCCTTTCAACGTCAAGAAATCGTCATATATACATATATATTCACATTTCTGACACTGTCTTGTTTTTCATATTAATGATGCATAATGGACTCGACTGTGCTGAATTAATTCAATATACTCATACCGGTGGCTTTATTGATAGACACTAAACAGAATATAAATACGATCGCGTCGATCGGTTTCACTCTTTAAGCTGAATATAAAATAGAAAGTAGATTGTGTCGCATTATAAATGTCCAATTCAAATGAAGGGTTACGCAGGTCCAGTCAAAAGAAAGCCCCCTGTCGTCTACATATATTTTATTATGAGCTGAAGTTTCCGGATATAAAGCAACATAAACCATAACATTCTCTGGAGTTAAAAAAAAAGATCTGTTACTTTGTTGTCCTGGATACATCATAATACTAACGACGTCGGACTCAAATGTTATCAAGCCTAAGAAAGTGTCTAACATAACACTTGCAACTGAAAGGTTCACGGTAACTAAAGAAAACAAATAAAAATCGCAGATCATTACGGAAAAGAAAGAGTTGAAAAGAAAAAAGTTCCTCACGTCTTTCAAAGATAGCGCTGTACTTTTGCAAAAAAGAAAAGGTTGGTTTCGACTTAGAAAGGTAAATTTTTGATACCTTTGGAAATAGAATTCGTCACTTGTGGTTTTCGCTGATAAAATCGGCCGTTATTTTTTTTTCTTTGGAGAAAATATACACTTGATTTTTTTTTCTCTTTAGACAATGAAGTTTTTATATATTTTTGTTTGTTTTTTTTCTGTTCGTTTTCTTGTCTTGAGGAAGAAATAAGAAAGAATAAAACGGTTTTGTAAAATTCAGCGAACGTTTGGAAATTGCTAATGCTGACAAAGCAAAATGGATGAATTGAAAGTAGCGTTGAAACATTTAACAACGGAGCATATCGATGCCGCAAAGCGTCAGTCACAATCCAAAAAAAAACACTGGACTGAACATCAAATAGGATTCGAGGAACAACAAAAGGAATTGCAAAAAAAATTTAGCGGAATGTCAAATACGAACCTAGGAACAGCAAAAGGATGTTCAAAACCAGTAAGCCGAACGTCAATTACGAAAAGTGGAATTGCTTACAGAAATGGTTAAGAATAATGCGAAGGCGGAAAGTAATTCAGCATTTTCTCTGAAAATTATGGACCGCGATAGACAATTTTAAATACAAGGAAGAGTCAAATTCATTCGCAACGTATTTTCGGCGTTATGAAGATTTTTTTTTAATATTGACTTCATGCGTATATTGTCGAACTCGGGAATTTCTCTGTCGAACTCGGGAATCTGCACGAGAATTTCGAACAGAACGCTTTGTTTAATCAACGGAGGTATCATAGTATGGTCTCTTTCCGTTAGTCATGACTGGGAAGAATTCCTAATTAATTCGCAATTGCAGTTTTTGGGTGTCATTCGCATTGTGACTTATACATTTAACCTCGAAGAGTGTGGAAGCTTTCTAACCTAATTCTTATACGTACGTTATCTCTGTGCCATATGTCGTTTCATACAATTCTAACACAAATTTTAGAAGCTTTAAACCTATTTGCTTACTAGATAAATATAAACGTTAAAAATTGCATGTACGTAAATTGTTTTACTATTTTCTTGTTTTGAAGTGCGTAATTTGATTTTCTTATTGAAGGAATTCATGAACGAAACTAATAAAAGCAACCGAAAATGGAAAAATCTTGAAATAAATTCTATAAATTTGATTGATTTATTATACAGGCTAGAGTACTATTTTTACGTGTGACTTTTATTTGTTTTGCTTGTTTCTTTTTAGAGAAGTCTATTTATATTATTGTGCACCATTTTTCTTCTTTTACAACTTATTACAGTCGAAGAAAAACATACAGTTTAGCTTGTCAAACTTGTCACGTTATACAGGGAAACTTTTACCAGTGTTAATAATTCACACTGCGTTACAGTAAGGCAAATAAATGCCGTGTTAGATGAATTGATGAAATAAGACGAAATGACAAAAAAAAACTCGTTTTTTTTAATTTACATCATAGTAATCATGTTGAAAGTTCTTTTCTATATAAATTAAGATATCTACATAAAATAAAAAAGCAAGAAAAGTGAGTTGAAATGAATATTTTCTGTCTTTTTAAACAAGAGAAATCGATAATGCTTAAAAGAAAATTGATCACGTGCAGAACAATTACGTCGATTATGACTATCTCAAACAACAGTGTGTGTCGTGGTTTTCTTTTCTTTTCTTTTTTTTAATCTTCCATTATGGCTGTTTCATCTTGGCGATTTCCGAGAGCTCGGTCACGGATTTCCAAGTATAAAAATATAAAATAACAAAAACTTCAAAGAAAACTCACAAAGTTTCACTCATTGTTTAAATATTTATATGCACTGGAATCTCCCCAAGTGCTTCCATCCACATCTTTGTTAATGTAATAATGTATTAATTAGATAAGAAAGTTTATCTGTCGAGGTCTTCGCTGTACTTCGGTTGAAGTAAACTTATCTTGGGTTTACTAAAATTCTCTTGATCTTCCGTATAATGTCGTCAACTGTCGCAAACTAGGAACTGTCATAAACGTACTTAAAACTTCTATATGTATTGATTTCAGAATCGATAATCATATGCCCGGTCTTTTGTCTTAGTCAGCGACGTACCTGCTTAATAGAAACTAACTACCTCAGTGATCCTCCTATCAACAGCAGCGGTCAGATTATTCATCCTGTTTTCTGGTAGGTATCATATTGCCTCTACGTCGCCTTCTTAATTTTTTTTAATAATTGTCAAGTTTTATATTTTTCTTCCGAGTACGTTTGCCTAGTTTTATAAATCACTACCTATCACTACTCTGTGGGACAAAGAAGAGGTTTAATCAGGAATACCTGTCTCTAAATATTTTCATAGATGTTATTACGTTTTCACAACAGAAAAAATTAGACCTCGGTAGAATATTCTAAGTAATTGCTACGTCTTTATTTAACTGTGTATGTATAAACCATTATAAACACGAATTGATATCTCGGACGCTTACGCTTACACATATATATATATATATATATATATATATATATATATATATATATATGTGTGTGTGTGTGTGTGTGTGTGTGTGTGTGTGTGTGTATGTATATTTTGACAGCAAGTCATTATTCAAGCACATCTGATTAAAGAGGACAAAGTTATTCTTTTTTTTCCGATTTTTCTGGATAGCGTCTCGATTCGCGAGCGGTTTTTTGTATTTCAATCGGCATATGGTATAGAATGGCACCCAAAAGTTGTTGTTCAGCCATATTTGACTCAAGCACTTTCTATCGGTGCGTCTGATTATTATCAGGACCGGTTGTTATTGTCGTTTTCTTTTTCTTTTCTTATGAAAACTGGGTGCAGGATGGTTACGGGCAAATTATTTTTTATAAGTATGGCTTTTAGTAATTTTAGTCGTCGTGTGCAATTTTTAAGGTATCGAATTTTAGTACTGTTTGTTAAGATATTACTAATGTCGGACGTCTATAAGATTTTATCATAAGATGTTAGGTGTTGTTTTGTGGCGCTGTTTCAACTACAACATAGTTAATCGTCGGGAGAGTGTAGTTGTTGTGTGGCCTATGCGTAGTATGAGTTTTTTAGCTGGGTTCGCAAATATTCTTCGAAGGGGCAAATTAATTCATATACTACATTAGTTTAGTTTAGTGTGGTGTTAGTATTATTACTGCTTTTAATTATTATTATTATTATCACATTCAATTAATTTTTTAAAGTCGTTTAATATTAAGACTTTATTATCTTGTTCTCGACAGTAATAATAACGGTAGCGAATGCAACTGAAACACTAAATGTTTCGATTTCGATACTAGTTGATGGGACCAAGTCATATTTATTAACTTTTGAAATGTCTTTGTAATAGTAAATACAAAGTCTGCATGAAGTTAAATATATCTGAACGTATTTTACGGTAAGCGGAAATGCAAAATGCTTATTTAGATTGGAGTAATATTTTTTCAATTTCTTGCAGATTGTTTACAGTCTTTTTAGACGATGAATATTTTTGGACAAGAATTACTTTTTGCCGGAAATTTCTCAAGAGCAAAGACACAATTTTATTTTTAAAATTCATACTTTTATTAAGAAAATCTTGCGCGAAAGGAGATTAATTCTAAGTATAGGTTTGGATAGAAAAAACTTACTCGGGCTAATGTCAGGTCCCTTTTTTCTACATAGGCATCACCATTATCAAGGCCCAGAGACCACTCGAGGATTAAGGTTAAGATTGTAAAGTAGTCAATTGGACAATATAGTAATTGCTGGTAATAGAAATTCGGTAAATTTGTTAACTTAAGTGGAACGGCTCATCAAGAACTTGTTTACGTTGGACTTGAAGACAACCATATTGTAGTCAGCTGAAAAGCAGGAAAATGGAAAACAATTCCACAGGCGTGCAGTTCTGAGAAAGAAGCTTTGTTCATGGGATCTACATTTGGGTTTAGCCACAGATAAAGAATGGGGGCAATTACTGATAGTATTTTCAGCTAGACGAGTGTGAAAGTTTGGCGAGGGGGGCCATAGATTCGAGCTAAATCGAACACTTGCCTGTGTTGATTTTTCTTTTTTACTTTTTTCCAAGTAATACGTAAATAATGCTCGAGGTGCTGAAATAAAATATTCATAGTCTAGCCGATCTTTAATACTCTGTTATTTTTCTTTAAATTATTTCTCCTGATTCGTTTAGGTGATTTTTTCTTGATAATTTTCCATTTATTTTAAATTGACTCAATAACTTTTCGATTAAATAAATCCTCTCCTTTAGTGTAATACTTACTTATTTTCAACTTTGTAAAAAAAAAAAATATTACATTAAATTAAATTAAATGTCCATATTTGTTCTTTTTTATTTATTAATCGATTAGACAAAAAATATTAATTTAAAACAAAAGTTTTAATGTTTTATAAGCTATTGAGAAGTCGTTTTTACACATTTACTGAATTCAAAACAAATAAGAAACGTAACATATAGGTCCATTTTCTCAATTAATAAAATATAAATAATCATAAAATTTTGTAATAATTATTTTTACAAATTTTGCAATTTTCGTAACACATCAAAATTTTTATATTTTGTAATGAATAGAAGAAATACCTAAAAACCGATGAGAAAATTCAATGAATAAAGTTAAAATGTGTCTTATATATATCTTGCACGACAGGGAAGAAATTCTAAATACAGATTTTTATAGAACAGCTTAATTAGACTAATGTCGGTGCTTGAGTTTCTTTTTTCTACTTTTTTCCAGTAATACGTAAATATTACTCGATATTCTGAAAATTAATATATTTATCTATCCTAACTTTAAAAATCTGTTATTTTGTTTAAAGTATCTCTCCTGCTTCCTTTAGACAATTTTATTTTCTCTAAATAACCTTTCCTTTACTTTAAATCACTTCTCTTCTTTTATTTAAAGACTTTCTCCTTTTTTTTCTTTAAATATTTGGTTTCTGTAAAGAAATGAAAATTTATTGACTAAAGATTTTCAACTAAATATAAAAAGACAATATAAAGGGTCGAACATTAACAAACTGCATTTTCTAATTAATTAATCGATCAGATGAACTAATCTTTTCCGTCTGCCTGTTTCCAACCTGACTACAACTTGGATGTCTTCAAGTCCAACATAAACAAATTCCTGATGAACCGTCCCCTTAGGTAAGTCACTTTACCAAATCTCCAATACTAACGATTACTACGATACTATCCGATTGATTACTGTACACGCAATAACCCTTATCCCCGAGCGGCTTCCGGGCCTTGATAAGTGATAACTTCCATGTAAAAGAAATACCAGAATGATCTCTATTTTTACGAAAACCACCCTTCCCCTTTTCATCTCTCTGCATAGAAATAAATCAAACCTAACATATATATTTTGCGCATAGGATCTCTAACCAAATAGTCATAATGGTCGGTTCATTAGTTTATGAGAACCTCATATGCATAAAAATATATCAACATATACATATATCTAACTTTATATATATACATATATATGTATGTGTATTTATATTGTCTCCTTATTATATGAATATATTCTATTCCGTTTGCGTATAAGTGCTTTAAAAAATTCAATTAAGAAAAGTTCATCTTACTCCAACCACCAAAACTTCATCAAATTAACTCATATCCACGAATGCAATTTTAAAAGCGAAGGAAGGTGTACTCAACTTCTTAAGTACTCAATGGGTAGTTTTTCTTCTTCTTCTTTTTCTTTGTTTTAAATATTAATGCCGTTTGCAGATAAGGTCGCCTTCGCCATATTACATTTTTGCATTTTGTGTGCAATTATATTTATTTCATGTGAATTTGATAAAAGTATTGGGGGCGATCCGTTCTCCATCCAGTGCAGGGTGAATTAGAAAACTTATTTTTGGTTGCAAATTTTCAAGATGGTGTGGCCACAGTTATGGAGTGTTTTTATTACGACTATTTTAATGAGAAAATCAATATTGGTCAGAAGCCAAAGTAAAAATTAAAGGAGAGGCAACAATCGACAAACAGATTTCATGCACACCTAAGCAAACTCAAACACACACACGTATATCTATCTATCTATCTATCTATCTATATAGGAAAACAATAAAAATGGAAAATGAAGTCACAAAACCCATATATTGGTATATATAGAATGGTTTATTTATTCAATAAGGGTATACGCACATTTAGTTGGGGAATAAAGGGGAATCTTTATGTCAAAGCATTTCGAAGCCTAATGCTTCTTATCGGAAGAGTAGGGAAGATACTATGCAACATATTGGGGATGCGACATCTAGCGTGGGATTCATTAGGAACGAAATAAATCAATAAAATTATAGATGATGTTGGGGGAGTTATATCGAATTCTAAGATATATTTACCAATATATAGTTTTTGTGACTTTATTTTCCATTCTTATTGTTTTCATATATAAGTTCCAATGAAATTTGTTGAGCTTTATATTATCCCGATAAGTCCCCTTTTATAGGATTGAATTTATTCTCAACTTCTAATTAACTAAGCTATCTATCTTTTTTTTTTTTTATTACATTTTCACCCCAAATAAGGCAAATTGCCACTTTGGTGTAGGGGGCTACTATCAGGGGAAACAACTACTGGGGTACTATGTAGGGATTTGGGCAGCAAGGTGTCGGTTCACGTTACACTTGAACTTCTGCACGTCAGTACTGTTGGGGAAGCAGGGACCGGGAATGGAATTCCAGAGTCTTGCGGTTCTGGGGAAGAAACTACTGGAGTAAAAAGATCTTTTACATCTAGGGATCTCTACAGTGTGGGGGTGGGATCTAGTAGCCTGTCGGGTTTGTCGAGGGTGCTCGCGTCGTGGGGGCACAAGTGATTGCAGTTCGTCAGAGCATTCACCACTAAAATACTTGTAGAAAAGGCAGAGGGATGCAACATTTCGTCGATGGGACAGAGGCTGAAGCTTAGATGCCAGTTCAGGGCCTATCAGATTTGCGACTCTCTTTTGAACCTTGTCAAGGAGCGAGAGACTAGTAGCAGATGCACCAGCCCAGATGTGGCAGCAATACTCCATACATGGGCGAATGGTGGCCTTATAGAGGTACAGGATACTTTCGGGTGTTAGTAGTTTTCTAGCATGGTAGAGAGAGCCTACCTTTCTTGCAGCGGCCCTGGCAATGCCTTCAATGTAATTGTTCCAACTCATGTTTCCTGTGAACGTTAGGCCAAGGAGTTTGAAAGATGGACTCTCAGATAAAGAGTCGTTGGCCATTGCTATAGGTGGTAGAGAGGGTTTCTTGTAATTATTGAATGAAACTAGTTTAGTCTTGGCAGCATTGAACGCGACCAACCACTTTTGTCCCCATTCCACTATAGATTGGAGGTCTTCCTCTAGTGTTTCTGCCATTTCTTTAGAAATGTGTTCATTCGTCTTCCTGTCGTGTCTGCCATAGAGTGTAGTGTCATCAGCATATATACCCATCTCAGAGGCAATGTTGTCGGGGAGGTCATTTATGAATAGCAGGAACAATAGAGGTCCAAGGATAGAACCCTGGGGCACTCTCGCATTTATATCATATTGTTTAGATGTGCGACCGTCGAGGACTACCTGGATTTTTCTCTTATCAAAGAAGGATTTAATTATGTTAAGTATTCTACCAGTGATACCGTATGCTCTGATTTTACTGAGGAGACCCTCATGCCATACCCTGTCAAAAGCCTTAGATATATCTAGAGCTACCGCTCTGCCTTCCCCCGCTTTGTCCAGTGAATGGTATATACGTTCGGAGATCACAGTGAGGATGTCTGCTGTGGAACGGGCTTGTCTAAATCCATATTGTTTGTCAGTCAGTAGTTTAGCATCTGTAAGATGATGGACTAGAGCATGGTTAATTATGGTCTCAAATATTTTGGCAAAAAGTGGGAGGAGGCTAATGGGGCGATAATTTGATGGGTCTGTCCTTTCGCCAGAATTCTTGAATACTGGTACAACAGAAGCAGTTTTCCAACAGCCCGGAAAGCAAGCTTCATTAAGACATTTGTTGTAGAGTTTGGAGAGAACTGGAGCTACTTCGGCTGAGCAGTTTTTTAATAGCACAGCTGGGATAAGATCGGGTCCACATGCTTTTGATGTGTCAAGGTTTTTTATGATAGCATCCACCTGAGCAGGGGTGGTTTTCAGATCGTCTAGTGTGGCGTCTGTCCGCATAGGAAAGTCAGGTAGGGGGTGGTTAGAAGGGTCCAGTGTGGAGTTTGAGGCAAACCGACTGGCAAGCATGTTAGCCTTGTCGGTTGCTGAGGAGACAGCCTCGTGATTGTTGGTTAGTGGGGGAATTGTTGATTGCCCATTATTTACTACACTATTGTAGATCTATATACATACATATATATTTGTGTGTGTGTGTGTGTGTGTGTGTTATCGACCGGATTTTTTAAGTCTTACCTAATAGTAATTAAAGCAAAAAAATCCAAAATTGTTTTTGACTTTCGAATCGTTTATTTGTCTGCAGTTATTAGCAATGCAGTAATTTAGTAAAGTAATCATAAAAATTTATGTAAAAATACTTATTTTTCTTGCTTTATATAGATATATACTATTAAATAAACACGTGATTTTATTTGAGGCACTGGATCTTAGAAGAAATCTGTGATTATAAAGATTAGAAATATTTACACAATTTACAAAACTAATTTAAGCGTAATGAATTAGGAACAATCTTGGAATAGCGTACACACACACGCACACACACGCACGCGCACACACACACACGCACGCACACAAACACACACGCACGCACACACACGCACGCATGCACGCAGCACGCACGCACACACACACACACACACACGCACACACGCACGCACACACACACACACACATATATATATATATATATATATATATACTAGTTAGTAGTCCGGCGTTTCCGGGTTATACAATACGCTTAAACATGGTATTATAATTTATGCAAATTGCGTATGTATTATTATAGAATCATTCCTCTATTGATATATTACAAGGAATAATTTACGGGCTGCACTAATTTGCAAAATAAATAAATGATAATGTCGCTTATCAATTCCTGTCCGTGATTGTTTATAGTATCACGTCAGCTGATATTTGAGCTTGATAATGAATGCCCTGGAAAAGTCACTTCTAATTTATGTTTACTTTTAAAGTTAAATGATATACCCGGGTTACACATTCCATCTGTAGTCGAATGCTCTACTCGGACGCTATATTTCAAAATTATAACAAATCTGTATTTTTAAGAACATTTGCTGAAATATTATTATTTATGTTACTGGTGTATCGTAAAAAATTACCCTGTAAGAATCATTCTTTCATATATATAAAAGAGAAACGCTTATTTTAAGATCGAGATATTTTTTTTTCGATTTTCGACACTTATCTGATTAATTTCTGTATAAAACCTATCTAAGATCACTGTCAGACATATATATTATATTTGCGTGAAATTTGAAAAGGATAGGCTCAGCTGAAACTCACACACACAAAGTGACGTTTATTTAATCGTAGATCGATAGGTTGACAGAATAGAATTTATATATATAAATATATATATATACTAGATGTATATGAGAGTGACCCAATTCAAATCGTAACGCCAAATTTACCCTACTGATTAGCTCAAAGGCGGGCGAACCTTTATTCTGGAATGGGTGGGGTCCGGAGTTTACTAATTATATGTCATCTCACATTCAACGTATAATGTTAATTTTGTAATTGGGTTAGCTTGTGGGATTACATTATGCTTCTTTTTTTTTTACAAAGGAATACCACTTTTCAAGAACTGGAGGCTGTTCGAGTATAAGGATTTATGAGTGTCAATGCGATAATATCGTAGCAATCATTAGTAGTGGAAATTTGGTAAGTTTTATTGCTTAAGGATAACGGCTCATCAAGAAATTGCTTACGTTGGACTTGCAGACAACCATATTGTAGGCAGATTGAAAGCAGGCCAACAGAAGAGAGCTTCACGGGCGTGCATTTCTAAGAAAGAAGCTTTGTTCGTGGAATCTACGTTTAGGTTTAGGTAAAGATAAAGAATGGGGAAATTATTGATAGTGATTTAAGCTAGACGATTATTTTTTAGTGGAAGTTTGTTGATGGGGAATCATAGATTGGAGATCAGATGAGTACTAGCCATGAAAAGAACATTAAAGCAGAAATAGGCTCGCAAGGTCTCTTCTGTGAGAACGAGGTTACAGTAAAAAGAAAAGAGCACCCGCCACGAGGTTATAAAGTCTATTTTGACCTCTGTCAATGCAGGATTATATCTTTCTTACAGCTCGTGCCTAGATGTGGAAACAGTTCTCTATCCTGCGACATACATTGCTCTTATACAGGCCGAGAATTGCATCAGTAGTGAGATACATGCTAAAGCCGTATAATGATTCCGCCATTTTTCCAGTGACCTTGGCAACGGATTTTATATATGTATTCCATTTCAGATGAGTACTAAAGGCTAGACCCAGAATCTTGTCAAAGTCCGTAAGAGTAAAAGCAGACATAGGGAGACCTTATGGTTCAACCCTCCATATTCCAAAAATCTTGAGACAAACATAGCCAGAGAATTTTTTTTTAATATTAGAAAACAACTTTAAAGGCCCTCATAGATACAGTAAAATCTTTGATAAGAACACAATCAAAGTGTCTTACTCAACTATGCCAAACCTTCATCAAAAAATAATAAGTTTTAACGATAAAAAAATCAATAAGATACAAAATACAAATACAGAAAATATAGCAGGCTGTAACTGTAGAAGAAAAAATAGATGCCCTCTACAAGGTTAATGCAAAATAAAAAATGTACTTTATAGCTGCACAGTATCACAAACCCCAAATTTAAATGAGGTTAACAGCAACCATAACTCGACCACCCGATTAAATAACTACACCAACTTTTACCAATCTACCAATCAAATACAGACCAACCCATCACATACCAATGCCACCTCTAATCTAACTGAAAATAAATACATTAAACAAGACGCAATCTACTTTGGTTCCACATCTGGACTTATTAAGCATAGGATTTCAACCGAAAAGCATTATTTTGAAAACCACTCCCTGTTGAACCAAACCACTCTATCCAAACATATTTCGCGACTCAAAGATAAGAATATGTCCTTCAATTTGAAATGGGAAATAATAGGATCATATAAAGGATATAAACCAGGAGATAGATTTTAAAATATGACAACATCAAAAATAGAACCACCGTCCTAAATTCATGAGATGAGCTTATTTCCCCATACAGTCATAAACTTTGGTTTAAATTTAACACATATAAACCACCATAAGTCATTAAAAATGTTACGTATTAATATTCAATCTTGAAATTTAAGTTAAAATTGATACTCTTATTAATAAAATTTGGATCATCAATATTATTATTAATATCAGTTTATCTGATATATTTACCATTATTGTATATTATTTAAATATATATATAAGCTTAACCTATACTATATTTCTTAGTTTTAATAAATAAATAAATAAATAAAATATTAAAAATGCTAAATTCAATAAGATCCAAATATAATATATTATAATCTAAATAGAATAAACACTAATTATCTCCCTTTGATTATTTAATTAGAAAAATAAGATTATCCCCCCGTTTTTTTTTTTTTTAAATATTTGCTTAATTTTAAATTAGGCGTTTACTAACATATTCTAACCGGTAAAAAAATGTTCAATTGGCGTTCTTTTTGAAAATTCAACATTTCGTACATTTATAAGCTACAATCAACATCTAAATGAATGCTTGGAAGATAATTACGGTTTTCAAAAGGCGAACAATTAAAAGGTAAATATGTATATATGCATATATATATATACATATTTATATATATATATATATATATATATATATATATATATATAATTCTTAACTTTTATTAAAAACATTAATATAACCTTATATTTAAACCAAATTCAGATTTATAATTTTATTCTATTTTTTTATTCTCAACCCATATTAATTTGCTTATCAAGTAAATATTTTCCTTTTTATTTTAATTTTTTCCAGATACATCTGCCTTACTTAAAAAAATTGCTAGGTTCATTTTTTGTGTCTTTTACATATAAAAAAACCCATCCAACACTTTTGCTGATGAAGAGACTTTGTTTAAAAAAAATATATGTCAAAATTATTGTCCGTGGCTTAATGTCTATCACAATAAAACATCGTTTCCGAAACGATCGTAACAATTATTGACTTGGTTGTTGTTTCTTCTCATGAAACAGATTTTTAATTTTTAATTCTAATTTGATTTTAAATTATCAATCACATTACTAAATTTATATATATATATATATATATATATATATATATATATATATATATTAAGTAATGTGATTGATAATTTCCAGAGGTTGAAACCCAATTACATGAGATGAAACCGGACATATTCTTTCTAAGCGAAACTGGAATAGGGCGACCACTTCCCTAGATGAGTTCACAATTAACGGATACTCAAACTTAACAGCTAAATCTAACCCCCAAAATCGCCATGGGCATGGAATATGTGCCTACATTAAAGATGGCTTCCCGTTTGGCAGGGATATCTCAAGAGAAGATCATAATTTACCCTATATGTGCTTCCAGGTTGCACTTGCTTACACCACTGCATTTATATTTGCCCTCTATCGGCCCCATAACAGCGGAGTTACTATATTTAAGGGTATATCAGAAAATAGACCACATCCTGTCTACACATCCCTCGGCTAACATCCACATCTCTGGTGACTTCAACGTCCATAACGTGGAATGGCTGACCCATTCAAATAAGACACTCCGTCGTATTAGTTAAGATAAAAACGAACGTACCTCTCCACCGTACTGTATACCGATACTCTATTGATGACTGGGATAGCTTCCATACATTCATATCTGATCTACCTCTGCATTGCATGTTTAAAAAGGTTGTGACCTCTATATTATCAGATCTGACCGAATGGTTAATTATAGGCATAGACCAATTCATACCATCTAAAAAATTCCAACAAAAACCTAACAGCCAGCCATGGTTCTCCACAGAATGTGCTGCTGCCATCGCGCACAGAAATCACTTTTTCCAGAACTACCAACGTAATAGATGCACTGAGACTAAAACTGCTTTCAGGAACGCCAGCAACCACTTGAAAAGAGTAATAAAACATGCAAGAGAGCTATATTCCGAGTTGGTTAAATCCAAAGTAGCTGATCAGCGGCTTGGTTCCCACCAGTTTTGGCAAATAACAAATAGGATCCTGAACAGAAGTGTGCGTTCTATCCCAACCATTATCAATGGACCAGAGGTCATCTCATCAGCATCAGACAAGGCCAAACTATTTGCAAAGAACTTTGCAGCTAATTCTACCCTATGCGACGAAGGCCATCAACTTCCCATATTTCCTCCTATAACACAGAACACGCTAGGTAACATACAAACATCTGTGTATGAGGTCGCCAAGCTAATCAAGAACCTTGATTCCAGTAAAGCAACTGTCCCTGACGGCACCCTAATTATAGTGTTAAAAAACTTCAACCAGAACTTGCTCCCATACTTACGAAACTGTTTAAGCGTTGCCTTAAGGAAAAGTGCTTTCCGACTCCCTGGAAAACCTCATCAGTTTGCCCTGTATTTAAGAATTCAGGTGATAAGTCATCTATCTATGTGTACAGACCAATAGGTCTCCTGTGTGGTATGAGTAAGTTGCTGGAATCCATATTAAATAGAGAAATAGTCAAACACCTCAGCAGAAATAATCTTCTTAGTGACACACAATATGATCTCCGTTCTGCAACATCTACCGCAGATGTGCTAACGGTTATATCTCACAGGATTAGTGAATCTCTTTACAAAGGCTTCCTTTCTAGGGCAATTGCTCTTGACATATCAAAGGCCTTCGACCAGGTATGGCATAAGGGCCTACTTCACAAGATTTCCAGCTACGGTATAACTGGAAATGTTTTCTCAATCATTAAATCATTTTTCTCCGATAGGCTCATAAGAGTAGTGGTCGATGGACAAAAATCAGATGTCTGCAGTGTTAATGCTGGAGTCCTTCAAGGGTCAATCCTGGGCCCACCTTTCTTCCTGATCTATATCAATGATCTCCCTATACAAATACTTAAATCATTCGTTGACATCTATGCTCATGACACAACCATCTACGGCAACACATCAAAGGCTGTAAATGACAAAGTTCTCTTTGATTCTCTCTCCTCTGATCTCGAGCGCGTGGTTCAGTGTGGGAAGACGCGGCTGGTTACCTTTAATGCATCCAAAACCAAACTCCTATCTTTACATCATCAACGCTCTGATCCCCATCTGGCATCAATTGTGATGGATGGCTCTCGTCTGGGTGAGGTCCCGTGTTTTGACAAGCTTCTGGGTTTATGCTTTACTCCTGATCTGAAATGGAACATGTACATCAAGTCTGTTGCCAAAGTCGCTGGAAGGATGGTGAGATCCTTCTACCGCTCCAGAAGATATCTCACTACTGATGCAATTCTCTATCTATATAAAAAGACAAGCACGTCCAAGGATGGAATACTGCTGCCATATCTGGGCAGGAGCTGCTAAAAACAGTCTATCCTGCCTTGACAGAGTACGAAATAGACTTCGTGGCTTAGTGGGGAATGCCCTTTTCTCTTCCCTGCAACCTCTCTCCCACAGAAGAGACGTTGCGAGCTCATCCTTGTTTTATCGTTATTTCCATGGCAGATGCTCGTCTGAACTCCAATCTCTGGTCCCCCCTCGCTAATCTTTCACGAAAAACACCCGTCTAGCTGAATCCACTATCAAATAATTTCCCCACTCTTTATCTGTGCCTAAATCAAAACGTAGATTCCATGAACAAAGCTTCTTTCTTATAACTGCACGCCTGTGGAACTTTGTTCCGTCTGCCTGCTTCCCACCTGACTACAACTTGGATGTGTTCAAGTCCAACGTAAACAAATTCCTAATGAATCGCCACCTCAAGTAAACACTTCAATAAATCTCCACACTAACGTACTGTACTTGCAATAACCCTTATCCCTGAGTGGCTTCTAGCCCTTGATAAGTCGTGACCACCGTGTAAAAAAATATATATGCAAGATTCAAGCAAGCAAATAAAGACGCTCAGACAGTCCACTGAGTTTTAAAATAGTACAGAAAAAAGTAGGCCTCAAGATTTATTCAATGTACATTTATAATGATAGTCGGTAAGTTTTTGTTTGAGTTACTCATGTATTTTAAAACTGCGATATTTGTTCTTTATTTTTGATTGCAGGTTCAAGGTAAACAATACAGATTAAAGGAAGACAAATGAACACCATATGTTGTTTTTGTTTCGAGAAAGTATTTTCGTGAATACCAACACATATTCCAGATTGTGCCTGTAATCGAATTCAATGACATTGGATGCCTAAAACCAACTTTCATAATCGCTTGACATTGAAAATGGATTACGGTACTTTATGTCAGCGCGAGCCACTAATTAATATACAATATTGAATTAGGTGACATGATTAGATACCTTGACAGATGTTCATCCGGTTAATTTATTTTAGATAGGCGCCTTATCAATGACACGCGTTGACCTTAGCACTGCAGAGGTGAAATAATTGATGCACTTCAAAAGTAACAGGTTGAAACTATATTTTAAAGAGAGTCTCGTTGACATGTATACAGTAAATTGATAAAAGTTGTTGGTAAATAAAGCTGTTTCCACTGGTTTCGCTTTGTTGGTTGATTAGTTTATTGGGGTGTTGTTGTTGTTGTTGTTTTTGTTGTTGTTGTTGTTGTTGTTATTGTTATTGTTGATGATGTTGTTGTTGATGATGTTGTTGATGATGATGATGAAGACGACGACGACGACGACGACGATGATGATGATGATGATGATGATGATGATGACGACGACGACGATGATGATGATGATGATAATGATGACGACGACGATGATGATGATGATGATGATGATGATGATGATGATGACGACGACGACGACGACGACGAACATCATTCATTTCTTTATTTTTACTTAATCGGAGGATTATTACTGGCATTTCGGGTTTGTTTTACAATTCACAGAGGTACGAACAAGTGGTCAAAAACAAATATAAACTAATAAATGTTATCAAAGAGGGGGTGAGTGATTCTTCTACTTTTCTGAAAGAGTTGTAATTGTTTTTCTCACATAAAAAACTTTTCATAGGTTCGAAAAGCACACAGTGTTTTTCTATTATTGGTACGAACAAGAAAAAATGCGGTGAGCTGATTCTTAAATATGCGAAGTTTGCAAATGTTACCGTGACATATATTAGGAAGATTTCTAACAGCATTTTGTATATTCTTTTAGTTTTAACTCATTTTCCAAACTTCACATATTAAAGGATAAGCTCCTAGCTATTTTTCTTGTTCACACATATCGCAAACACTGAAAATCTCAGACCGATTACACGTTTTCACGTAAGTAAAATCACTATAATTTGTTTCCAGATATGTAGAAGAGTAACTGATATTGCCTTAGAAAACTTTTATTTGCTATCAATTTTTTTTTTTTGCCATTTTTTCGTATCGCTGTGAATTGTAATACAAACCCGCCATTTTTTTATTCGATCTTTTTATTATTAGATTTATTTTTCTAGACAAACATCAGAAAGTATCACTTGAACGTTGTCAAAATCGCTGAGGGAGTGTGTTACTGCAAAGCATACTGGACTCAAACTTCAACACATAAAGGTTGTCAGTACGTGGCTTTAACCATTTAGACACCATTAACTCCCTTTTGGTGATGGTGTTTTTTGGGATCAAGCGAGTTAGACATCTGCATAGATCCCACGAATATTTGTCCTTTTGATTGCTTTGTCAACTTGAAGTATCGTAACACGCAACTATTTGTAAAACAGCAGAGTTGCAGATTTGACTCCCGGCACCAAGCTCATAGTTACAGGCAAAATCAAAAAAGGTTAAGCTCACAACGCACACAGGAAAACGTATAAATAACAGTGGCATATTTCCCTCATTGATTGGCAATTCTGCAAGTGACTCACGTTTCTTCCTTCATGCGGATGTAGAGACTCCAGAAGACGACGAATCCTTATACCGATTCTTCATGGATTTAAACAAGAACCCTCTTAGCGAAAAACTCTTACTCTACCAGGTTACCTCCGCCACGATAAGAAAGATTTGGAATCTAGAGAGACACTGGTCATGGATTCAGCGATTAGATCGCGCAGAAATATTGCAAATTCTGCTGTAAAATTGACGGTGACTTACGCTCTGTATAAGTGTATGTTGTTTATTGTCAATATTGAAAACGAATGCAATCGAATTATGCAACGCTGACACACACCACCCATAAAACCGTTGTTTTAACAGTGCTCACTCTTTTAATTTAACGAATTTTCTTAAGTTTTAGGGGATACCATCTTCGAAATTATCCTACAGATAAAATCCTGTTGTTGTGAAGTATATCCAACAAATATCCGCACGTAAATTCACATAAATCCACTAACATCTAAGTTTTTGCGACACCGTGTTGAAAACGCTGTTTCATCTTCTGGAAAACTCTCTGCGTTTTCCCAGGGTTTTCTTGATGATCACTATTTCGCGCTTACTATTGCTTATGATTAATACGGAAATCAATAAAACAAAGACAATTTGACATTCATGTTCATTTCCTTTATAAGCAATCTGCTTTTATTGTAGTAAGAGCGTGAATATTTTAACGTTTCCATAGATGCCTAATGTTAATGCAGTTTGGCTTTGTTTTTGGTGTCTTGGAATGACATGCGTAAGATATGTCATATATGATTGTCATGATGATGATGATGATGATGATGGTTGCTTTTAGTCATTATCCGTGATGTTTATTTTGTTTGCCGGAGGGGTCACATTAAGGTTATTAACATCCTTAAGTGAATAGTGATGGCCAAGAAAACATAGAAAAACGCAAAGTCTTCAAGAGGATGGTGTGGCAAAAACTTAGATTTCAACGGATTTACGTGAATTCATGTTCGGACATTTGTTGAATATGCTTCACAACTACAGAATTTGATCTGTAGGATAATTACGAAGATATGTGGAACGGACTAGATTCGAACGTATCACGCATAGATTTTCAGTCTGCGTCGAAAATCGCTGATGCACCGTCACCTCTCTATTGCTGCTATTACTGCTGCTAATAACGATGATGATGATGATGCACTTGTGAGATGTCTTAAAATCCGAAAACAATCTTGAAGGCAAAACTTACTCGGTATATTCGATATTCTCTGAGCGAAACAGTTAACAGTACAGCTGACGTTGTATTTCTAACTGCATTGGTATTAATTATATTCAACAGAGTAGAAATTTTTGTGTAAATCAATTTTCGCATATAATTACAAGTGATAACACATGGATGTTGTCCTTCCTTCTTAATGTGTTAAGACCTTATTTATCGGTGCAAATCGACTCACTTCTAATCAGTTACTGTCCCAAAAGACCATTCAAAAGAGTATTCAACTGCTGACCATCATTTTACCCCACTTAGTCCGTAAGTTATTACCAGGTATAACAGTTTCCAAAGGTAAACTCAACAAATAACATGTAGTTGTAAAAGAAATATTTATAATAAGCAACATCCATTTACAAAAACGTGTATCCTTCAATCGTAGGAGATTTCGTTTGGTTGCAATTTTTTGTTCATTAATTCTTCTGCTCTAGAGAACAAATCAACTCAGAAACTCCTTGATCTTTTTTTAGGTTTCATATTTTACATCCATCACTTTTTCTGTTTCTCGTAAATTATTTTTCTATCTCACAAAACTCTTGCGCACACCTGAGGCTATTTTGTATCCCTACAAATTCAATATCAGCCCATTTATAGTGTATTGTCACATTGGGCTGATGTATGTTTCTCTCATTCAAGGACGTTTGATAAGGCCAGAAACGTATCTGCAATTTCAATTACCACGACTTTTATTCTCATTTATATTCCAAACGTGATTTTGCTAGTCTCTGTATTTTCTATTTATACTATGTAGAAAAAAAGAAGTTTAAATGAAATAAAATATCTCTGACTCAAACAAAATAATTAAAAAATGAAGGAATAAAACAAAATGACACCTCCTTCTCGTTTAAAATGTACCGCATTTATTTTTCAACAAAATCACAAGATGAACGAGCCATGGTCTGATCGGTAAAATTTCTTGAGAAATCATTATGATTAGAATGTTAGATGAAAGTCCTTCGTTGAATTAATAAGGTTAGAAGGTGAAAGTCTTGTGTTAAAAAATATCCTTATTTCAATGTTGTGTTTTAAATGGCAAAGTTCGCCTTATTCAATAGTCCCATGAGGAAAGTAATCCGTTGTTATTAATTCTTATAGAAAATGTGCGGAATGGGTGCCTTTGTGCATAAGTGTGATTTGCGAGTGCCCGCGTGGCGTGTGTAGTTATGATGTCGACAGCTTTGAAAGCGACGATGAGACGAAAACGAGAGACATGTTCTCGTGTCACGTCGGAGCGAGAAGAGAAGAAGAAAGAAGGGAAAAAGGAGGGAAGAATGTTTTACTTTTTGGACTGGTTCCAAAACAAGATTGCTACTGCTGATATTTTGGTTTTTGGAAAAACGTTAAAGAGACAATCTTCTAAATTTCCTCATTGGTCGCCTGTGTCACGTGATACTGTCTTCAACTACGTCCGCCAGAAATATGTTCATTATACTTTTGTGGTTTTGAGAAAATCGTCTGGGCGTATTTGAAATTATGTCGTTGCTGGAAGATTTTATTTTTGTGCAAAATTGAAATTAATAAAGCCTGTGTGCGTGTGTGTGTGTGTGTGTCTGTGTGTTTGTTTGTGTGTGTGTGTGTGTGTGTGTGTGTGTGTGTGTGTGTGTGTGTGTTTGTATGTGAGTGAATGACAACACAACTATTACTAGCCTGGGTGCCCGGGAGATATGTGTTGAGCAAAACAAAATGTGGTAATAGGCAAGCAGACTAGAACTTGTACCGCGAAAGAAGAAAAGAACGTGAAAAAAAAAAACGTGACGCGTTTACTGCTGCACCCATCGCCAAACCGGAAGTGACAAAGGTTTAAATATGGGCTAATTAATAAAAGGGGAGTGACTTTCGAAAATATCGGCGAAAAAAGCGACCCCTCCCTGTAGTAAAGTGTCCAGTTAAGGGTGAAGAAATTAATGTTTTTAGCCGATTTTTGGATATTTGTCGTCCAAAAGGTCGCCTTCAAACGTATATCGATCTCGTGAAAATCCGTCGTCTCTGTAAAAACTTTTAGGCAGACATACAAAGATACATACATGCATTTAATCAGGCAGGTGAGATTTATATTATAGAAGATGACAATTTTTCTTCAGAAATATCTCATCTACTCCCTACTTATTTTATCAACATCGTTTAATTCGTTGATCTAGATGTTTCCATCAGTTACCTTTTATAATAATCATCTTCCCTTTTTGTTAATTTCTTCATTAACTGGCGTCGCGCCTTGTCCGGAGCGATTTCTATTGAGAAAAATAGAATGATTCATGTTTTTACAAATTCGCATAATGCCGAGAAATAGTCTTGCTATTGAATGTAGATAACATTTTATTAAGTGAATGACGAAAGTTCTTGTGATTGTTTCTCATCAGCAAGAAAATGTCTGCATAAATAATGAGCTAATATTTTTTCGGATGAATTAACAGATACAATATTCAGTTAATGAATCTCTTTCTTTTTTTTTACTAGATATGTATTAAGACCTGATAAAAAATTTATAAATATTTTTTTATTACATTTTCACCCCAAACAAGGCACATATACATACTTAAACATAAACTGATGAGATAAATACACAACTGTTTATAGCGGCATATTCATGTAGCCATAAAATAAGTTAGTATTTGTGCAACCTTGAACGTGACCTAACACGTTGTATCCCCAGTCGCAAATAGGGGACAAAGAATAGAAAAGAACTTCACCTCGCTTTTTGTTGTACAACAACATTTATTTCGTCATTCTCTCGTTACCGCTATGACATCCCTCACATGAGCGTCTTCGCGAACGCCATCCACGTCGCTAACATAATCTCAAATGTTATATCCGTTTCAAACGTAATTTCGATTATAAAGTTTTTGTTTTTCCCTAACGACGGTGTCATGGTCCCAAACGATGACAGTATCTCTATTATAGTAAACTATGTGTTACTCGTAGATACTTAGACCACATAATTTTAATATACTCAGTTTTTTTTATTAGACTTAGAATAAACAATAGAGTTTTAAAAAAATAAGCTGTGTATTAGTTAATATTGAATTTGCTTCAAGAATATCCTCGAAGTGATGACTTTTATAACCTCTATTTCTGTTGATGGTATATTTCGTATTTCTAAGCAACATTTATGACAGGAAGTCAATGAATTTCAAATCTATTCCATATCATGCGATTAATCTTAAGGTTTTACATTTTCCCTTATAGATTTGTGTATCTAGAGGCCAACTCCGTCAATCATCTTGTATGCACACGTTCAAACAAATTTCAATTTAAACGTTGATTATAGCGTAATATATGAATCTAAATTTTGTTAAACATTCGACAAGCATTTGTTTTGTTACACCTGTATTTGTGTTACATATATGTGGGTAGGTGGTCTGTTTACTTAGTGACACGTATATGGAGCTATACATACATACATATATATATATATATATATATATATATATATATATATATATAGTAATTTATAGAATATATATGACGATTAAGCTACACTGAATATTCGACGTTTCATCCACTATAGGATAGCTTATGCGCATAAGCCTGACGAACCCTATAGTGGATGAAACGCCGAATATTCAGTGTAGCTTAATCGCCATATATATTTTATAAATTACTAACTAGCTCTACCTACGTATTGAGCACTTTTGAAGTAAATACTTAAAGTTTACGCATGAATCCATACTTTTGTATATTAATTTTATGTGAGTAAATGAAGTAGTTATATATATATATATATATATATATATATATCAGTTCTGACAAACCCCAAGATATGCCATTAGCAAATAACAAACTTCTACATGCATATATCATCTGCAGCAAAAATATCTCCTACATTTAAAACTATTACGTGAATTTAATTGACATATTTAAGTAGTAATTGTGTTTGAATGTTAATTACTTAGGATTTTTCTTCAGATCAAATTGTCAAGTTTAATTTGGTGAACATCCAGTTTTTCTATGAAATAAAAGACGATTTTAGATGTTGAGTCTGTAATTCTAATATACAGGGGTTTTCGAGCTTATTTCCACATTTGTCGGAATTAATTTGCTCAAAAATATCAATACTGATATGTGTTGCAAATTTCAGTTACAAGTGCAACTTAAAAAAACACACCTGCAAGTTATTAAAAATCTCAAACTCGAGACTGGATACGAATTTCCATCCCTATTCTACACGGTCAGCTGCTCATCCCTTGTGATGGTTTGATTCCACAGCCATGAAATTTCTTTATAGTATGGTTGTTCCATCCATGATATTGATGATTGTTCAGATATTGAACAAACGCAATTAGGATAATGAAATTTTATACTGTGACGCTAACTTAAAATCGTTCTGTAATGACACATAGATGTACTGAACACTGCAGAAATTGATTCTTATGGTGAATATCGAATCGAGGTAACCATTTATAACCCGAAAAAAAAACAAGGACTATACCCCTATTTTCTTCTCCCTCTTTTTAATCGGCATCAGTACTCCTTAATATATATGCGACGAGATGGATACGTTTACACACACACACACATACACGCACACACACACACACGTATATATATATATATATATATATATATATATATATATATATATATATATATATATACAGGAGTCAATAAAAAGAGAAAAAATAAATGTATAAACACTATACAGTAATATATATATATTTATATATATATATATATATATATATATATAGAGAGAGAGAGAGAGAGAGAGAGATAGAGAGGTGAGATTCGTTTAGCTAGGCTAGATAACTTCTCAAGAGGTAACATGCAATATGGGCTCAACATCAACAGAGCCAAGACCAAAGTACTTCTTCAACCGTGTCCTGGTCTCTAAAATCCTCTTGAGGATACAATAACCATTGGGGGGAATAGAGCTAGAAAATGTAGAGCAGTTTATCCCTGCAGCATCCTATCAACAAATGACACAGCTAAGAAAGACATTGTTAGCAGATTCAGAACTGCTAATGCATCATATGGAAAACTGTATAAAAGAGTATTCACAATCTACCTAGCTCATGACCTACAAAGCGGTTGTAATCTCAACCCTGATATGTTTGTGTGACTTGTGACTAGAGTACTATAGAGGAGACCTGAAAAATAACATTTTCACTGAGGAAAACGGCGTGATATCTACGCATAAAGTGGCAAGATTTAATCACGAATATTGAGGTTCTCCTCCGTTCATGGCTAGAAATCATAGATGTCACAATAATAAGGCACCGTCTGCGCTAGGCTGGGCACCTTGTCCGAATGCCTGACAACGGCTTACCCAAGCAAGTTCTTTATTTCGAACTTGCCATTTAATAGTGAAATGAAACTAATTAGCGAATAAGAAACCATTAACAAATAAATAATTAATTAATAAACGCTCGTTTGATCAAATATGCAACTTATTAAACTTTCGTGTCGCTTGTACATTCATGATTGAGTAAAATAATATGATCGTTTAAATAATTTTTACATTGAAAAGTAGGCTTTTAATATCAATATCAGTACAAGAAGAAAACCTCAATTCTGTAGGTATATATAAATAGATGCATACCTATATTTATGAATACGTGTGCGAGTTCTAGTAGATTTACTATCATAAATGCTACGCAATTTTGTACAATATAAACATAATGCAAATAGAACCGAGCACGATAGTAAAATGAAGCCAATCTGCTAATGAGAATTCATAATTAATAAATGTTCGTTTTGCATAGAATATGCAAATTAGTTCACATTTATTTAGTCGCTCGCATATCCCTGACAGAGTATAATAGGGAAAAAAAATAAAAATCGAAATAATACATAATACCATTCTGTTCGGCCCCGACGATGGAAGACCAGAGAGGAAGGAAAACTTGAATTTTAAGACCAAAAACGACAACCTCGATCGCCGGGTAGGGATCGCGGCGCAGTGGATAGAGGCGTTGAATCTCGACGGTTCCAGGTAAACATTGTCTGGAGATAATTAGTTGGCCAAAATGTGGTGAGACAACAACCACTATGGGAGGCAGTAATTACTAAGGATACAGTTAATAGGCTCAGCAATTTGGCAGAAACGTAGTGATGCAACAAAAACTATGAAGATCAAAATAATAGTTCGCAAATAAGATAAATAAATGTATCTAAAAAAAATAGTTTTTTAATATCAATGTAAGCACGGCGAAAAACTCAAGTTTATACAGATAAAACAATAATTATTTCTTTCACAAGTATTAACTAATCAGAGTGCCTTTACGGAAGATTTATACCTTAAGACATAATGGAAAACTTTATTTTCTCAACCAGAGTGCTCTACCCATTGATTTTAAACGTGTGATAAGATGATGAACGGAACCCGCATTGAAACACTAACCGAATATAATTCTCTGTAATTCGTGCTTAAAATTACGCAATATCCGAAATGTGGTAAACGTTGATAACGAACAAAAGACGTTCCTATAATTTATTAATCATGAGGAAATTAGCTTGGCGTAAATCTGAAATATTCAAAGCATCATTACTTCTATTGGGTAAGCAATATAGCTAATAGCGATGACATTTATAGATAAACGGATATCTGCCTCCGCCGATGGATGACTGAACATACTCAATGTGAAAGCGTGAACTACTTTGCATTAAGCTTAAAGAAACAGCGATAAAATCATTGATCAGGTTAAAGTATTATAAATAATAGTGATTTACTAAGATATTTGGAGTTGAACAATTTGGTTTAAATTACGGAACTTAAGTAACGTCCAATCTGGCAATTACCAGACGGGTGACCATTCGTGAATAACAGGTCCTGAATGTAGGAGGAAGTCAATGCTTGAAGCTGAATGAATATAGTTGCTAAAACATAATAAAAATAAATAATTCGTATGCATGCTAAAATCATGCAATATTGGGTGAAGATTTTTACAATTTTACTGATAAAAATGCACATTTATTTTTGAAATTTGGCCGGATATGTTGCAAATGACATTATGTCAATATACTTATCGTTTCTCTTCATACTTTCATTAGAATTGTATTTTTGACAATGCTGTGACTCCTCCTTACTAACGTAATAATATTTGTTTTTTGTTTTTTCAATTCGGTGTTGTCAGGCATCAATAAAATAGTTTTTACTAATATTACTCTACAGGGTGTTTCAAAAGTCTTGGGAACATAAAGATTTTTAATAACTCAAAAACTATTAGGAGTTAAAAAATAGAATTGGTACCGTTGGAAAGGTTAAAGTTTCAAGTTTTGTGGGGAATCTTCAAACTTGCTCAATATGAGCACCATTCGTCACACGGCAGACATTTAGTCGATAGTCCATTTCCTGCCAAACGCGTTCCAGCATCTTGACGTCAATGGTTCCCACAACTGCCGTTATTCGAGCCTTTAGTTCGTCAATATCTCTTGGAAGGGGCGGCACATAGACTTGTTGCTTGACAAAGCCCCAAAGGAAAAAGTCACACGGGGTAAGATCTGGAGACCTAGGAGGCCAGGGCATGAGAACGTCATCATCTCGCCCAGATCTCCCAATCCATCTACCAGGCAGCCTTGTTTTAAGAAACTGCCTTACTCTAAGTCTCCAGTGTGGTGGTGCACAATCTTGTTGAAAAATGAAGTCATGAGATTCTGCTTCTTCCAACTGAGCCATTAACCAGTCTTCCATCATGTTGAGATAGGATTCACCAGTGATAGTTGCCTCTTCAAAGAAGAACGGTCCATAGACACCTTTCTTGGAAATTGCACAAAACACGTTCACTTTTGGTGAATCTCGCTCGTGCTCAAGAATTTCATGAGGATTCTCAGTACCCCATATGCGAGTGCTATGCTTGTTAACTTTGCCATTCAGATGGAAGGTCGCCTCATCGCTAAAAACAAGCCGGTCATCAAAGCCGTTATCTTCCAACTTCTCTTGCATTGCAATGCAAAAGTCACGGCGAAGTGGCTTATCAGTGTCCTTCAACTTTTGAACCAACTTGAGCATGTAAGGTACCATTTGCAGTCGTTTCCTTAAGACACGCCAGACAGTTGCTGGAGCAAGCTGAAGTTCCCTGCCGGCTCTTCTCACTGATTTACGGGGGCTCCGCTGAAAGGCTGTCCGGACTTGCTCAACTGCAGCTTCTGAAGTTGAAGGGCGACCTGTTCGCTTACTTGGGAACACACACCCATCTTTCACAAATTTAGCATGCCATCTGACAATGGGTTTCCTTTCAGGGACTTCTTTTTTAAATTTCCTGCGAAATGCACGCTGAACACATGTCCACGATTCAGTCTTTGCAAATTGGAGGACGCAAAACGCCTTGTCTTGTTTAGAGAACGCCATTACTGCACATGGAAAGATAAGACGACAATCATTAGTATGACCAAAAACTTGATTAAGCAAGCTTTAAAATGACACCAGTTACATTTTTCTACCTGAAATAGTTCATGAGATATACGAATTTGTAATGTTCCCAAGACTTTTGAAACACCCTGTATTATACAGCGTTGAACGATAAAGTTGTCGGTTTAAAGGAAAAAAAACACTACAGCTTTGGGTTTTTTTTTACATGGGGTAACCGCTTATCAATGCCCAGAGGCCACTCGAGGATAAGGGTTAATAGGTATACATTAGTCATTATGATTTTAGCGTATTAAACATTAGTGGAAATTTTCTAACTTGGATTACTTAGGGAGACGGTTTAATAAGAACTTGTTCACGTTGGACTTGAAGACACTCAGATTGTAGTCAGCTGGAAAGCAGGCAAACGGAATAGAGTTCCACAGGTGTGCAGTTCTAAGAAAGAAGCCCTGTTCATGGAATCTATGTTTAGGTGGAGGCGCGGATAAAGAGATTGGGTAATTGTTGATAGTGGTTCTGAAAAGACGAGTGTTTTTCGTGAAAGTCGAGCGAGGTGGGACCAGAGATCGAAGTAAAACTTTTATTGAAAAAAATCAATTCAGGTAACTTGATTATATAGTAGAGTTGACACCCATTCAATGTAGCCACCTTTAGCCTCAATCACTGCCTCAGTACCAGTACGGAACTGGAAGCATGAATTTTCCACGTACTGGCGAGAGCTCGGTGAATACTCAACTGATGGCGGTGATCAGGCTTTTGTCTTGTGAAGGTCATGTTGATGATGTTTTTGACGTATGACCAAACATCCGATGCGTCAAGCTGTACCCTCAAACGTTGTACCGTATATATTTGCATTTTGACGGTGCTGGCAATGATTCTTGTGTCATAACTTGGATCGGTAGAGAGCATGAGTTATACAGCGGCGCATCCCCGATCTCGTTCATTGAACATTGTGTTACTTTACGACATGATAGAAAGCTCTTATCGCTTTTGGAATTTTAACACAACTGGCCAACTAGTAGATGGTCTGCACAAAAAAAAATCGGTTTCATCAAACGGAAATGGAATAATGTCGTCTTTTCTAGTGCAACAATTTTATCGTTCAGCACTGTATTTGGTAAGTGAGTGGCAATAATATAGTTTTGTCCAACTGGGCGTTACACAAAATCAATAATCATGAATTTCGATTTTATGATTATCTCTTTTCACTATTTTTAGTATTAACATAATTTCTCTTCATACAATTGTGAAAGCGTGTGGAGTGAACAGAATTCAGGAATGTAATGGTTGTGCTCTATCCGGTGTAACACAGGAAAAATAAATATGGGATCACAGTGTTACATTTAAAAGATAGAGCTCTAGCATTTTTATTACATATTTTAGCACAGGAAAATAAGATAGTGAAATGAGTTTATGAGTTAAAAATATGTTACGCACGCGATTTCACTTTTATGTACTAGGTGTTGCACACACTGTATGATATCGCGACGCTGGGTACCTCTGACTTGTTAAACGAGTTTGGGTCATAGATGTCTTATTTTATTTCTCGTTCGATTTCAGTTCTGGGAAATATTGAGTGTTTTCTAGTAGCCATTATGCAGTTTGGGGCAATATTTCTCGGGCAAAATTGAATTGAGATTAATACTGAATTTAAACAGCAGTCTACACTTCAAATGATTCATTAAAATGGCTGCTTAGACACTTTAATGATCGTCTCATCAGTAAGATGTGTGATCGTGATAGGGTTTTACGTTCAGCAGGCCTTAATCCTTCAGAAATTAATTTGTGGAGTTATTTTGAAGATGAATTTATCAAAGCGAGTTGCAAACTATTCCGGTCAAATGTTCTTTAATTACCACGTATGTATTTCTTTACTCTAGTTTATTTCCTTTTTCTTTTTTATTGCATTTTCACTCCAAACAAGGCATATAGATACTTTGGTGTAGGGGGCTTTTATCTGGGACATAATTTAAAGGATACTATGTAGGGAGTTGAGCAGCAAGATGTCTGTTTACATTACACTTGAACTTCTACAGGTCAGTACAATCGGGGAAAAAGAATCCCGGAAGGGAATTGGGAATTCTAAAATCTAGCAGTTCTGGGAAATAAACTATTAGAGTAGAAGGCTGTGTAGGGGTGGGATTTTGCTGCTTGTTGAATTTGCCGAGACTATTTACGCCGAGGTGGTACGAGGGCGTGGTGTTCGTCGGAGCATCTACCGTTAAAATACTTGTAAAACAAGTAGAGGGATGCAACATTTCGTCGCTGACAGTTCGGGATGTATTACGTTGGCGACTTTCTTTTGAACCCTGACCAGGATTGAGAGACTAGTAGCAGATGCGCGAGCTCAAATGTGGCAGCAATACTGTATATGTGGTCGAATGGTGGCCTTAACGACGTACAGGAATCTTTCAGATATAAGTAACTTTCTAGTATGGCAGAGAGAGCCCATGTTTCGCATTTTCTGCATTTTGATTTCACGTTTTTCGTGTACAAATAATATCGGGTATAATTTACACACCGTTTCTTATTAAGTCAACGAAGTTAAGTAACGTTGAATCTGGCAAGTACAAGAAGGGTGACCAGTTGTGAATACCATGCGCTCTTGGCACTGGATGAGGCTGCTTGGGATCTTCAAAAAAATCTCCCCTTAAATGCAATCTTCCAGCGCAAGTAATCTATAATACGTAGACTGATTAAATGGCCTTTGTTGTTCTGACAGATGAACGAACATTTTGATTTCTCTTGGTTGATAAGCCAATAATAGCAGCGGATAAAGATATAAAATGCATCCACTGCATGTTCTGCAGAAAGAAACATATACAGATTACAATTGATTAAGATTACAGCCTGTCAAAAAACTCAATTGGTTTAATTCGCTTCATTAGTTGAACAGCAAATTACACCAGTAAAATGTCCCGTATATGTCTGCCGTTTTTCTTTTATAAATCAATATAATATTTTTGTCTTTTAAAAATCAATATAATATTTTTGTCTTTTAAAAATCAATATAATATTTTTGTCTTTTATAAATCAATATAATATTTTTGTCTTTTAAAAATCAATATAATATTTTTGTCTTTTAAAAATCAATATAATATTTTTGTCTTTTAAAAATCAATATAATAGTTTTGTCTTTTATAAATCAATATAATATTTTTGTCTTTTAAAAATCAATAAAATATTTTTGTCTTTTAAAAATCAATATAATATTTTTGTCTTTTAAAAATCAATATAATATTTTTGTCTTTTATAAATCAATATAATATTTTTGTCTTTTAAAAATCAATATAATATTTTTGTCTTTTATAAATCAATATAATATATTTGTCTTTTAAAAATCAATATAATATTTTTGTCTTTTATAAATCAATATAATATTTTTGTCTTTTATAAATCAATATAATATTTTTTTCTTTTAAAAATCAATATAATATTTTTGTCTTTTATAAATCAATATAATATTTTTGTCTTTTAAAAATCAATATAATATTTTTGTCTTTTATAAATCAATATAATATTTTTGTCTTTTAAAAATCAATATAATATTTTTGTCTTTTATAAATCAATATAATATTTTTGTCTTTTATAAATCAATATAATATTTTTGTCTTTTATAAATCAATATAATATTTTTGTCTTTTATAAATCAATATAATATTTTTGTCTTTTAAAAATCAATATAATATTTTTGTCTTTTATAAATCAATATAATATTTTTGTCTTTTATAAATCAATATAATATTTTTGTCTTTTAAAAATCAATATAATATTTTTGTCTTTTATAAATCAATATATCTTTTACATGGTAAATCAATATAATATTCTTAATTAATCCATGCGTGACGATTTGAAAAAAGGCAAAATACAATTTTGGAAGCCAAGCTGCTTTGATTAAATTGACAGAATTTGCCTTTAAAAGACCATCCATGCATCCGTGAACAGGAATCTGAGAGCGATGTATCTTCGCTATGGAATATTTGGTGAATGGATTTTGGACAATACAGTAGTTTCTGGTGAGGCCTCTCGATGCCATACTAGTGGGTAAGTGTTACGGCTTTACCTTATCATGTGCCACAAAAGAAAAAAAAATATTTTCTTTTTCTCTCTTATTTTCCTTTCTGTCCTGATCCAACCAAGTCTACCGACCTGCTCCACAAACCCCAAAACCTCAATCATGACAAATCTCCAAAAAAGAAACATGAATAAACCTAGCACCCCATCCACCAACGTAGACCCCTACTACCACGTATCCTTCTCCAACATCAGGGGTCTACGTTCCAACCTCCCAGAGCTTGAAACACAATTACAGGAGACTAAACCGGATAAGTGAAACTGGCAGAGGGCCAACCACTTCTCTAGAAGAACTCATAATTAAAGGATACTCTAACTTAACATCTAAATCTGACCCCCAAGATCGCCAGGGGCATGGAATATGTGCTTACATCAAGGATGGCTTTCCATGTGGTAGAGATATCTCCAGAAGAAGGCCCTAATTTACCTTATATGTGCTTTAGGGTTGCACTAGTTTACACCACTGCATTTATATTTGCCCTCTATCGCCCCGACAACAATGGAATTACTATATTTAAGAGCATATCTGAGAAAATTGACCAAATCCTGTCTGCTCATCCTTCGGCTAACATTTCCATATGTGGTGACATCAATGTCCATAATGTGGAATGGCTGACCCACTAAAATAAACCGATGACGAGGGGAGGGTATGTCATGATTTTGTCATTGCCTATGACCTCACTGAGAATGTTCACGAACCCACCCGTGTGCCCGATACACCCGGTCAATATGCAAGCCTTCTAGACCTTTTCCTCACAACTTCCTCTGAGCTGTGTTCATGTTCCGTTCTATCTCCTCTGGGATCCTCTGACGACTCTGTTGAAGCAGTTAAGATAAAATTGAAATGTAATAAGTCTCCAGACGTACCTCTTCACCGTACTGTATATCGATACTCTATGGCTGACTGGGATAGCTTCCGTACATTCATATCTGACCAACCTCTGCATTCCATGTTTAAAAAGGATGTGTCCTCTATAGTATCAGACCTGACCGCATGGTTAATTATAGACAGACCGATTCATACCATCTAAAAACATTCCAACAAAAACCTAACAGCCAGCCATGGTTCTCCCCTGAATGTGCTGCTACCATCGCGCACAGAAATCACTTTTTCCATAGTTACCAACGTAATAGATGTACTGAGACTAAAGCTGCTTTCAGGACTGCCAGCAACCACTGTAAAAGAGTAATAAAACATGCAAGGGAGCTATATTCTCAGTCTGTTAAATCCAAAGTAGCTGAGCAGCGGCTTGGTTCCCACCAGTTCTGGCAAATAGAAAACAGGATCTTGAACAGAAGTGTGCGTTCTATCCCAACTATCATCAATGGACCTGAGGTCATCTCGTCAGCATCAGACAAGGCCAGACTATTTGCCAAGAACTTTGCAGCTAATTCTACCCTATGCGACAATGACCATCAACTCCCTGTATTTCCTCTTATAACAGACAACACGCTATACAACATACAAATATCTGTGCGTGAGGTCGCCAAGCTAATCAAGAACCTTGATTCCAGTAAAGCAACTGACCCTGATTGCATTCCAGTTATAGTGCTGAAAAAGCTCCAACCAGAACTTGCCCCCCATACTTACAAAACTGTTTACGTGTTGCCTTTCCAACACCCTGGAAAACCTCATCAGTATGGCCTGTATTTAAGAATTCAGGTGAAAAGTCATCTCCCTCTCAGTACAGACCAATAAGTCTTCTCTGTGCCATGTGTAAGTTGTTGGAATCCATATTAAATAAAGAAGTAGTCAACTACCTCAACAGAAACAACCTTATTAGTGACACGCAATATGGTTTCCGCTCTGCAAGATCTACAACAGATGTACTAACGGTTATATCACATAGGATTAGTGAATCTCTTGATAAATGTTTCCTTTCCAGGGTAATTGCTCTTGACATATAGAAGGCCTTCGACAAGGTATGTCATAAGGGCCTACTTCACAAGATTTCCAGCTACGGTATTACTGGAAATGTTTTCTCAATTATTAAATCATTTCTCTCCGATAGGTTCATAAGAGTAGTGGTTGATGGACAGAAATCAGAGGCCCACAGTATTAATGCTGGAGTCCCCCAGAGGTCCATCCTGGGCCCAACTCTCTTCCTGATCTACATCAATGATATCCCAAAACATACTTAAATCATTCGTTGACATCTATGCTGATGACAAAACCATCTATGGCAACACATCAAAGGCCGTAAATGACAAAGTTCTCTCTAATTCTCTCTCCTCTGATCTTGAGCACGTGGTTCAGTGGGGGAAGAGGTGGCTGGTCACTTTTAATGCATCCAAAATCAAGCTTCTATCTTTACATCATAAACGCTCTGATCCCCATCTGGCATCAATTGAAATGGATGGCTCTCATCTTGGAGAGGCTCCATGTTTTGATAAGCTTCTGGGTTTGACCTTTACTCTTGATCTGAAATGGAACACCTACATCAAATATGTCGCCAGGGACGCTGGGAAAATGGTGGGATCCTTCTACCGCTCCAGAAGATATCTCACTACTGATGCAATTCTCTATCTGTATAAAAGCCAAGTACGTCCAAGGACTGCTGCCACATCTGGGCAGGAGCTGCTAAAAACAGCCTATCCTGCCTTGACATAGTACAAAATAGACTTCGTGGTGTAGTGGGGGATGTCCTTTTCTCTTCCCTGCAACCTCTCTCCCACAGAAGAGACGTTGCGAGCCTGTCTTTGTTTTGTCGCTATTTCCATGGCAGGTGCTCCCAGACTCTCGTAAGCAAGATATGCTATGCCACTTGGAAAGCAGAGAAAATTCCAGTATTAACTGTAGGCGGAAGTTCACTAGCCTCTTGTGGGGTGAGCATTATCCGCGCAAGCATCAACGACGGGCCTGCAGTAGCCGTGCGAGCCCTGGTTGTGGAGGGAGAGCTTCTCGGGTACGACCTACTCCTGGGTATGGACTTGATTACACAACTGGGTGGAATTACCGTGGACAGAACCGGCAAGGTACAGTTCTCCCGATGTGAGGAACATGTTTGTGCTGCCATAACTCTCGACGAGCCTGACTTTCATGCAGAGTATGATAGAAACACCAATGCATGGGCGGCGTCTTGGAAGTGGTCAAACGATCAGCCACCAATATCCTTGCGGAACCGGTTATCGGAATATCCCCCACCCATGTGGCTAAGGGAACAGTATGAAGAAGTACTGCAAACATGTATCGACAATGGCTGGCTTCTTCCATACCCAGAGGATGAGCTTGACCCCCCCGCGAGGGATGATTCCCTTGATGGCCGTCGTACAAAGACAAAACAAAAGGTCCGCCCCGCCCTAGACTACCATGAGCTCAATGAGCATGTCGACCCATATACTGCAAGGACTGATGTGTGTGCACTCAAATTAAGGGAGTGGCGACAGCAGGGATCGAACGTGGCAATTCTGAACATACGCAGGGCCTATCTGCAAATACGCATTGAGAAGAAATTGTGGCCATTTCAGACTGTGGTAGTTGGAGGAACCCGATATTGTTTAACCAGGCTAGGGTTCGCTCTAAATGTGGCACCAGGCATTATGACAGCAATCATGCATGCTATCTGGAAGCAAGATGAGGCAGTGCAACAGGCAACATCCTCATATATCGATGATATATTCGTCAATGATAGCCTCATGTCAGCGCAACCGGTTAGAATGCACTTTGAGAGCTTTGGACTCACATGTAAGGAACCAGAGCGTCTGTGCGATGGAGCAAAAGTTCTCGGCCTGCACGTGCGCAATAGCAAGGAGGGACTTTGCTGGAGAAGTGGAAGTCGCATGCCCAAGGTCCCATCATCACTCGACGAACAGTGTTTTCGCTTTGTGGAAAGATGGTAGGCCATTTCACTGTGTGCGGTTGGCTCAGGGTGGCCGTGGCGGCCATAAAAAGACGTGCAACAGCTGTGTCGTCGGGATGGGACGATGCAGTACACGATGCCACCCTAAGGAGCATGCTGACAGAGACTGTGTCCAGAGTGACCAGTGATGACCCCGTTCAGTGAAAGTGGTGCGTCAGCGGGAATGAGTTGACGGTCTGGGTGGATGCTAGTTCACTGGCCCTTGGAGTTGCCCGGGCAGTTAATGATTCCATTATTGAAGATGCCTGTTGGCTTCGGTCAGAGAATGATTCGAGGCACATAAACCTTGCCGAACTTGATGCCACATTGAAGGGCGTTAACTTGGCGCTTCAATGGCAAGCCAAGGTTCTACATATCATGACTGACTCGGCATGCACTCATCGGTGGATAACCGATGCATTAAGTGGAAGAGCACGGCTGACGACACGAGCATCGAGTGAGATGTTAATTCGAAGACGGCTTGCCATCTTGGTCGACACCATCACAGAGTACGACCTGACTGTGGACGTAGTGTTGATCAGGTCTGTGCTCAACAGAGCAGATGCTGACAAGAGTCCCTCAACGATGGCTTCTGGCTGGTGCTCGGAGAGATTCTGATAATCTGCAAAACACATGTGCTGCAGTTGTGTGTAATGTGGATGCAGCGCGCATCATGGACATTCATCGACAGTGTGGACATCCTGGCATCAAGCGAACACTGTACTTTGTCAAGATGATTGATCCAGGAGTAGAAAAAACAGATATCCGAAGAGTGGTGGAAAGTTGCGAGGCCTGCCAATCCATCGACCCAGCTCCAGCACGATGGAAGAAAGGGGAGTTGGGAGTGGAAGAGAGTGGGCATGGACATCACACACTACGGTGGCAACCACTTCCTTACCCTCATCGATTGTGGGCCTACACGTTTCGCAGTCTGGAGACTCCTCGGGCGCTAGGACTCTTGCAACATTATTCGCCAGCTGTCATCCTTGTTCTGTGAAAGGTGCGCCCGATGAAGTGCTGACGGACAACGACCCAGCCGGTTGAAGCCATCAGATGAGACAGTTCTTACAAGAATGGGGTGTGAGGCTGCGGCTTAGATGCGCTTATGTGCCTTCTGGCAATGGTATAGCTGAGAGAAGCCATCGCGGCATCAAAACAATTGCAGCCAGGAAGCAGTGCACCATCGCAGAAGCTGTGTACTGGTATAATCTCATGCCAAAGGATGGCGTCTCTCCAGGAACGGCGCCTGCAAACGCAATCTATCAGTACAGTGTCCGAGAAAAAGGAATCCACCCCGATACAACTGTGGCCACTGAGATAGAACGGAATCGATATACCAAAGGGGATGCTGTCTGGGTGAAGCCGCCAGGAAACCGATGTACTGACAAGTATAAACGGGGCACAGTGACCGATATGGTGAGGCAGCAGTGTGTCCAGGTTGATAGCGTACTCCGTCACGTTAGGGACCTACGGCCGACGACACATGTATCACCTCCATTGGACGATGAGAGTGACTCTGACTCTGAGACGAGTGGGCCATCGCTTTGGTTTGCACCATCCTTATCAAGCAGTGACTGATATCAGTAGCCTCCACGGAGATGAAGCCTTCCTCGACCATCAGGCGGTGGATGAGAGCGCACGCAAAGACGAGAGCAGCACTGTCCCCCTTCGCAGAAGCACCAGACGGCGGCGATCGCCACCCCCTGCCGTCTCTGTGATCATGAGATCAGGGGGGAGTGTGGAGAAAGAAGTGGCTTACCGTTAAAGCGGCTGCGCGTTTGTGCATGCAAAGCACAAACTGAGAATCAAGATGCGTTTATGTGGAAAAAAAAGTCTCGTGGAATCTCGGGGAATCTCGGAGAATCTCGTACCCTGATTCCATAAATAGCGAGGAAAGGAAAGCAGGAGGACAGGCGATTTTTAGTCACTAAAGCGAACGGGGGGTTTAAAAGAAGAGGTAGAAG
Organism: Euprymna scolopes; assembly: GCF_053919585.1. NCBI lineage: Eukaryota > Metazoa > Mollusca > Cephalopoda > Sepiida > Sepiolidae > Euprymna > Euprymna scolopes. Next base: position 25,921,522 of record NC_136508.1, on the reverse strand, counting down.
AAAAGAGTGTGGTGAACGAAACAAACAACGACTGGGTTGAAAGTAGAGTTGTAACGAACACAAATACACTCTATCAAAACCCCCAATACTAATGATTACTACAATACTATCTCATTGATTACTGTACACGCAATAACGCTTTTCCCTGAGTGGTTTTCGGGCCTTGATAAGTGGTGACCTACATGTAAAATATGTATGCATATATATATATATATATATATATATATATATATATATATATATATATATATATATGATGAAAATAATGGAAATAGTATTCCAACAAAAGAGAGAAATGAAAAGGAACGAACCGTATTATGTGTTCATCAACGTTTATTTCATCCAGAGGAAGACGAAACGTTGATGAACACATAATACGGTTTGTTCCTTTTTATTTTTCTCTCTCTCCCTCTCTATGTATATATATATATATATATATATATATATATATATATATATATATATATATATATATATGAGTTGAGTTGAGCATATGGAGAAGTGATACACGAATTACCATAAGCATATAAGCGACGCTCTCTGTGTAAACAAATCGAGCGGATGGATTTCGGACGATGTAAAAACATCGTTAAACTCACTACTCGCTCAGCAGCCGCCAATAGCGTAATGGTAAGGAGCCTGCACAGTCGTACAGACGGTCGGGTTTCAATCCTGGTTTGAGGTAGTTGCCTGTCTAGCCGCACTGATGAGCTGTGAAACAGCGAAATAGTACTGTATGTGGGTTACTATATATATATATATATAAAATGGGTAGTTGCTAATTCAAAACTTAGAAAGAATTGACTTGGTGATCATCAGTTAGAATCGAAACGAAAACATCTCGCACTCAAACCTTAGTCGTGCCCGTTTAAGCTATCTACATATGGATCAGAAAACGTTTAAGATTTAGTTGGAACGTAAAATAATTCATGCGGAGATGCAACAGTTTTAGTCAACTTTCTGGAGCTAAGGTCATTTCATTTAAAAATCAAATCGAATGTGTTCCACATGTGCAAATCAGCTTATATCAAGTTTCATTTTATATAGTTTTATTATTAGTCTATACTTATTATCGTTGCTATTATTTTGTTCTTAGTAGTTTTACTGATTAGCGTTTCATTATAAATTCTTCAAATTCTTTAAATCTCCACTATAAGTTGACTCCCTTCTCTTTGGATATTTGTTTCATTGTTGGTTACTCTTTTCACCTGAAAGTAACCAGTGTAACGTAAATTATTTCCCTGTTAAACATCTATTTCTACATAAAGAAAAGGAAGACTATTTCAAGATCAGATATTTCTTGATTTTCGATAATTTTTGAATGAATTTCTGAAAAAAACGTATTTAAGTATATTACATAGGTGTTATATCACAAGGGATGTCGTTGTGCGTTCATATTGTGAGAGATAATGTACATTTTAAATGAGCTGATGGGAACATGTAATACACTTAGAGAGGAAGTTTTTTTAATTACATTTTCACCACAAACAAGGCAAGTACAGTTGAGGAAGTAGGGACCCGGAATGGAATTCCAGAGTCTAGCGGTTCTGGGAAAGAAACTATTGGAGTAGAAAGTTCTTTTACATCTAGGGATCTCTACTGTGTGGGGTGGGATTTAGCTGCCTGTCGGGTTTGTGGACGGTGTCTACGTCGTCGGTGCACAAGTGTCTGCAGTTCGCCAGAGCATGCACCATTAAAATACTTGTAGAACAGGCAGAGGGATGCAACATTTCGTCGATTGGACAGAGGCTGGAGCTTAAATGCCAATTCATGGCCTATCCGTTTGGCGACTCTCTTTTGAGCCTTATCTAGGAGCGCGAGACTAGTAGCAGATGCACCATCCCAAATGTGACAGCAATATTCCATACATGGGCGAATGGTGGCCTTATAGAGGTGCAGGATACTTTGGAGTGTTAGTAGTTTTCTAGCACGGTAGAGAGAGCCTACCTTCTTCGCAGCGGCCCTGATAATGCTTTCAATGTAATTGTTCCAACTCATGTGTCCTGTGAATGTTAAGCCGAGGAGTTTGAAAGATGTACTCTCAGATAAAGAGTCACAAGCCATTGCTATTGGTGGCAGAGAAGGTTTCTTGTAATTATTGAAGGAAACCAGTTCAGTCTTGGCAGCATTGAATGTGACCATCCATTTTTGCCCCATTCCACTACGGATTGGAGGTCATCCTCTAGTGTTGCTGCCATTTCTTTAGATATGTGTTCATTAGTTTTCCGGTCGTGCCTGTTATAGAGTGTGGTGTCATCAGCATATATACCCATCTCAGAGGCAATTTTGTCGGGGGTGGTCATTTATGAATATTAGGAACAATATAGGTCCAAGGATAGACCCCTAATGCACCCCCGCATTTATATCATATTGTTTAGATGTACGACCGTCGAGGACAACCTGGATTTTTCTCTTATTTAAGAAGGATTTAATTGTGTTAAGTATTCTACCAGTGATACAGTATGATCTAATTTTCTGAGGAGACCCTCATGCCATACCCTGTCAAAACCCTTAGATGTATCTAGAGCTACCGCTCTGCCTGCCCCCGTTTTGTCTAGTGAATGGTATATACGTTCAGAGGTTACAGTGAGGATGTCTGCTGTGCAACGGGCTTGTCTAAAGTCATATTGTTTGTCAGTCAGAAGTTTAGCATCTGTAAGGTTATGGATTAGAGCATCGTTAATTAAGGGCTCAAATATTTTTGCGAAAAGTAGAAGTAGGCTAATAGGGCGATAATTTGATGGGTCAGTTCTTTCGCCAGAATTCTTGTATACTGGTACCACAGAAGCAGTTTTCCAACAGCCCAGAAAGCAAGATTCATTAAGACATTTGTTGTAGAGTTTGCAGAGAACTGAAGCTACTTTGGCTGAGCACTTTTTTAATAGCACAGCTGGGATAAGATCGGGTCCACATGCTTTTGAAGTGTCAAGAACTTTATGATAGCATACACCTGAGCAGAGGTGATTTTCAGATCGTTTAGCGTGGTGTCTGTCCGCAAAGGAAAATCAGTTGATATATATTATGTAATAGTGTTCTTGTAGATGACGACTTATATATTTGTTGTTTGTGTTCGTGTTAGGAAGAGAGTCTTAGAGTGTTCATGTTGGTGTGCAGATATATCGCGTATATATAAAGAGAAAGACAATTCTGTATATATAAAAGACATGTTGCATGGTAATACATGAGAGCCGACGGCATGTAATACACAATGAGAGGAGATTTGATATATCGATAGATAGATTGATAGTAAGAGGGGATAGTTTGACACATATACTGTTGACAGTTCTGTGAATGGGAGTGTTTCTATAACATTGACACATATATTTCTGTACCTATTTTTGAGATGATGATGTTCACAAAGTTCTTATTTTATAAATTCACAATACCTTTCTGTTGTTGAATAACATAACACGAAGACACAGATACAAAATTATGATGATATTCATTTATTCCATTTTTGACCGGTCAATGGCTTTGCATTAAGGAATTCAAGTCTTTACATGATTGATTTCTTCTCTCCTTCACTTCCAAGGTTCCATGTCAGCTCTGTCTCTGACTTCTCTCTTCTCCCATGACTGACTGACTGACTTATCTAACTAAAGCACTCTATATTGAGAACTCATGATGTCATTGTATGCCCAACACGTGCATATCATACTCGTTGCCTGACATTCTTCCTCTAACTTAATTTTACTAACCCACTTTACAAGTATGTTCAGTATTTTCCATTGCCCGTTTTTAAATTCCTTATTTTAATCTTATTTCTTTAACAAAAACAAAATTACATCATTACATTCCTTTTTCAATAAACAGATATCTAACTATTTTATGTGAACTAAACAATGGTAATTCTACATTCCATTTTCAATAACATTCTGTATTTATTTTAACTCATGATCGGAATTCTCAATTCCAAATCTAGCTTCGCAAGTTCGCATCGTCGGCTATCCCATCTCATATTTACTCACTTACAAGAACTAGAGGCTTTTCTTTAAAAAGAACACTGCCAGAAATATAAATTACATTTACAGAAGAGAGGCTCAGCCGTTTCGAAACCTATGAGGAAGGAACTCACACGCGCACACATAAAAAGAGAGAGAGAAAGATAGAGAGACGAAAAATAAGCGACGAAATATATAGATAATAAAAATAAGTAGATAGATAGATAGAGAGATAAAGTTGATTGGTACGTTAACTGATACAAATAGATAAATGTTTTGATAATAAAGCAAGCATACTACTGTGTGATTACGAGACAAGAATGAAAATGGCCACTTTCGATTATTTCAACAAGATGACGTCAGACGACTCAAATTATGAGCGACACCTGATGGAGTGGCATATGCAATTATCTCGCATTCAAACGAGGGGACAGTTGACTGACAAAACCCTTGACCATCTAGTTATTGGACATCGATTTGGAATTGGCTTATACCGTGAATATAGCGCCCAAAATGGCCAATGGCCCTTAAACTTTGTTTTTCATTCGTAACCTCATCTGAAGAATATGACACGGCAGACCTCGGTTTTATCATTGGGAAACCGATGAGTAAGACAAGTTTCAAGATTGACTATTCTCTACCTAAGGGTTAACAATGTGGACCCCGGCTTTCTGACATCTCATAATTCGACATAGACAGTTGCTTGATTAACTTGTTTTTCCAGTTCAAATGCTTCACAAATCTGTATCGCCCCCTTTCAAACTGTGAAAGATGAATATTTCTTCAAGTCACCCATATAAAATAAATATGTTAAGGAGTACATATATATATATATATATATATATATATATATATATATATATATATATATATATATGTATATCCGTGAACATATCAATTTATTATTTTTTGTTTATCATTTCTTGAGTAAGTTGAACTCATCCTTCAATCTAAAAATTCTAGAAGCCAGTTTTATTAAGTCCTTGACTCTAAGGACTTAATTTGGTTTCCATCTAATGTTTCTCCGCTTATTAAAAAAAAATCTATCCCTCACCATATTCATGAAAATATATATTTTTCATCGCTATGTTCTTAGATTTAGTTCTGTTGCGCGAGGAGCGAAATCTGGTTAGTTATCCTTTATTTTCATTTTTTTATTTTTTAACCATCATGTTAATTCGTCTATACGAAGCCATAATTAAATTTTGTACCCGCAAAAATATATATATATATATATTATATATATATATATATATTGTCGGTTTATTATACACCCATTGTTGGTTATATACATGTTGGATACATGTTTCAGTGGAATACTGACTCAAGGGGACCACCTCATCAGACCAAAATTAAGGAGCTGTATTAAAAAGAGAGTCAAGATTACATTCGTCCATATAGTATATTAGAATGTAGTTTCCGCTTGGGAAAAAGTGGAGCGTATATTTTGTGAATGGAAGCAGTATGAGTGTTTAGGGAGGTATTGTAAAGGAAGGAAGTAAGGCTGAGGGTCGGTCAAAACAGAAGGAAGTACGATCTGATGTAGTCAAGCTGTAGAAATGGGTGGTATTGTTTTTATTTAAACTTGGCGGTTGATTATTTGCATGAGCTCTCGCTTTAATCTGAAGTAATATTAAATTAATAAATAATTTGAAAACGAGAAGAAAATGAACGGATAAAAAGACGAGGTATAAAATAAATAAATATAACTGAACAATAAAATAGATAGATAATGTAGCCGCCGCTAGAAAGCAAAAAACAACCATAAAAATGTAAGATAGGATAGTTAACAGCGATGATGACATAACGTTACTTTAGATCAAGATTTGAATTACACTAGAAACTCGTGTCGGGATTTCACTCTTGGCTGCAGCTGCATGTTACGTTTAATCTGTTGGGGCGAGATGCCGCAAATATGGCGCAAAATACATAAAAAATTACTCACACCAGAAAGCATCGTATATCTCTTCAAAGGAAAAATTCCTCCATGCATTGAGTATTGTTGCCACATGTTAACGTGCATCTACTATTGTCTTTTACCTTTAGACATGGTTCAAAAGATATCTCAAGTTTAATAGATTTGACACTGACGGATATAATTAAACCTTTGTCTCGTCGATGAAATGTCGCATTTCTGTATATGTTTTATAAGTCCTTTAATGAGATGTACTTTGATGACCTTATAGCATTTTTGCCCGCTTGACGTAAATATTCTTTACTAACACGACCAGAAGCAAAATCTCACCCTTTTACTGTTGATATCCCTAAATGTCAGAAAGTCTTCTCCAGTAAATGTTACTAACTTTGAACGTCAAGCCTTTGGAATTCCATTTCTGTTCCCTACTCCCCTTAATGTACTTATTTGCAGATATTTAAATGTAATGTTAATATACATCTTGCTGCTCAATTCCCACAGTCCCCCGTTAGACCCGATTTAAAATACTTACCTGTTACTTCGAAGTTGCAAAGTACTTATTTTGAAGTAGACAAGAGTAAGAAAAAGAACAATTTGCACATACGTGATATGATATATAATATTGCGTTAAATGTCGTCTTGCTTCAGCTGTTAATGTGATATGGAAAAACTCTCCACGTTACAAAATATCATAGAGATTTCTGCATGGGAAATAATACAATCAATATATATTGTGAGACTCACGCAGCGCATTTTAAGAAAAGAGTTGTCCATTCTAGAAAGGTTATGTTATTTTATGAAATAAGCTAATTTAAGGAATAATGGACTTACCCAAAGACAAGAAATATAGTTTCATCTAAACATGGAGTTAGCGATTCGTAGCAATTTATTCCCAAGAACTATAAAGTATACTTTTGTATTCTTTTTGTTAATTAAAACACTGTGTTTGTATTAGTTATTACCGGCCCCACTTACGACGAGAGATTCGAACGTACATCGCTACACCAATGATTTTAAAACAAAATTGGTTATTTAGACATTCATGTTGGTTCGATAGCAGAAGAGAGAAAGTGTAAGGTTAGAGGTCATCGTTCTGTTAGTTATTTATTAATAGTAATTAAAAAAAATAATGCGATTAAAAATGAAACGTTTTGTAAGATGCATGACCATTAATTGATTGCATAGATATTGTTGCCAGCTTTTAGATCCGATTGTACAAGTATCGTGACTCATTAGTTGTTATGGTTATTTTAAACAAAAAAACACAAAGAGGAAAAACAAAAAGCAAAAACAAAAATGAACACACAGGACAGTCGTTATCATTTATAGTTATTTTTTGTTTTGTTACTTTTGAAATAACTGTAGATACATGAAGATGAAGCAGGAAGATGCCATTTTTAGTTTTCATCTGTTTTACAAGGGAGACCTTATTTTAAGGAGAGGCCCAACAAGAACTTTCTTAATCTGTCTTAAGAAGACAACCATGCTGTATTATTTTTTTTATTGGAATCCTTTTAAGATGAATTATTCATTTATTTATTTATTATTTATTTATTATGGATTTATGTATTTATTTATTTGTTTGTTTATGTGTTTGTTTATTTATTTGTTTATTTATCTATTTGTTTATTTATTTGTTTATTTATTTGTTTATTTATTTATTTGTTTATTTATTTGTCTATTTGTTTATTTATTTGTTTATTTATTTGATTATTTATTTATTTGATTATTTATTTATTTGTTTATTTATTTATTTGTTTACTTATTTGTTTATTTATTTGTTTATTTATTTGTTTATTAATTTGTTTATTTATTTATTTGCGAACTATTATTCTTATCTTCAAGTTGTTGTTTTACAACGTTTCAGCCAACTCATCCTCTGGCCTTCGTCAGGTGATAAACCGCGACAGGATATGAATGCTAAGCCTCTTAACTGCATCCTCATTAATTACTGCCTTCCATTGTTGTTGTTCTCCTCTCACCACTTTTTGACCAACTCATCCTCTGGTCGGCTTTGGCTAGGATTGTGAAACAACAATAAAAGAGGAGGATAATAGTCCGCAAATAAATAAATAAATAAATAAACCATGTTGTAGTCATCTGGGAAGAGTTCCATACGTGGACATTTCCTGTAAAAAGGCTGTGTTGATCATTACCGAATGCAATTTTCTTTCATTTGGTCGGATTTATTTTATTTTATATTTTGTTATACTTCTATTTTTTAAGAAACTCCCGCGTCCATCGTTGTTTTCGGTATGAAACTAAATTAACCCAGTTCCATATAACTTCTTTGCGATTAATTTGTCTGATTGTTTTTTTGTTTTTTTGTTTTTTTCTAATTCATTATCTGGCCTTTCACTTCTTCTGTTTTTCATTCTTCTTATGCTGATGTCTTCAAAGCTGAAAAAAAATTTATAAACTAAAATCAAACGGAATTTCCATGAAGAAAATTTATTCCAAAAACTAGAATAAAATGCCGCAAAACAGCTTCTCAGCTGACAGTAACATCGTGGTTTGCAAGTATTACGTAAAAATATTTTTGCAAGGCCGTTCTTATGAATAATCAAATCCTGTCCATTCCATTCATCGATTTCAATCCTCTCATAGTGTTGTATATCATATGACTGGGAATCTTATTACCCCTTTATATCAAGTAGATATTATTAAGTGGTATTTTTAGTATAAAAATAATACATAAGAATTAATATATTACAGATGCGACATTTTATTATGAGGGATAAATTATTAAATATTATGTGAAAGCGTGTTTGTTAAGGCAGTTTCTTTGGAGGAAGTTCAGCTGTCATGATTGACTACCGTAAAGCAGCATGCTGAGTACGCCGATCGGCACATCTTCATCTCTCTGTTGTTGTTGGTGAACGTCGACAGATTGATCCGTTATCAGTCGCCGAGCTCACAACTGGTGACAGACCAACAGAAAGACATGCCTTATGGTGCAAGGATGCCTGCAAGCGAGATAATGAAGCAGATAGAGGCTGACTCTGGCGGCTGGAAATCTTAATTGAAGAATGAAGCTGCTGAAGTAATGCTGAAACGGCATGTTTCAAGTGAATCGTAAGAAAATGGAAGAGCACAGATGGAAGGGGGCTGCAATAAAACTCGAAAGATCAGACGCCATCCATATTGTTACAACTGCAACCGCACTTGTCAATGCAGAATTGGCTTGCAATGTCAGAGCAAAAGGTACTATTCAGAAACGGACTAATTAAAGGCGAAGTAGTTTTTTGAGACTGACGGATTTCAACAACAGGAAAATTAAATCATGACAGACCAACAAAACAATGTTGTGATCTGTTGGTGCGGGAAACCGGAAACATGCTGGCCGATTCATACATTTCTTGGCACACTTGATATGATGTTGTCTTCTAGTTTTAGTCGTTGTCATGATAGAGCAAAACTCCTTATGAATAAATCAATGAATAGGAAAAAATAAACATTCTTACATAATGCTGATAGCAAAAATCAGCTTCCACATCTTAGAAAATGGTTCGGAAAATCATATTAGATTTTCTTTACAAGAAACGTAAACACTTAAAGCGCAGAAATCCATTATCTCCTGAGAGAGGTGGATTCCGACAACAAGAATATGAAAGAGTGACAGACAAACTAAACGCTATTTACGACAGGTGACAAACATAAAAATTGTATTATAACAATTAGATAAAGTAATAGAACTAGTAAAATGTAATATTCATTTTTTTTTCAATTAATACTTAAATGGATTCTGGGTATTTTGGTCGCAAAACGTCTGCATGATCCAAATACACAGTAGGACATAAATAAATGCAAGGTTACCCTCATGAAAATGTCATATTTTAAATGAAAACTATTCTTTATATTCCAATAAATTAGCAAAATATTTATTATTGCTTGATAATCATTCCCAAACATTCATTCAGTTTGAATCATTTGTAAGAATCCAAATAATTGGCGACGTTAGATCGATTAAAATGGCTGGCATTGTCGTTCTTTTATCAAGTAACAATTTAGATAAATTTTAAACAGAACAAGACAAGTTTCTTAATCATTTTACATGTAAATTTGAAATGCTCGATGTAATTGGTTGTGCATAAATCCATCACAAGAACAGCAAATAAACCGGTGCTGTACTCTTTTAGCCTAGACAAGAGCAAAAACGACACAAACTGATGAAGGTTGGTCAACTTTTTCCCTACAGTTTCTTTAACACAAAAAGATTATGTTAGTCTTTCTTTATTCTATATTTATTTTGATATGACGTGCTCGACTGAGTTCTAATCTGTGGTTATACCCGCAAAATAATCACCACAAATACCTGTAAATATCTTTCTACCGCAAATATATATTGATTCTTTAGTGTTGGACTTTAAACTAAATTTAACTTCCACGAAAGTTTGCTTTGTTTTAATAATTTCCCATTTACAAAACACAATACTACTAGTCTGCTAAGAAGCGGCTAGGAGACCTTCCCCATCAGGGGAACTGATAGGGGTAGTTATTTATTTGCCGCCCACCTCGGCAAAATGTGGCAAAAGGCCGGAAAGTGGGGATCCAGCAAGCTCCGCTAAAGGTGGGGCATTCCTGTAATTGAAAAAATTGCCTGAGTAACCCCGTAGGCATTCCCTAGTAGGGGGGCCTCAGGTAGTAAGCAATGAACTTACTCCAACGGAAAGCCCAGTGGCAAGGCCTGGGAGGGTGGACCTCCTAGGTATTACCCAGGAGGCGTACCTCAGTCCAACAGGTGCTAGGCCGGTTCCCGGCCCTTCACCTGTTGGGCTGAGTGTCAAGTGACGAATTCTTGACGAGTACTACTATCCTGTCTCCCTGCAGCCGAAGCCGCTAGGAGACCTTCTCCATCAGAGGAATAATGGGGGTAGTTATTTATTAGCCGCCAACCTCAGCAAAATGTGGCACAAGGCCGGAAAGTGAGGATTCAGCAGGCTCCCTAAAGGAGTCGCACTCCTGCAATTGTAAAAATTGCCTGAATAACCACGTCAGAATTCCCCGGTAGGGGCGCCTCAGGCAGTAATCAATTACCTTACTCCACCGGAAAGCCAGTGGCAAGGCCTGGGAGGGTGGACCTTGTGGGTATAACCCAGGCGGCGTACCTCAATCCAACAGGTGGTGGGCTGGTTCCCGGCCCCTCACCTGTTGGGCTGAGTGTAAAGTGACGAATCCTTGACGAGTACTACTATCCTGTCTCCCTGCAGCCGAAGCCGCTAGGAGACCTTCCCAATCAGAGGACTAATGGGGGTATGAGACGAATGGATTCGCCAATCATTTTTATAACCAACGGCTGTGCTAAAACAACCAGTGAAAACGTTTCAAAATTATTATAAAATTTGTCGAATTTTGGATTCAATCAGTTCGCTGTTCACTACGTCACGGACCACATTGAATTCTTGGCCGCCATCTTGGTTACTGATCTGAACTACGCCGCCATCTTTGTTCAACACAATATCTCAGAACTTAACAGGTTAACTACGCCAGGGACCGCATTTGATTCTTGGCCGCCATCTATGTTACTGATCTGAACTACGCCGCCATCTGTGTTCAACACAATATCTCAGAACTTAACAGAATTATAAAAAGAAAATGAACAAAGAAAAATCTAAAGTCGAAATGTAGTAGATGAGTCTTTACCTAACGAACCTCTTTTGACGCCTGAGGACGAATGCATCGAGAACCATCTTTTAACTCCACTCAAGTCTCTATCTGCACTTATTGGAATATTTGAACTTTCTATATTTTCCTTTCATCATATATAATATATGAATCATATATAATATATGCATTACATATAATAAATGGATTATATATCTCTTAAACATAGTCTTTCTTCTCTCATAGATAAAAAAGAAGAATTTTACTGGTGTATATTTTACGTTAAACCAGACGTTAAAAATGATTTTTTTTTTCGATAAGAGAGGAAAGACTATTTTTAAGATCAGAATTCTTCGATTTTCGATTTATTTATCGAATGAAGTTTTGTACAATACCTATTTTAGATCACTGCCAGAAATGTACATTTGTAGAAAATTTGCAAAAGACTAGCTCAGCTGTTTCGGAAGCTATGGGGAAGGAACTCACACTCAAACACACACAAAGTTACTTTTATATAATAGCAGAGATAGAGATAGAGGTATTTCAAGAGACCTTATAATCGCTATATTTAGTATCATTTGATTATTAATTATTATATATATTACTAATCTAATTACGGCTCCTTACTTTTATTAATAATATTAGCATTGTTATTATGACTTGCTATAATTATTATTACTACAATTATTTCATGTTAATATACTCCTTTGTATGCTTCTATGCTTTCATTCTAACCCCCATCCATATTTTTCTGCCTTTAGTGGAAAATATTCGCCCTGTCACAAACCTGCCCGATTATTCCGTAACCATATAACACCATCTTTACTCTAGTCAGAATTCGTTTTCACTTTTCGCCTAAAAATTCTTTATTTATTTTAATTTACCTTATTTTTTTGTCATGACTATTTTTATTTATTTGGTAACTTATTTTTTTATTTGTTAACTTATTTTTATTTATTTGTTAACTTATTTTTATTTATTTGTTAACTTATTTTTATTTATTTGTTCACTTATTTTTATTTATTTGTTAACTTATTTTTATTTATTTGTTAACTTATTTTTATTTATTTATTAACATATTTTTATTTATTTGTTAACTTATTTTTATTTATTTGTTAACTTATTTTTATTTATTTGTTAACTTTTTATTTATTTGTTAACTTATTTTTTTATTTGTTAACTTCTTTTTATTTATTTGTAAACTTATTTTTATTTATTTGTTAACTTATTTTTATTTATTTGTTAACTTATATTTATTTATTTGTTAACTTATTTTTATTTATTTTTTAACTTATTTTTTATTTATTTGTTAACTTGTTTTTTTATTTGTTAACTTATTTTAATTTATTTGTTAACTTATTTTTTTATTTGTTATCTTATTTTTATTTATTTGTTAACTTATTTTTATTTATTTGTTAACTTATTTTTATTTATTTGTTAACTTATTTTTATTTATTTGTTAACTTATTTTTATTTATTTGTTAACTTATTTTTATTTATTTGTTAACTTATTTTTATTTATTTGTTAACTTATTTTTTATTTATTTGTTAACTTATTTTTATTTATTTGTTAACTTATTTTTATTTATTTGTTAACTTATTTTTATTTTTTTTAACTTATTTTGATTTATTTGTTAATTTATTTTTATTTATTTGTTAACTTATTTTCTTATTTGCTAACTTATTTTTATTTATTTGCTAACTTATTTTTATTTATTTGTTAACTTTTTTTTTATTTGTTAACTTATTTTTATTTATTTGTTAACTTATTTTTTATTTGTTAACTTATTTTTTTATTTGTTAACTTATTTTTATTTATTTGTTAACTTATTTTTATTTATTTGTTAACTTATTTTTATTTATTTGTTAACTTATTTTTTATTTATTTATTAACTTATTTCAATTTATTTGTTAACTTTTTTTAACCCTTTATTTTACTTATATAGATCGGCACATGTAACTTTCATTAGACCTTAATTGTGCACTTAATTAGTCAATGAAGTAGCATCACGTATAGTAACTGCCCCCCCGTCAATGTATACACCCTTTACAACAAGATTGCTTAATATACCTATGGCTAGAGGTTGCATCTTTATCTTGGTATCTAGCACTTCCTTTCCACTCCGATGCGAAGCATTAGGTTCGAAATCCTGATATTATGAACGTTTATAATCGCTCCCGCTCTATCCTCTCTTATTTTGTCCAGTGTACGATATATACGTTCAGAGATTACAGTTAGGATATCTGACCTAAAGCGGGTTTACCAAAATCTATATTTTGGGTCAGAAGTTTAGCAGCTATAATGTGATGGAGGAGGGTTTGGTTAACTATAGACTCAAATATTTTGGCGAAAAGCGAGAAGAGGCTAATGGGTCGATAATTTAATGGGTCAGTTATTTGTTGTAAAGTTTGGGGAGGACTGGAGCAATCTCAGCGGAGCATTTTTTTAACAGCACAACCGGGATGAGATCGGATCCACATGCTTTGGAGATGTCAAGATTTTTGATGATGTCATGCACTTGGGAAGAGGTGATTTCAAGATAATCTACTGTGTATGTCCACAAAGGAAATTCAGGGAGGGAGTGGTTTGCTGGTTTCAATGTGGAGTTCGAGGCAACCCGACTGGCAAGCACGTTAGCCTTCTCGGTTGCCGTACAAACAACCCCTTGATTGTTGAAGAGTGAAGGAATTGTTAATTGCCCATTATTTACTACACTGTTGTAGATTTTCTAGAAATCACAGGTTCCTAATTTCTGTGCTTAGATACGTTTTCGGGTGCTTTCGGTATATACTTCTCTTGGCTGCTACTATTTCTTTCTTACATCTACTTCTAGCTTTTATAAACTTTTGTCTGCTTGTACTGGACTTATGTCGGTTAAAACTGCGGTATGCATTCTGCCTTTGAGCAATGGCAGCTGCACAAGTAGAAGTAAGCCATTGGGGTAAATGGGGTTTGCTATATTTGAATTTATATTGGAATTTCTGCGTGAGAACATGTGCTTCAATTGCCATTTTGAACCATTCAGTGGTCTCATTTGTGCAGTTGAGCGAGAAGAGAAAAGATATTTATCTATGGGGCATCTCTGATGAGATCCCTGATGGCTTCTCAGTCAGCTTTTTATTAATACCTTTACATATATATATAATTATGATGTATAATTATAATACCTTATACGTATAATTATATATACATATATATATACATGCATATATATATATATATATATATATATATATATATATATATATAGAGAGAGAGAGAGAGAGAGAGAGACGTGTAATTGTGGTTTCCATATATTACCTTTTATTCCTTCTATTATTTAAAACACGTTGCTTTCTCATATATATATATATATACACACATATATATATATATATATATATATATATATATATAAGCCAACGCTTACATATATATATATATATATATATATATATATATATATATATATATATATATATGTAAGCGTTGGCTTATAACTGGCAGAAAATATTCGTGAGTGAACAGGCTATATTGAATACATAAAGTAATCCAATTTGAAAAAGAAAATGTGCACATTGTCAGAACAGAGATTTGAATAATCGAATTTCTGTTTCGATAGAATAAGAAAGGAAATGTAATAAATTTGTATCTTAAATGAAATAAGTAAAATAGAATTGCTTTCCATAAAAAATGGACTAACATATTAATGAAGTAAGCACATCTTTTACAGATATTACCATCAACAAATATACAGCAACGTTTTCAGAATCTTTAGCAAGGATATTCCATTTGTATAGAGGAATTTGTTCGAATACATTGGATTAACGTGTATTTTTCATTAGAAACTTCCTTACGATCAACTAGAACACTGTATGCAAAAGAAGAGTCAGTTGGCTACTCGCAGACTCGTGGCGTAATGGATAAAGTACTTAATAAATTTCAGTTCTAAGCGACAATTTTACTAGAATTGGAAGATTTAATCCTCAGTACGGGTGATACTCAGAATGCAATCGCAGGTTACTTAAAAAAAAATTTTTACCTGAGTTTGGCTGATTCTACGGGTGTAACATGAAACCATGTTACTCCTGTAGATTCGATAAAGAATCTCGTTCGAACATCCGTACAGATTTCTGAGTTCCACAAAATATACCTGAAGTACCATAGCTTACATAGGCCAAGACGCTGTGAGTATAATACGCAATATTACCCCAGTATTCCGAATAATTTGCAATGAATATTTTAAAAATAATTTATTTCTTAAAGAATATTTACTTATTTGTCGGCTGTTATCCTCATCTTGATAGGTGGGGTTGCTTTGGGGCCTGTGAAGCAATGGATAGAGACGTTCAATCTTTACGGTTCCAGGTGAGCATTGTCTGAAGATAGCGGTTTCAATCCTACCCAAATTCGTCCAGAGGATAAGTTGGTCGAAACGTGGTGAAACAACAGCTATGAAGATAACAGTCCGCAAATAAATATACAAATTACTGAACTAAAAGAATTTCCATAAAAATAATATATAATGGTTAAAGAATGTTTGGAAAATTCTTTATTGTTTTTTTCTTCTTTTTTAACAATTTATTGTCTAAAAATAATTGATTGTAACGTTTAAAAAGTAATTCATTAGGAAAATAGAATTTTTTACAAATATCTTTTCAGGAATGTGAAGTTGTACACAACTAATCATCTCAGGGAAAATACAATACCAAACAGAGAAAATCCGAATCAAAATGGTTCAACTCAATGAAAGTCAAATAAAATTATTGATAGTAAAATTCAGTTTTAAAAAATGTTATACTCTTACATTTAGGAAGTCATTCGTAATTGTATTTTGAGTGTCACTCGCCATGGGGATTGAACCTTCAACCTCTAGAACTTTTCATTTTTGCCCAGTTATGGTGGATTCAATAAACTGCTCCGTTCAAAATTCAATGCAGATTTCCGAGTTCAATAGCAGGATTCCTAGGTTCGAGATAAAAATTCCCGAGTTCGACAAGACACACCTGAAGAAGGTCAGAAGTTAATTTGACCAAAACGCTGTGAAAATAACACGCACAAAACGGGGATAATAAAATGAAGCATGCCGATTATACGAATAATCAATCCGCGTCTCAAAAATTCAGAAAAATAAGAAAGTTCAATATACATTATTTTATTTCCATAAATTGAAAAAAGAAAAGTTAAGAAAATTAAAAATGTAAAATATAATGGAAGGATAAAAATTCTAAGCGATTATTTACAAGAGCGTTAATTGATAATTACTTGTTTACATTGGATTTGAAAGATACCGTGTTGTAATTCGCAAATAAACAGTTCTGTGCTATTGTGTTCCAGAGATTTCTTTTTTTTCTTTTTTGGCAATCAGTAATCGTGACAAGATGATCAAACAATCGACAATAGAGAAATACATTTATAAAGAGGCTTGGTCGCATCCGGTAACCATAGTGAGGATAAAGATGTGATTGCGACTAGATAGGTTCACTCTAAAAGACTGTTATGAAATCATTATAGAATCCTATTAATAGTCCTAAAATTCGTTTGTCTGCACAAGTGAGGCTTCGTAATGTAAGGTTCGTGTACAGTTTAATTTTAAAAAGTGTTCAGTTCATTGCAAATCAGGTTGTTAGCTGCATTTGATCATATGTTTGTATTTATAAGTCTTCGGCATTGAATATATTAACTGAAATATACGGAATCTATCTACATAACTGTCTGTATGTTCCTTAGTTAGTTCATAAATTACGATATTAAAAATACAAAATATAATTTCTGAAGGGCAATCTACTTTTAAACAAAGGGCAAATTCAGGAAATTTGCCTTTACAAAAGTCAAACTGACAAATCTGGACAAGAATATTTTATGTAGCCTCGTTTTCGAATTTCATTAGCATAATATATTATTATTGTTATAATTGTATAAAAAAGGAACTTGTAGAAATTTCGACGTGCGGCTGTTCTTCATCGAAAAAAAAACGGCGAAACATTACGTACAAAAGAAATATTTGATAAAAACAGGGCAAAAAACATTTTTGGAAAGACGTTTTGAACTGAAGGATTAAATTAAAGATTGCAGCATGCAATGTGTTTTTACTATTGGTATTAAACTATGTAGCACATTATTACTTTCTGAGTATTTATTTATATTTTATCAATGTATCTCATTTTGATCAGATAAATCTAGTCTTCTCGTCAGGGTACGGAGTTTAATGTCTTTAGTTTAAATGGCTTCTAACTATTCGTGACACACCTGTAATCATTTCATGGCACATTAATGGGCCAAGGTAAAGCAGTTGAGAACCACTGGTAAAGAGCATAATTCATCTTGCACTTTTCTTCATTTTACAACAGGTGCAAACGTATTGTTTTCTATGAAATATCCAAACCAATGTGTAGTCTGCGTATTTATCAATGTTATTTTTACATTTATAATTATCTGATATTTTCGCAGTGATTTCTTATGACTCCAAAAAATTAAAGTATGATAAATGCTGAGATTTATTTAGTGAATTGAGCATGAAGCATTTAATTTACTGTTGTATAGTTGGTATCATAAAAGGGGACCGTTGTATGATCGTCTAAATGTTGCTATCTATTTGTGATATATTTATATCTAATTGTTCATATGCATTTGTGTGTGTGTGTGTGTGTGTGTGTGTGTGTGTGTGTGTGTGTGTGTGTGTGTGTGTGTGTGTGTGTGTGTGTGTGTGTGTGTGTGTGTGTGTGGTACATGTATTTTGGACATACTTTCTTCATGCATCGTTAATCTTGTCCACCTGGAATTCATCTTGTTCTTGGAAGGGAGACTGGAAACTTGTTTTGAACGAATATTTATTCACTCCAAGACGAAGATTGGTTTTATATAGTTTTTATTCACCTTCCAGGTCTCGATCGCAGAAGAATGGAAAGTGAATGCATTTGCTTGCGTGGTTAATTCAAAGCCTTATTTCACACACTTCATCGCCCCCCACAATGAATGCGAGGGGAAGACCTGTTAAACCGTCTGTCCTTCTCTACGTTCAAACTCAAACTCACTCCAGCTAACCTGATCACGTGACTCACACGAAGATCCGATTAGCTGAGCCTCACTTCCGGTAAAACGTGTCTACAATATAATTTACCATATTTATTGCTTATGTTCGACCTATTTCCTAACATCACTACCTGCATCATTCAAAATTTTTTGCCTGTTAAATCTTCTCACGAGACTTGATTATGACATGCATGCTCACACGGCTTCAAATTTACTTCCATTTTAATGTTCAACTTTGGTGGTCGATGGGAAGAAAGTTAGCCCGTACAGCCAAGGCTGGCTTTCTTTGCTGAGTTTCATCCTGCGACTAGCAGTAATCAATACTTCCTGTAATAATGATTAGTAAGTATAGCATAAGCAATGCAGGATGATGCCAGATAACTTTGCTAGACAAGGATAAATTAGTTGTAAATTAAATTCTAGTTGAAATAAATGTTTATATAACTGTAAACTTGAAAGATAATCGATTTTTATTTATTATTTATTGAGGACTATTATTCTCATCTTTTCTTAGTTGTTTCACGACGTTTCGGCCAACTATTCCTCTGGCCTTCGTCGGGGCCCGTGATGCAGTTGATAGAGACGTTAAATCTCTACGGTTCCAGGTGAGAATTGTCTGAAGATAGCAGTTTCAATCCTACCCAGAGCCGGCCAGAGGCTTACTTAGCATAAGCGTGATGATAGGGAAACAACTACGGAAGGCAGTGATTGCAGTGAATGCAGTATGGAGATTCAGAGTTTTTATACGTCTCAGTTACCACCTGATGAAGGCCAGAGGAATAGTTGGCCGAAAAGTTGTGAAACAACTAAGAAAATATGAGGGTAATAGTCCGCAATAAATAAAAATTAAAAATTGATAGGTAATAGTCATCTCAATAGTGAATTCCTATTAAATAATATGTAAATATAATGTTCAGAAAAATAGTATAAACAAAATAGGTTTTAAGACGATTTAATTAATAAGAATCATTTAAAAATAGGTTGGCCTTTAGCAGTCATACGAAGTCTGACGTAGATTACGTGGATGTTAGAATGAGACGTGGTGATTGAGTTAGTTAAATGAGTTGGGTTTTTGAAGACGGCAAGAGAAGTTGGGCTCTCCGAACGACCAGGATGCGAATCGAATCCAACAAACTAGATATAAATAAGAACGTTGCTTGCAACTTCGGGAAAAAAAGGGATTACTCGGAATAAAGAAGTGTAAATAATATTTTATCCATGATTTCTCTGTGAGTCTTTGTCTTCAGAAAAGTTAAAGATCTTAATTCCAGGTTCATTGGTCTGAACAGATGAACCAAGAACCGGCTGAATGGAACTTATCGGATGAGAACGTACTGTCTACTTCCGTGTATGGAAATCTATATATGTCTTGTCACCAGTCATCTTAAATGTTATACACACGTTAACATGACCACTAGAGATTAATATAGAAATATATAATTATGTATACGCACACAAACACAAATATTTCTACCGATGTAAGCACGAAAAACTAGCGTCAGTAAGTACAAAAGAAATTAATATATATCGGAAAATATTATATATATATATATATATATATATATATATATACGACAAAAGCCTATATTCCAAAGTTCATAATGTTGACCATCTTATAATTTATTTCTTTAATTCAGCATATATTTATAATTCTTGACTGTATTAGTTTCGTAGCGCAAAATCAAGCACTTAATTATTTTGCGCTACGTAACAGATACTGTCAACAATTGTAAATGTCAACTGAATTAAAGGAATAAATTATAAGATGGTCAACATCATGAACTTTGGAATATAGTCTTTTAGCAGTTAAACATTATGTTGCTCTGTAATTATATTGAGCTTCTTAAATAAGGATTGGCATATATTATAAGAAAATATATTTTCACAGAAATATATATAATAAGGATTGGTATATATTATAAGAAAATATATTTTCACAGAAATATATATATATACATATATATATATAGCAAAAATTGGTAATTAGTAAAACCTGTAAAGTGCTCAATACTATTGCAAAGCAAATATATTTTTTATTGCCGTTTTATCTGCTTAGTAACTTCAGCAGACTTTACGGCAAACTGTAAAGTCTGATGAAGTTACTGGATCGGGTTACCGAAACATGTGTAACCAAACAGATAAAACGGTAATATATATATATAAATTGAGAGATGAGAGAGACAGAGAGAGGGAGAAAGACATAAGGAAAAATAGAGAATAATTATTGATGACACTGGGAAGTTAGATCCTATATTACTGCATGATACGCACATCGTGTCTAGATGTAAAACAGCTAACTTACACAAAGCAAAATGCAACGTATTGAGCATAATTCATCTTGCATGTTTTCCTTTAACGACAGATGCATGCGCTTGTTTTTTTTTTTTTTTTGAAACATCGCAATCAATGTATGTTCTGCTCATTCATCACCGTTATTTCCACATCTCAGATCAAATGCGAAATTCTTTTGCAGTTATATCTTACAAGTCAAAGAAATTTAAGGCATGGCTGATTCAAGTCAAGAGACTATTGCGTTTGATGCTTTCAAGAACAACGTGAAATTCCGTTAAAACGGGAATCCTGCAAAATCCTGCTTTCTTGATTCTATGATTGTAACTACGAATCCATCGGAAAAACAATATTAAAGAATAAATTGACCAAAATCCTTTCCTCGGTTCAAATATCGATCTCGATTGATTTATTAATATTCGATTTGTTCTGCTCGTCGGCTAACACATTCTTCGCCTTTGTTCTTTGTTCAAAACAAGTTGTTACGCATGCTCCTCTATATTTAAACGTATCCTTTTTTTTTTCGTCGGATGAAAGAACACGTTAAATATAATTTGGAACACGGTAAAATCATTACCTTACTATAAAACAGAACAGAAAAGCTAGGAATTTTCATTAATTTTCTTTTAAAGCCATCATCCTTTTGCTCATAGACATTGGTTAAAACGAATTGTCTGGATCTCATTTTATACTCATGTTTCTTTCTGTGGTAGTATATTGCCGAGTAGAGCTCTCTGGGTTGCTTTTTACAATGTAATCACTATTTATCAAGGTCCGAAGGGCATTCGAGGATAAGGGTTAATGAGTGTACAATAATCAATGAGACAACAACAACAGTTATCATGAGTGGTGGAAGTTAGGTAGAATTTGATTATTAAATAGGGACGGCTCAACAAGAACTTGTTTACATGAGATTTGAATACGACCATGTTATAGATCTCTAGAAAGCATGCTCCCGCCACACAGTTTCGTAGGCGGGCAGTTTTTGGATAGAAGCTTTGTTCATGGAATTTGCCTTTAGATTAAGGCGGAGAGAGATAGAGGGTGGATATTAAGGAATATTGTTGGCAGTGGTTGTACCTATTTACTATGCCTCCCCACGGGACAAAGTTAGACACCAGGGTCGTTTTTTAACGTGGAGAAAAGGTACAAAAATAAAAATTGTCTCAGTCGTGAAGGATTTCTCCTCCACCGAAAGAGAACAAGAAAATGAAGTGCAGCATCTGAAGAACAGATACTGCACTTTGATCTTTTTATGTATTTGCTTCCCCACTGAGCAAATTAGGCAGGAGGCCGTTTTTTAATGTGGAGAAAGGAGGAAGGGGGAGGGAAAGGGGGATCCAGCTCCCGAGAGGTGGGAAGTGGGAGCTGGATTAGAAACTGTTGGTATGAAGGGTTGCCCCTTCAGTGACCAAGGTCAGATATGTGGGTTTACCCCCACATATGGTCTTTGCTAGTCATAGCTAGTCATAGTTTGCAGTATCTGCCGGAACAGATACTACACTTTGATCGTATTTATTTGCTCCCCCACCGAGCAAATTAGGCACAAGGCCAATTTTTAATGTGAGGAGTGACGGGAGGGGGAAGGGAAAAAGGGGACCAGCTCCCGAGAGGTGCGAAATGGGAGCTGGTTAAAGGTGAAGCATGTGGGGTTGCCCCCACATCTGGTCTTTGCTAGTCATAGCTAGTCATAGCTTGAAGTATCTGTCGGAACAGATGGTATTTATTTGCTCCCCCACCGAGCAAATTAGGCACAAGGCCAATTTTTAATGTGAGGAGTGAAGGGAGGGGGAAGGGAAAAAGGGGACCAGCTCCCGAGAGGTGGGAAATGGGAGCTGGTTAAAGGTCAGGCATGTGGGGTTGCCCCCACATCTGATCTTTGCTAGTCATAACTTGCAGTATCTGTCGGAACAGATGGTATTTATTTGCTCCCCCACCGAGCAAATTAGGCACAAGGCCGATTTTTAATGTGATGAGTGAAGGGAGGAGGAAGGGAAAATGGGGACCAGCTCCCGAGAGGTGGGAAATGGGAGCTGGTTAAAGGTCAGGCATGTGGGGTTGCCCCCACATCTGGTCTTTGCTAGTCATAGCTAGTCATAGCTTGCAGTATCTGCCGGAACAGATACTATACTTTGATCTTGACCAAAAGGCCAAGCTGTTGGCAGTGGTTATAGCAAGTTATCTCATTCTATATGTCGCCATTGATTGGGAATAGAAAAACTAAAGTGCCGCATCAAAACAGGCACTTCTCTTTGTCTTTAGACAGATTTTTGCGAGGCTTATAAATATAGACATTTTTGTTATATGCTTTAATAAAAAGATATATTACATTGGTTTTGCAATAAAAGCGATCAGTCATCAGCCGAAATGCTAAAACTACAATGACATGCATTTTTTTTTTACTTTGAAAATTATAATCCTTTTTTATAAATAATATTTTATTGGGAAAATGTTTATTATATATATATATATATATATATATATATATATATATATATATATTAGTGATGGGACGATTCCAATATTTTTCCGATTCCGATACAATCACCGATTCAGTGCTGAATTCCTGATTCCGATAAAATTATCGATTCCGATTTCGATTCTTTAAAAATTTCTAATCATTTAACTATAAGATTGATATTTTCTCAAATTTTCGTAAAAAGAAAACTGTTAAATGTTAAGATATTTTCCTAAACATCAAAATACACTTGTGGAGAATGATCTATCGATTTTAGCTTTGCTAGTAACTGAAAATCAATTAATATTTAATAAATATTTATTATTTTATCATTATTACCAGCAATGGAAGATGTTGGTTTGCACAAAATCAAATAAAAAAAGACAATTAAAAGAATCGTTTTGGTATCGGAAAATAGGCATCAATTTTTCCGATTCCGATACCGATCACGATACCCCTAAATTTTCTGATTTCAAAGATTTATATCTATGTATGTCTGCATATACGAGCTGCCTTCAATAAGTTTCCAGGCTTCTTTGTATGGGCACTTTATTTGATAGTACACACATAGAACTCTAGTCCACTTCGAGGTAACATCCTCTTGCTACTATGAACTTGTTGTACAATTCACGCATCTTCTGGAAAGCCCCACGGAAGTCCTCTCGTGTGAGCATGTAAATGGCCTTCGTCACGGCCTCTTTCATCTCCTCAATTGTCTCATAACGACAGCCGCTAAGGTTTTCCTTGAGCTTAGGGAATAACCAAAAGTCACAGGGAACAAGGTCTCGTCTACAGAAATCTGAATTGATCATCTCGACCATCTCTTGCTGTCATCACAATGTTATTCTTTCTGTTCTTCTCTGGGCGCCCTTAGGACAAACCACGCAAATCCTTCGCATTTTCAATTCCTCGCGAATAACTGTGTCTACAGGCCCCACACGGACATCAAACCGTGCACCTGTTGTCTATAGAAACCTGACTATCATATTAATGAAATTCTTTATTTGGTCAAAACCCTCCAGTGTTCTGACTCATTAATCCTTCGCCTTTCATTATCCCTCACAGTCTCCCTACCTTCCTTCATTTTCTTATGTCATTTTAAAACTGATGCTGGATTCATGCCATATGGTCAAAAATCAATCTGAAATAAATCATAAATTTCTATGGCATTTTTCCAAGTTCCAGAAAACAGAATTTTATTGCATATTGTTCGTCTAAAGTGTCGTCACGTGTAGAGTGCATTTTTGAAATTCAGCAGCTATGTCAATCAGGATTTAGTAGAGTGCATTCCAATTCCTGATGTACTGTTCATTGTAATCTAAAGTCATAAAAAATTGGTCATCATCCCAGTAGCTGTATAGAAATAACATACGGAATTTTAAATGGTTTACAACAATTTTAAATGCTTGTATAAAAAATATCTGAAAACTTGTTGAAGACAGTTTGTATATATATATATATATATATATATATATATATATATATATATGTGTGTGTGTGTGTGTGTGTGTGTGTGTGTGTGTGTGTGCGATCGCACGCATTCATGCGTATGTATTAATTAAGCATTACGACACAGTTTTCCTCATTTAGTCATTGCAACAAAGTTGTATTATTTTATATCGTTTCATTTAAGCATGCCAAACGTCTTAAAGATACCGCAGAACATAATCCACATTTAAACAAGATGCAAATTACGTTTTAAATACACATAAAGAATAAATGAAATAAATTAAAAATGAAATCAATAAAAGTATATGGAATGTTTCCACATTACATCTATATTATTAAGTATGTATAAGAATAGTAGATTTTAAAACAAAATAAAGACTTAGAACTACGGATTGGTCTATTACAGGCAATTCTAGCCTGGTAGATTGAGCCTACTTATTTTACAATAGACATATCAGTATCTTTTATGTATTTTACCACTTAGACTTCTGTGAATATCATGTATCTTTGACAGTCAGAAATTACTGATTATTAGTTGTATGGAGAAAATATTAGTGAGCATTAAATAATAATAAAATATACCAAACCAGGATGTGTGTATTTAATAAAATGGCACTGTCGCAACTTCTGATCGTACAACCTGTTTAGAAACCAAATTCCAAAAGAAATTAGTCAAGTGGGTTAAGAATGGTGTACTTCCATCCAGCATAGCTCATGAGATTTGACCTTCAGGATCGACCCGTCCTAGATTATATGGTTTAAACTAACTAATTCCCATTTTATCTATGGTAAGATTATCACAGCATAAAGTTTCAAAATGGATCTTAAATATTTTACAACCTGTATAAAAATATTACAGCAAGTAGTGTTTGAAAGGTTTATTTCATTTTGCAGACTTTAATTCAAAGGTCTAAGTTTGTTAGTAAATTCATGTGTTCTTTTGACATTATCAAAATGTTTACTTTCATCCCGAGTTTAGAGACTATAGGTGTATGTACATATTTTTTATATCGTAGTCAGATATCGCCTTCTCCCATTTCTGAAAGTATATTCGTTGAACTGATAAAATTTGCCACTACATCTGTTGAATTCAATTTTAACGATGTAATGTATCGGCAAATAGAAGATGTGTCTATGGGCTCAGTGTAACTTTGGAGAATATTTTCGTGAATTTTCATGAGGAGTAATTGCTCTCTTGACCCATGAAACCCTTGGACTATTTTCGCTATTTTCGCTATGTGGACGACACATTTTGCCTCTTCAAATATTTCAGATATTTTTTCCTTACTGAATAGGATACATCCCGCGTTACAGTATACTAATAAGGGAGAGCCTAGCTCATCAATAGCTTTCCTCGATTGATTGGTCACAAAACACCATCCAGTTACTTTACACCAATATACCGTAAATCTACACTCACATGATTGCATACATGCTGGGATTAATTTTGCTCCCGAAAACGTAAGATAAATTTAATTTGGACCCTAACACATCGTGCCCTCATGATCTGCTCAAAATCAAAATTAGATGAAGAATTTACTGATACCGCATCAAAAAATGGGTACCCGCTGGATGTGATTAGGTCAGTTATGCAAAGGAAAATAGCGTAGTCCTCTGTAACTAAAATCCAAACGGTAAATAAATGTCCAGTATATTTGTTTTTAACGGGGGTGGGGAGAGTGATTGAGAAATTCGCAAAGCAAATCAGCTGAACAGTGCAAACTTGTTATTTTGCTTCAAATGTGCGTGTTGTGTCCCTACGAGAATGTTAATGCCATCCTCTCGAAAAGATGTTCTACCCCCACCCAATAATAATAATCATGTAAGTTACAATTTTGAATGTAGTTGCAGTAAAAATTATGAGGGTCGAACAACATTAAGATTGGATGGAAGATTCCAACAACACTTACCTACCAACATCAGAAATGGAACATACCAAACAAAAGACGTACTTGCCAATACATACGGGTCTTCAATTACTGACCAACTTATAAAAAAAACGTCTTATGCAGGGAACTTTACCATGGATTCTATTTTAATCCTTAATCGCACACACTCATAATTTCAGTTAAGCATCTTGAAGACTGTTCACATTCGGTTAAGAAGGCCTTCTCTCTGTAAACAGAGAGAATACTTTTTGCGTTTGAGCTTGATTAATCTCTACGATCTTCGAGTATTATAACGTTGCTTTATTTTAATCGATTTCCCCCATTTTTTTTTTCATTTTTTCCCATACATAACGTAACGCAATGTGATTTTATTTGTACATATTTTCGTTTCACATTCGTTTTTTTTTACGCCAAAACAAATTCCTCGATACAGCTTTGATAAGACGAGGGCGAAACCGGTCAGATGACTCCGCCATTTTTCTTCTCTTCACTTCACCCCGTTACTTTATTTTTAACGTTTTTAATCATGAATTTTAGTCTTCCCTTTATGATTGCGGTATATAAATTTTGTACCTCTCAAAGAATCATGAAATACAAAACACACACACACAAACACACACACGCACACATATATATATACATATATATATATATATATATATATATATATATATATATATATAGTAAATTATAAAACATATATGGCTACACAGAATATTCCGCGTTTCATCCAGGCTAGGATTCATCAGGCTTATTACTACCTACCTCTACCGACGTATTGAGCACTGCTGAAGTAAATACTTAAAGTTTACGCATAAATATATACTTTCGTATATTCATTTATGTGATTAAATTAAGTATTCATATATATATATATATATATATATATATATATATAATCTTTTGTATACATGCACTCTTTAAACGATTAAATTTCAAGTAAAGATGTACTCACCATGGTACCTCGAATATAGATTCAAAAATGTCTAATAATTCCTACAGATTATCATTTCCAATGTATAAATATTTTTCAGCAAATGTTACGTCAACTTTTATGCTAATAGAATACGAAGGAGATATTCTTTGTTCCCTTAAAGTTTGTGTTCTTTCATTATTCGCTTCCTTTGTCTCGAGCTAAAATATCCTTCTTTGTGCTCTCTGACACACAAAGTTCTCTAGTAGACTCTTCGCTCTACGTACATTTGAAAGCCTATTTTTGTCATTTTGTTAACCAGCCTATGCTGAACTAAGCATTTTTCGTCATCTGATCGCGGCACGAAACGAAGGTCAAAGCAGGTTTTCGTATTATGCATGCGATTGCAAATGAAGGTTTTCTTATTCTGACATCTATTGGCTTTATGTCATCTGTGGTTCCGTTTAGGATGGTGAGTCTGCATTTGGCCACATGGACAACGGCATGTATCTAATATTCTATTTTGAGGGCACAATGATCTCTTAAATACACACATACTGCTTTGGTATATTCTGTTATTATTTCTAGCTCACTAATATTTCCTATACAACTCATAACCATTAATTTCTGTCAAAGTTATATGGTATTCACAGAAATGGTAAAATACACAAAAGATACTGTTGTAAAACATGTGGGCTCTATCTAATAAGCTAGAAATGCCTGTAACAGACCAATCTCTAGTTCTAAGTCTAGCTGTTTTCAAGTGATTCGTGTGTCTATCTCATCTTAAAAAGGCCGAGTCTCAGCATCTTTGGAAAATCTATTGATATTTGCTAGTTTCTTTTTTAAATAATCACCAAATGATTCAGTCTTCTAAGGCAAAGGCTCATCTCTGAGCTCATCATTTTGCTGATAAATCTTCTTTCGAGATTATTCTAAAGCATTAAATAATTATGCAATAGTGTAAACTTCAGTCTGGTGCAACCAGATCAGGCTGTCGGAAGATAACTCCCTGACATAAATGCATCTACATTAACACCTTTCTGTTTTTGTTTTTCTTTTTAATTATTTGCACAATTAAATCATGTTTTACAACGCTCAAAACAAAAACAACAGTCTGCTTCCCTTCTGCTCTTTTTTTCTACACTCCCACTTCTCTTCTGGATTCTGAACTTAAAGGTCTTGGATATGAGCTTACGGGCTTTGGGGAGTGTAGAGCTACTCTTTAATTGCCAAGGTCCACTCAGACCCGGAGTGGTAGTACCTGTTAGGGTCCCAACTATGGGTTAAATAGAAATCGAATTGAAAAAAAAATTACTCTATTAAAAAATTGTTTTTACAAATAACTGGATTCGGCATTAAATAACCTGAAAAGGGTTGATATGCCGTAAAACAAAAACAACCAGCCAGCCAACCAACATACTTCATACATGAATATTAATGTGCATATATATATATATATATATATATATATATATATATATATATATATATATATATATATATAATAATCCACATACAGCACTGTTTCGCTGTTTCACAGCTCATCACTGCGGTTAGACAGGCAACTGCCTCAATTCATCATCGAAACACAACCGCCCAGTCAAGGCTTCTCACTATTACGCTATATGGCTGATGCCGTAGGGTAATGAATTTAACGATGTTTGACACACACACACACACACACACACACACACATATATATATATATATATATATATATATATATATATATAGGATTTGTTTTTACATAAGTAGTAATATGTTGCTACACAGCCATGAGCATGTTTCAGCATGTTTGCAAGGTTTGCAATGAAAATACCAGGCCATCTACATGACCGAGAGTTCATATCTGGAGGTCTCGGTAAATGCTGTTAAAAATAAGATTCGGTTTTTTATAGAAAAGACTAAAAAGGGCGTTTATTAGAGTCGGTGTTGAGATATAAGAATAAAGTAGAAAGGATGGGGGTTAAAAATCCGAGATGAAGATAGTGGAAAACTGCAAGGAAACGGTGTATGTATGCGTGTGTGATATCCGCTTTGAATCCTAAACACGCAAATGCGTATAGGGTCAATTAGCGGAGAGTACGGATTTTACAAACGTTTTTGGAAAATCCATGTGAAAAACTTGTCAGATTTAACTAGAATCATTCCGTTATAAAATGCTTTTAAGGTGACCTGAACTTGCCGCGGTTAAAAGAAGTATACATCCAAAGTTCCCTCCTGCTCACTCTTGCTTCACCACTATAAACCCCACATAGATCTGTAAAAAATATGAAGGAAAAGAAAGAAACGTAAGAAAGAAAAGGAGAAAAAAACAGAAAAGGGAAACAGGGGAAAGAAAAAGTACAAAGAGAGGAAAAGGAAAGAAAGGAAAAAACGAAAGAAATATAATTAATCAGTCGTGATTCAAACCCTTACTTTCCACTTGCTACCCGTCTCATATCCCATCCACTACATCCACTTTCAATCACATCCACTATCACAGCCTTCATTTTATTTATTTATTCATGTACTTATTTTTATTTATTTACTACGTAACCTAAAAGGTTGTATCCTCAAAATGTATATAATTATTAAAACTTCCATGCTTAGATATAATTATTTGTTATTACTGTGGTTATAACAATTAAAGTAACTAATGGGGAATGTATCGAGTTAATTATTACGGAAGAGATTATAATTGATAATAATATTGATTATTGATAATCATATTGATTATTGATAATCATATTGATTATTCGTGTACAAATTGTCATAACAACCGATCTGGAGGTACCCACGTATATATATATATATATATATATATATATATATATATATATATATATATATATATGTCATAATGATAAGGAGAAGAATGATATAAATATATCTCTAAGTTTATGTTATATAACGGTGTTTACTGTTGTGGTCGTGAGATGTAAAAACTAGTTGAAACTTTGACTTGGCGATTTAAAGCGTGTTAATATAGTAGACAAAAACATTTTTTTATTTTTAATAGAACAAAGGGTTAACAGTAATTGACTGTATTTTTTAGATAAGGTGTTTTTATTGATTGTCGGACTGACTTCCTCAACTTGGTTGTTATAGTCACAACGTTTCGGTTGTTTTGCCCTCCGGCCTTCATCATGTCCCAGAGCCTAGCTGGAGTCCAAACACGGTACCCCCGTAATAATAATAAAGGGTTGGGTTCGAGACTCCTAACAAACGATTCCCCAGTTCGTTACAAAAGACCTGATGAAGGCCGTAGGGCAAAACGGCCGAAACGTTGTGACTATAAAAACCAAGATGAGGAAGTCAGTCCGATAATCTCAATCAATGAAAAAGTTAACAGTTATAGTTTAAGTTTAGGTTGATTGATAATTGTATTTTTTATAGTTAGGTTTCAGTTGTAGAGAATGTAATAGCACTTCTCTAGTATCAGAGTTCAGGAATGGACAACAACACGCATATAAATAAGCTTAAATTTTGTTGAATATTTCTTTTAAGGGGAATGTATTTACCTTATTCTCTACTTTTCAGACATGTTTTAATCATCTTTTCTTCACTTATTATTTTAAAGCAAATTCCTAAAAAGCTGGGTAGTATTTTCTTCATACTAAATCGATGGCATAACTTCTATCTATAATAAGAGGGAAATCTCTAAATATGTTATGCTAATGAATTCATATGAGGGCAAAACTTTATTAAAAAAATGATTTTTATCATCTTTCCAGCCATGGGGGGGGTGCTAAAACACCTGATATTGATCACTAGCGTACAGCTACCTCTTTTCAAGTGAAGGACCTATAGATTTTGTCCAGTCACTTATTCTTTATGGAGGTTGGCCGAGTTATAAAGCCTGTGCTTCTTGTCAATGTCATTGCGCCGAAAGACATAGTCGACAAATTGCCAAGAATTCGTGACATCAACAAATTCTACAGTTTGTAAACTTATATCGTTAAAGGAAAAGGTAAGCTCTGACAGTCGCCTAACTACCTTATTCGTTGACTAGTTAGCCAGGTGCAAAGTTACAATATCAATGACTTGCTTGAGACGCTTTGTGCCTGGCCCTAATTCCTGAGTAGTACAACGAACCCCAACTCCCACTTATTAATTGTTTCTCTCAAAACTGAGCAAATATTGCTGTTTTGTATAGAGAATTATACTTTGCTTCCAAGACGACTACTTGTGTCTCTTTTGCATGATTAACATTATCCCAAATCTTTATACTCCTGAACTTTGTACATATTAATGTATATTTATACAGTGTTTCCATTGCAACGGCAATACATAATGAGTATATTTTTAACCTATAGCTGAGCTATAAATAGATACTATCCAAAGTTATTATTCAAAGTTTTATACTTTGATTTAAAGTGATCTATATTAAATAGCAGTCTCTATATCACTTTTTTTCCTAAGATGGGTGAAATTAATCGCTATATATATAAAATGAACTCATTTTCCCTCTATGATTTTGATCTTAATATTATTAAAAATCAAGACCTTCCATGCGAATGTAATATGCACAAACTGCAGCACAATACTTGAGGTGTGTTATAGGCATATTACCTCTCAACTTCCTCGATAATCGTAGATTCCTATATTTTTTCTGCTGAGAGTTAACTACCACAACCGTTTAAAATCAATGGAAGTAGTAAAATCCCTTCTCTCTTATTAATTCCTCCTTCCCTCGCCACCGCTTACACAGTTTCCGGTATCGTTCACAAGGGATAGTTATAAAGGAACACCGGTTTGGGTTTTCTTTACTTCGTAATTGCTTAAAAAAACTGGAATGGAATTATACCGTGCCTTTTCGTTCTATGCTTTCTACTGGGTGAAGCGCACGATAGACTTAACCGAATCGAAGGGTTATTTAAGCCATTTTTTCGCTTTATTTCGTTTTGTAGTTGTTTAAAAAAACTGGAATGAAATGTTAACGTTCCTTTTCGTTCTATGCTTTCTACTGGACGAAACGCACCATAGACTTAACCGAATCGAAGGGTCATTTATGCCATTGTTTTTTGGGTTTTTTTTTTTCGCTTTTCGCTGTGTTTTTTAGTTTTTGTTTTTCCGACCGCGTTCATCATTTTTCCAGCTTTCGTTTTTTGTTTTTCGTTTTTTGTTTTTCGTTTTACCGATTTCTTTTTTAAAGGAGTTTTACATTTCTTCGCTGTTTTTTTTTTTTTTTTTGATGTTGGTTTTTCCGATTTTTTAAAGAAGTTTAACATCGTTTTTTTTTAATATTTAAACAGGTTTATTACTTCGCTTATTCTTTAATTTACCCCCCCCTTTACACCCATCTCCAAACACCCGGGAAACGCCGGGTATCCCCGCTAATACAGAATATAATACAAAAAAACTGAGCTGATTCTCTTTGTTATGAAAAATACAATTCCGAATTTTAAAGAAAAGGCGACTTTATCTTTCTTCCTTAGGAAAACTTTATTAAAAAATATGCATAATATCTACAATTTTTATATGTTCTTATCTACTGTAAATATGTCCATATTCCAATTCATCCCGAATTATACATACTGAATACTTTACTTCCAGATATACATGTACTGAATTGTACTTCAACTCAGAGAGATGTCACTATTTCGAATCTATACTGCATAGATGCGTTCTAGTATTCCTCCTATCGTTTTTAATATCCAGAGTTCAGGCATCAAATTTTATTTTAATTCCTAATGCCAATTTATTTCTACCTTAACATATTATCCTATTCTAAAACTAACATATGAACAATATTTTAACCAAATATTAACTTATTCATCTTAAACGAACCGCTTGATAGTTTTAGTTGCTTCCACTGCATAAATGTTTGCTTGTTCTCTTCTTTAAGTAACAATGAAATGGATAGTTTTTAATTATTTTGAGGAGTGTCAAACCCATTAACATTAACCACCCATGCGAGGTGGCGGAAATACTTGGTTCAGGGCCCAGGAGCGGGGCTAACCCTCTCGGTGGTGATGGCCTCGTAGATTCTCTCAGGTCATCTGTCTAGAATAAGGAAAACTCTGAAGCTAAACTGTGTTACTGACCTCATGCATCTTGGTACAAAACAAAGGAGATAGAGGCGTATTCAGTCTTGGGTGACGACTTTCCTAGAGCTGGTGACTCGAAGAAATTACCGGTGTGTAACCCTAAATTGCTTAAAGGGTAAATAGGCTCGGTTTATCGTCTGGCTTTCATACTCCATTCTTTGCCTATTAGCCAGGCTACGGAACTTGACAGAAACGACCGTAGGTCGACCTTGTTTCCTGACAAGGGCAACGAACGCTATTTCCCGCTCTCGCCACATCCTATCCCCTATAACTGTGCCAATGCAATGGGATTGGGTTGATGTTTGTCTGATGGGTTGGGGTGTCAGATAAAGTTTCTGGCTGCTGTTTCCGACTGATAGTACAGAAGCCCTAACTCTTTGGTAGTGCTTAGAGCGGCTACTCCATTATCAGTTAACTATATCGGGATGGTTGTAGTGCCATGTCGCGATTGGAAAGGGACCCGTCTCCGTTGGGTTTTCCCGATGCCATAATATTGTCGGCTTATAGTCTACTTCTGTTGCATGTTTGGTATTCTGCATACCCACTTTGTCCAGCACCTCTCACCGTTAAACTGCCACATGTACATAAAGTAAAATGACAGTTCAATCAAAAATTATGATTACACCAGGCTTAAACTCAAGCAAAACCAATTTGCTTCAACCCTTGACGCTTACATTTATGAATATCCGCGGGCTTAGAACTAATTTAGATGATGTTGAGCCATTTCCTCGCAAACACTCCGGATATCTTAGTGTTAACTGAAAATAACCTTAACTCATCCATCCTCTACAACGACTTTAACATGCCTAGTTATCTCTCACTCTGCTCTAAGGACTCAGACAGACATATGCACAGGCTTGGAGACTATATTCGAAGCACCCTTCTCTTTACTAGCAAAAACAAAACAAGAATTTGACGACTAGGCGTTTATGTGCTTTAGATTTAAGATGCAGCATAATATTAGCTATTAATATTTTCTCTACCACTCACCCTCAACCCAAGACTGTACCCTCATTAACCAAATCTCTGACAT
Organism: Euprymna scolopes; assembly: GCF_053919585.1. Lineage (NCBI taxonomy): Eukaryota > Metazoa > Mollusca > Cephalopoda > Sepiida > Sepiolidae > Euprymna > Euprymna scolopes. Next base: position 25,886,984 of record NC_136508.1, on the reverse strand, counting down.
CATAGACACAGCACTCTCACTCGATACTAGCTCACAAATACATGTATTTGTGGACTTCAATGTTCACCACAGTAATTGGCTTGGATTTTGTATTTACACGGACGCAGCTATAAGGATAACACATAGATTCTCTATAATCCATCCCCTATCACAGGAGATTAACATGCCTCACTTCCAGATCTATTTCTGACACAGTTCCCGATTATTGTATAATGAATGCTGATCAGGTTGTGATAATGGTAGAAATCGCTCTAAATTCTCGACCCAAAACTAAAGACCTTTTGCTCCGAACGACAAGGGGTTATAAAAAGGCTGACTGGGAAGCTATCCGAGATCTCATCAGAGATGCCCCATGAGAAAATATATTTTCCCTTCTCGCTGGATACTGCGCAAAGAGAACCATTGGATGGTTCAAAACCGCAATTGAAGCAGATGTTCCCACGCCGAAATTCTACAGTAAACCCCACTATCCCCAATGGTTTACTTCTACTTGTGCAGCTGTCATTTCTCAAAGTCAGAATGCATACCGCAAATTTAATTGACATAAGTAGAGTACAAACAGACAAGGGTTTATAGAATCAAAAAGTAACTGTAATAAAGAAATAGCGACAACTAAGAGAGAATATAACGAAAAGACCAGAAAACATATCGAAGCACAGAAGTTAGAAACCCGTGATTTCTGTAAAATCTACAACAGATTATATATTCCAACAAGAACATGGCAAAAAATAAAAAGACATACTGATGATGAAGTGCATCTTCAAAATATATTTATAAATTTCAATATAAATTTCAAACAAAATGAATATCTGTTTATTTTGTCATAATGCATTGCTTTGGCTTCAAACATATCTAATACGTATTTATTTTATTCAAACTCAACCAACCCTTCTATTAAGGAACACAAACCATAAGTTTAGTAAATAATTTGCAATCAACAATTTCCCCACTATTCAACAACCATGCGGTTGTTTGTACGGCGAGAATGTTAACATGCTTGCCAGTCAGTTTGCCTGAAATTCCACATTGAATCCAGCAAAACACTCCCTCCCTTAGTTTCCTTTGTTGTTTTATTATGTTGAAAAAACACATGTATTATATTATTAATTATTATTTTATTATGTATGTTATTATAAAGTAAATATTTTCTATTTATTTATTTATATAAAGAAAAATAAAATTATAAGAATTTTATAAGGAATATATTCCCCCATGAGAATATATATATATATATATATATATATATATATATATATATAGCTAAACGGTGCTGTATCTAGAAGAATATAAATGTTCCCTATCTAAACAAACTGCCACGTATAAATGGATACTTTTGTGTAAATTAATCAAGGTAAGGCGTTTGCACAAGGGTTGACCATTGCTAATTTTTACATACCCATCTTAGCAGTAGTCGAATAGCGTAACAGTCAGAAGTGTCGACTGTCGTCTAGGTGTTCGTGTCACAAACCTGGTTTGCTGTAGCTTCAAGTCTAGCCGTACTAATGACCTGTAATACAGCAAAACAGTTCAATGTGTGGATATCTGTAAATGCTCTCTATCTTGGGTTGGGTGATAAACTGCCACTAGCGTATTAAGCTATGCTTTTTGTGTAAACAAATGGAGCTTAGGCGTTTGGACAATATTTGAACATTGTTTATTCACATGCACTAGGCATTCGATTTTATAACACGGCTTGTGGTAATCGTACTGATGAGCTGTGATACAGCGAAACAATACCGTATGTGAATTACTATATATATATATATATATATATATATATATATATATATATATATATATATATTCAATTTTCACCCCAAACAAGGCACAGTGCCACTTTGAAGCAGGGGGCTACTATTAGGGAATTAATTAGCAGGGTCATTATGAAGGGAGAAGAGTAGAAAGATGTTTGTTAACATTACACTTGAACTTCTGCATATCATTGCAGTTGGGAAAGCAGAATCCCGGAAGGGAGTTCCAAAGACCCGCAGTTCTGGGGAAGAAACTATTGGAGTAAAAGGCTTTCTTGCACCTAGGGATCTGTACTGTAAAGGGATGAGACTTAGTAGCTTGTCGGGTTTTTCGGGGGTAGTTACGTCGGGGAGGTACAAGTGTTTGCAGTTCGTCAGAGCATTCACCATTAAAGTATTTGTAGAACAGGCAGAGGGATGGGACAGAGGCTGAAGCCTAGATGACAGTTCAGGACCTATCAGGTTGTCGATTCTCTTTTGAACCCTGTCCAGGAGCGAGAGACAAGCAGCAGATGCACCAGCCCAGATGTGACAACAGTACTCCATACAAGGGCGAATGGTTGCCTTATAGAGGTATAGGATACTGTCAGGCGTAAGTAGTTTTCTAGCACGGTAGAGGGAGCCAACCTTCCTTGCAGCAGCCTTGGCAATGCTCTCAGTGTATCTATTCCAGTTCATATTCCCTGTAAACGTTAGGCCGAGGAGTTTAAAAGAAGTACTTTCAGGCAATGTGTTCTTGACCATTGCTATTGGTGGTAGAGAAGGTTTCTTGTAGTTATTGAAGGAAACAAGCTTAGTCTTAGCAGCATAGAATGTGACCAACCATTTTTGTCCCCATTCCACTACGGATTGGAGTTCATCCTCTAGTGATTCTGCCATTTCTTTGGATATGTGTTCATTTGTTTTCCCCTCATATCTGTTATAGAGAGCGGTGTCATCGGAAAATATACCCATCTCCGAAACAATTTTATCAGGGCGGTCATTTATGAATATCAGGAATAATAGAGGTCCAAGGATAGACCCCTGAGGTACTCCCGCATTTATGTCATATTGTTTGGATGTACGACCGTCGAGGACAACTTTGATTTTTCTATTACTTAAGAAGGATTTAATTACATTATGAATTCCTCCAGTGATTCCATATATATATATATATATATATATATATATATATATATATATATATATATATATATATATATATATATATATAAACGATCGTTTCTTTTCAATAATTTGGAGTTGTTACTGTGTGCATTGTTAGAGAGATATTGTATTGTCACGACGTCAGTGTATGTGTTTGGTCTGTATTTCATTCAAATTCAAATCTTGGCGGGAAACTCGTGTGTCTGGCCATGGAATAACCTCAAGTTGGCATGTTTTCTGCATTGATTAAAGGTCAGAGAAATCTATTTTCTGTTTTGCAAGATAGCACTTGTTTCGTTCAATGGCCATAACGAACAATAGTCGGTCGGTGCTTTTAACGTATTTAATGTCCATACTGCGTGATCATTGCTGCCTAACCTTTTCTTACTCCTTCTCAGACATGTCTTTGCAACTGTGTGGGTCTCTTCATTTGTCAAGTTTCGATTTGATATGATATTTCTCATCGATAAACATGCCAACTGAATTGTACATCATGAATAAGTTGCGTTCAATACATCAATAGTCGTTTGCCAATTTCTAAAGGTACTTTTGTCTGTCACAATCAAATGTTAACGAGTATTTTCATTTAAGTCCTAAACACCGTTTTTGTTATTCTATCATAGGATTAAGATAACTCAGTTGTTAATGTAACAAACTGGCAACCTAGCAGTGTCAAGATCGAATCTAGTTCATTCCGCAGAAATACTTTCAGATAAGACATCTACGCTGTCCCTCCTGTAAATAACTGAGGTCTCTCTAGAAAGGTTCCTAACCAAAAACATATCGGAGAAACCAATACCAACAATAGAATCATCTGATTAATAGGTAATTGATATATAAGGATTTGGTAAAAAGATTTATGCCTGTAATTTAAAATAAACAAACAATTAATAATTACAAAGTTACTAGTGCAGAAAATATCTTTTTTAATTAAAATTAAAGTAAAATATGTTTGACAAATAAGTTTACAATGGGTTTCTAAGCAATAGATGTATTATTAAGCACGGCTCGCATTCTGCATAAATACCCAAAATTGATTAATTAATAAATTGTGTGCTGTAAGACTTGTTGATGCAGAAAATAGAAAAATATTTGAGAATAAATACATAAATATTTATAGTTTACACATTTTTATGGAAATATGTTTGTGTTTCTTGACTAATACTTTAAGAAAAGAATAAACGTTACTTTATAATTAACTAGCCTAGGTGCCCGGCGTTGTCCGGGTGTTTGGAGGTGTGTGTTGAGTAACGAAAAAAATGGTAGTAGGAAGGCAGGCTCGAATCCGTACCGCGAAGGAGGAAAAGAACGTGGAAAAAAGTGACGTCTTTGCCGTTACGTCCATCGTCAAACCGGACGTGGCGAAGGTTTAAATGAAGGCCGAAAAAAAATCGAAAAAAGGCGATGACATGAAAATATCGGGGAAATTAACGACCCCTCCTTGTAGAAAAGTGCCAAGTCGAGGGTGAAGAAATTAATGTTTTTAGCCAATTTTTTCTATATTTGTCGTCCGAAAGGTCGAGCTCACAAAACGCCACCGATTTCGTGAAAATCTGTCGCCTCTGTCGAAATTTTACATACATACATACATACATACATACATACATACATACACATATACATACATACACGCATTCATACATACGTACATATACATATATACATACATTTAAACAGACAGGTGAGATTTATATTACAGATTATTATTAATTTTTATTATACGAAAAAAACTTATTGAAATAAATGATAAACTTGAAACATTCTTTGTATACAATCAGAAGTTTTAATGAAATTAAATAAATTTGAATACATAAATGAACAATTTAAAACCCATGCAGTCAAGATGAAACGCTTGTGATGGATATTAATCCCGATATCGAAAACAATTGATTTCTCAAAAAGTATATGAATAATACTGTCAAGATGTTATTTATTAGAATAACAAACTGGAAGAATTCTACTGAAAAATTATTTCTTTAACAGGTTTAAAAACTAAAAAAGCACCGAAGTTTTAAATATATTTTTCGGTGTTCTTTAAAAGTAGAACTTTGAATATCATATTTATAAATCAGTTGCTTTAAAAGCAAAATATCATTTTTATAAGTCTATTTATAACAGAGCGCAAAGGAATGTATGCGATAGATAACCTATGCAAATGACTGAGTAGTGTGCGTCACATCATAGCGAGGAAGAAAGAAAAGGATCATAACAAAAAGAAAAATGTGAGACAAGAAAGACAAAAAACAGATTTCACACACGAGAACAACAGAAAAAGATGTATCCTAAACATGGTCGGACAAAGAAGGTGTACTACGTGATCAACACAGTAGAGTCCAGTTATACACATTAATGCACGAGAAGATTTTTGAACAGGAGGCAATGCGTTATCTGAAAGTACCTGTAAATAAATGTCTGTTTTTCATCTGAAGGAAATGAGTCGAATTCTTCCGTTATGTTTGTTTCCTAGAGACTGTCTGCATACAACTTGTAGGCCCCGAGTGTGTAAATGTGATTAGGTCGTTACATATCCATCATTAATTTGTAATTTCAATTTCTTTAGAAATATTTTCCTGATACATTTACTTTTGAAATTCAATTCTATTTGAGGCGTTAAATTGAAGTTTTAAATACAATTTTCATTGGTCGATTACGTATGTTCACTACGCTAAAGTTGTAAATTAAAACTGCATTTGTTTTTACATGGTCACTTTCGAAATGTCATTTTGTTGAAACCCTGAGATTTAAATAGTCGTTGCTATCATAAAGAACAGGCCGTGTTTCCTCTGATTCATATATAAAAGTAGACACGATACATTTGAATGTTCACTTCAACGCAACAATTGTGTCTACGATTTGTGAACTGCATTGATCAATATATCGGCTAATATTTTACTGATGCAGAATGAAAAAAATGATTTTTTAAATAAATCTGCATTTCGTCCAGTCTCTTTGCGATTTATGATGCTGAAATCATAATTTATACGCAACAAGAGGATGCGACGTTGTTCAACCAAATCGAATTTTTTGTACTTTCTGAGTAAGCAATAGAACATTAAATTCAAATAGAAAATGACGACCAATAATTTTTATTTAATTGATCAAAATATATTATATTTACGTTTCAATATTTATTCTCAGTTCCCGGAGTAAATGAAATATTTATGGCAGTCTAATATTATTTCAGTTTCGATTAAGGAGCATTGTGGGAGAACGGAGTAAAGAGGATAATTCAATTTCATTAGACAGCCGATACACAGCAAATCTATTTGCCATAGACTGCAATGACGTTCACACACACACACACACACACACACACACACACATATATATATATATATATATATATATATATATATGCCGTATCTGTTATTTTTTTACAAACGTTTATATGAAAAAATAATCTTCACTTCTCCATGATCTGCCGTTTATTTTTTTCTCGTACCTGCATTGTGCCCTGGACATTTCTAATTCTATTTTCTTCTGGATTACCAATAGATTTTCAAAGGACCCATTTCGGACTTTTCTGTTCTGAATTTTATCTTTTTTCTCATGGATTTTTATCATATCGTTTTTCTCCGTTTTTCCTGTTTCTTGCTTTCGTAATCTCATTGAATCTCTAACTGGTAAATTACTTTTTAGATGCAACTATGATTATTTGCACATTGTTTGTTTCCTTTCATGAAAAGTTCATTTTATATTTTGCCAACTTCTTCCGCTGATGAAATAAGTTTGTTCTGTTTTGTTGTTGTTTATTTGTACTCCTTGTCGAAAAATTCAAATTTTGTAATACTTTCCTTACAAGTATGCAAAGGTTATTTTTGAAAGTTTCAATAACTTTTCAATAACATGATCTTTTTTTATACTAGCTCTACCCGTCCGACTATGCGTTGCTGTGGCTCTGTTTGGTTAACGCAAGTATTAGATTTGTTTTACTCGCACAGATACGCACGCACACATGCACGTACACACGCACACAAAAAAAGAACACACACATAGAGACACACACAGACACGCATGCGCACACGCGCACACACGCATACACACGCGCACACACGCACACACACGCGCAACATGTACACACGCACACACGCACACACACGCACACACACGCACATACGCACTCACGCACGCACACATATACATACACACACACGTACACACACACTAACGCACTCACACGCACACGCATACACATACACACAATCTGTTAATACTCAAAAAATAGACAACTTAAAGGCTTCAAAATAATACAGGACGAGACGTTGAATCCTTTAAATTGTCAATTAATATTTAGAAATAAAAAAAAAATGTAAGGCTTATCAATATGTGTAGATGTGTTGCAAAACATTATGTAGTTTCAGCATATGTTATTTATTGATACAGAAAAGATTTATTTACCATAAAAATAATTATAGGCAATAAGACTCAATTACTTAGCGTAAAGCAAGAATTATTAGCTTATAAACATGTCTCCATGTGTCGCAAAACATTATTTAATAATAACATCTACAATTTATTGATACACACAAATAGTAGGTAGATAAGCATATAAAAAATAATCGTTGCAATCGTACTGTAAAAAAATGGGTTTACTTAGCGTTAAAAGTTAATTTTATTTAGTTAATATTATTAATATATCATTATAAGTTAATTTAAGTTTATTTTATAATTATATCATTATAAGTTAATTTTATTAAGTTAATATTATTAATATATCATTATAGGTAAATTTTATTAAGTTTATAATATTAATATCTAATTATAAGTCATTTTATTAAGTTAATATTATTAATGTTGTGTCTGCACAAATAATTAACAAGAACACGGAAAGTAAAGGTATTACAATAATATATTTGGAAGAGAAGTTATATACATATTTACATGTCTTGAGATATACTTCAGTGTGAGATATTCCGGCGGGTGGCGTGTTGAATGTCTTACTGGAGGCAACATAGGCGTCTTGCCTATTTGGCGGTAGTTGCAGAACTTCCCCGGTATTGGTGCTTGAGACCTTTATATATCTCATTCACCCACCTATGTTAATTAGTGGGCGTCTCCACAACACCCCCTCCCAAGATTTGAAATCGTGTAGATTTCAATATCTTTTTCTCTTGGGGTTCATTATAATTGGTTCTGTAAACTTTCTTTCCCTTCCCGATCTTCTCGGTTCGGGTATGGTTTGTGGTGGTTCGATATCGAAGGCTTCGTATAGTATATCAATTGAATCTTCCTTTTCATCAGGTTGGTCATATTCGTTGTCTTTTATATGACGTTTTCTCAATTGATTTTGATGTCTTTTGTGTATCTCTTTTGGACATTTTATCATGTAGAACAAGTCGCCGGTACGTTTATCTACCGTACCAAACTCCCAATATGAAATATTATTTTTCATACTTTTAAAATATACACGATCACCAGGTTTGACCTTTTACGTGATGTGTGCGTAGTTTGATGGACGATTGCTTGCTTTGGTATTAATTTATCAAATGGTGATTTTATTTTTCTAGCAAACATTAATTCTGCTGGCGATAATTTCGACGGTGTATTTGGGTTCTTAGTTATCCTGTATATTTGCAGAAATTGTTGTAATGCTTTATCCGTCGGGGTCCCTATTGATTTTCTAAGTGCACGCTTTATCGTGTCTACGAACCTTTCCGCTAATCCATTTGAGCTAGGGTGGAACGGTGGTGTAGTTATATATTTTACCTAAAAAGTGTCACAAAAGTCCTTGAAATCACTTGATGTAAATTGTGTTCCGATATCTGTGTCTATAATGTCTTGCACACCAAAACGTGCAAATATTTCATGCAGAAAACCTATTGTGTTATTTGTCGTCGGGTTCTTGAAACTTCAGGCCATCTGGAAAAACTATCTACTACGATTAGGTAGTATTGTCCTTCGGTCGGTCCAGTAAAGTCTATATGAATGCGTGACCATGGATGGTTAGTTTTTTTCCAAGGTTTATTGACTATCAGTGGTGTCTTTGCGGCTAACGCACAACCTTTACACTTGTTTACTGTGAGTGCAATATCCACATCCATGTTATGCCAGTAAACGTAACTCCGCATAAGTGCCTTCATCCTATCTATACCGGGGTGTCCTGTATAAAAATCACGTAAGATCTTTTTCTGCAAGGTTTTCGGGATAGCAATTCTTCCACTATATAACAAAACATCATTGCATACGGAAAATATGCTTTGCGTTTTTTCATAATTTTCTCTTATTTTTTTCTTTGTGTCTATGATGACATCGTCATTTTCAGCCTCCCTTTTTATATCGGTTAATGTGACTGGTAATTCTTTTATTTATTCGCCACCGTGTTTTTCCTCATAATTCGAACGTATAGCTGCAATTACTGACTCTTCAAGGGTTTCCTCCATTTTCGGTATAAGCCTTGACAGGCCATTCGCATGACCTATTTTTCCGACTTTTTTTTACGTACACCGTAGGGACTGCCCAGACGCTAGTTTCGATTTTCGATAAGATGCATGTTTTTTTTTTCGAGTCTATCTAGCTCGCTATTTATTTTGTCTAAACCGGCGAACGGTACGTTCCGTTTTTTCTTTAACACCGGTGTTGCATCCTTTTTTTAGCTCGAACGAAGCCTGAAATTTATTGCATCTTTCCAGTCCAGTAGTAAATATTTCTGGGAATTTCTTTTTTAGATCGTTTTTAATATTTTCTGATGTTGGGATGCAACTGGTTATTTTTCTACAAAAACGTCCATTGGTTTATCCCCAAAATTGAATTTTTCAATCCAGTCAATTCCTACTAGGTTCTCGCTTTTTTTAATTACGAAGATTTTCAATTTCTTCGTCGTACCATTCAAATTAATGGACAGGATGACCTCTCCTTCGAATTTTATTTTGTCGTGCACCTTTACTTGACTTTTGAAGAGTTGGTTTTCCCAGCATTTTTCAAGTGTTGACGTTTATTAACGACAAATCCAATCCAGAGTCAAGCTGAAAGTTCACCTGTTTGTCGAAAATATTTACTGATACATATTTTCGTAAATTATTTTCCCCTTTATCGTTTGTTCTCATTTGGCCTACTCTATTTTTTGTTCTGCAGCAAACACTTTTATGTCCAACTTTATAACAATTGTAGCACCTGCTATTTTTGTAAGGACAATCCTTTTCCAAATGTTTTTCATCACATCTTCTGCAATTATTACCTGATACTGTCTTTTTATAATTCATTTGACTATTATCGTAATTTCGTTTTCTGTAGTTATCATAATTTGAGTATTTATAATTTGAGTATTTTTTTGAATTTTGACTAGTCTCAAAATTCCTTAGTCCTGAGTTTCTGACAGGTTTTTTAATCTTCCTAATGTACGCCACTCCTGCTTCTTCTATATCCTTGGAATCTTTTTTAGTGATACTGCCCTTGGGCAATCTGCTAATTTCTGCAATTCCAGGCCTTGTTCTGTCTCTAATTTTGAGAGAACGCGTCTTCGGATCTCTGAAATTTTTGTGGATACTAGACCCTGTCCAAAAATTAAGCATTTGAAATCGTCCACCGTGAGTTCCGATAATTTGAAGTTGTCGCAGTTTTTGTTTATTACTGACACGTATGTCAGGAAGTCCTGCTCATCAGTTTTCTTAAGATTCATACATGACCATCTCTTGTGGAAAAGAGACATGTTCGGTCCGAATAACTCCTTAAGAAGCTTTACGGTCTTAGCGAAATCTAACTGATTCGTTCTCTTGGCAATATGAAATCAACAAATTTGCAATGTTCACTGGTACCAAGCTTTCGAAGTAATAAACCTACTTTCTTTCCATTTGGCCAGTTTTCGCAGTCTGTTTCGAAAATATCTTCATACCTCTTGAAGTATGCATCAAAAGTTTTATCCTCTTCCGGTAGGTATGTGAACACATTTATGCTGTTAACAATTTTATGAGTCGTTTATTTTGTCTTTCGTCTCTTTCTGCGTATAGCGTTTGCTGTTCTTTTTGTAAAGCAAATTCCTCCATCTTGGGTTTTTTTTTCAAAGATTAGAAAAATCAGTCTATTTTACTAATTCACTTTTTACAATAACTACGAACAACCGTTTTTAGGTTCGCTTTTTTTGCGTTGAACCTTTCTTTTTCCCTTTTTCTATTGAGGGATAAAACAAATGTATTTTATTTTTTTCTCTTAATCCGTTAAGTTTTGATTACGTTAATTAGTGGGCGTCTCCACAACAGTCTGGATTGTTATATACATAATTCAAAGACGCCAGTACTAAATAAAAAAGTAATTGCAACTTCTCTGCCAATTTTCGGATTTTATAATCATACGCATGTGCCTTTATAATAAGTTAATTAGTTTACATTATTAATGTCTTATTATAAGTCAATTTTTAAAGTAAATATTATTAATATATCATTATAATTAAATAATATTAATATATCATTATAAGTTAATTTTATTGAGTTAATATTATTAATTTCTCATTATAAGTTTATTTTATTAAGTTAATATAATTAATGTATCATTATACGTACATTTTATTAAGTTAATATTATTAATATATGATCCTAAGTTAATTTTATTGCGTTAATATTATTAATGTCCCATTATAAGTTTATTTTTAAGTTAATATAATTAATGTCTCATTATAAGTATATTTTATTAAGTTAATAATATTAATATATGATCCAAATTAATTTTATTGAGTTAATATTAATGTCCCATTAGAAGTTAATTCTAATAAGTAATTTTTTTATTACATTTTCACCCCAAACAAGGCATATTGTCACTTTGTTGTAGGGGGCTACTATCAGGGACGTAGGCATCAGGGGTACTGTATAGGGAGTTGGGCAGCAAGATGTCGGTTCACGTTGCACTTGAACTTCTGCATGTCAGTACAGTTGGGGAAGCAGGGACCCGGCAGGGAATTCCAAACTCTAGCTGTCCTGGGGAAGAAACTACTGGAGTAGAAGCCTCTCTTACATCTAGGGATCTCTACTGTGAAGGGGTGGGATTTAGCTGCTTGTCGGGTGTGTCGGGGGTATTTACGTCGAGGGGGCACAAGTGCTTGCAGTTCGTCAGAGCATTCACCGTTATAGTACTTGTAGAAAAGGCAGAGGGATGCAACATTTCGTCGATGGGACAAGGGCTGAAGTTTAGATGACAGTTCAGGACCTATTAGATTGGAGACTCTCTTTTGAACCTTATCTAGGAGCGAGAGACCAGTGGCAGATGCACCAGCCCAAATATGACAACAATACTCCATACATGGGAGAATGGTGGCCTTATAGAGGTATAGAACACTTTTAGTAGTTAGTATCTTTTTAGCATGGTAGAGAGAACCTAGCTTCTTCGCAGCCGTCCTGGCGATACTCTCGATGTAATTGTTCCAACTCATGTTTCCTGAGAGATGTACTTTCAGATAAATAGTCATTGGACATTGCTATTGGTGGTAAAGAGGTTTTCTTGTAATTATTGAAGGAAACAATTTAGTCTTGGCAGCATTGAATGTGATCATGCATTTATGTCCCCATTCCACTACAGATCGGAGGTCATCCTCTAGTGCTTCTGCCATTTCTTTAGATATGTGTTCATTTGTTTTCCTGTCGTGTCTGTTATAGAGTGTGATGTCGTCAGCATATATACCCATCTCACAGGCAATTTTGTCAGGGAGGTCATTTATGAATATTAGGAATAACAGAGGTCACAGGATAGACCCCTGAGGCACCTCCGCATTTATATTGTATTGTTTAGATTTACGACCGTCGAGGATAACCTGGATTTTTTCTTATCTAAGAAGGATTTAATTATGTCATGTATTCTTCTAGTTATACCATATGATCTGATTTTCTTGAGAAGACCTTCATGCCATACCCTGTGAAAAGCCTTCGATATATCTAGAGCTTCTGCTCTACCCTCCCCCGCTTTGGCCACTGACTGGTATATACGTTCTGAGATTACAGGTAGGATGTCTGCTGTTGAACGGGCTTGTCTAAATCCATAGTTGGTCAGTCAGAAGTTTTGCATTTGTAAGGGGATGGACTAGAGCTTGGTTAATTATTGTCTCAAATATTTTGGCGAAAAGTGGGAGGAGGCTAATGGGGCGATAATTTACTGAGTCAGTTCTTTCGTCAGAATTCTTGAAAACTGGTACTACATAAGCAGTTTTCCAGCAGGCAGGAAAGCAAGATTAATTAAGGCATGTGTTGTAAAGTTTGGAGAGAACTGGAGCTACTTCGGCGAGCACTTTTTTAATAGCACAGCCGGGATGAGATCAGGTCCAGATGCTTTTGCAGTGTCAAGATTTCTTATGATAGCATGCTCCTGAGCAGGAGTGATTTTCAGATCGTCTATTAATGTCTCATTATTAGTTAAGTTTATTAAGTTAATATTATTAATGTCCCACCATAAGTAAATTTTATTGAGTTAATATTACTAATGCCTCATTATAAATCCATTTTATTAAGTTAATATTATTAATACTTACTATAAGGTAAGGGTTATATTATTAATGTTTTATTATAAGTTAATTCTATTACGTCAATATTATAAATAACTCTTAAATTAATTTTATTAAGTTAATATTATTAATGTCCCATCATAAGTTAATTTTATTAAGTTAATATTATTACGGTTTCATTATGAGTTAATCATCTTTACATCATTTTTATGTTTATCTCATTTTCAATTATTAACTATCCAAATCAATTCAGAAATACGCCATCAATCATGTTCATCTATTTACTGGTAATGTTATGTTGTGTTTACATGTCTCTGATGAATTTTCTATTTTAGTTATTCATTTATTAGCTCATTATTTGAAGAGTTCGTATGGAAAACGTGATAAAAGCTATTTTAAAAATTTCGAATGTTATGCGACAAAAGGTGTTACATTTAAACACATTGGAACATTCGACCGCAGAAAAAATGTTTTACATGTAACGATACCGGTATAATTTGATTTTGTCTTTTAATGGAAATAAAATTTGAGTCGAAATAAAGCATATTTATTGTTTAATGACTCGATTTAAATAAATATCGATTATATTGATACAAATAAAATGTAATTCCAAACATATGGGATATTTAGAATTTAATTTTTCGAAATAAATTTTTTGTCCTAATCCCCTATTGTCCTAATGTCCCCTATTTTTTATCTAATGATTGAAAAAATTTCTGGACAATCTTACGGTATATTGTTCTTTATATAAATTAAGTGATTGTTTTTCTTGTTTTTAATTTCTATACTCTATTTTTCTATTACATCACATTTCTAGAATATCTCTGTGATTTACTTTAGTTTTCAGGCTGATTATTATCGCTTCTTCATGTTCATAAATATTTACGTCATTTAAGGGTATAATTAGTGGCACAAAGTTAGAAGTTTAGTATGATAGTCTTGAATTAAGTGTTATTATAAGGAAATGTTTTCTATATTTTGATAGGGTTTGGTTTAGAGATTAACTAGATGGTGGCTTAAACCAAACATATTTTCTACGATGATTTTTTTTTATTACTGTCATCATTATAAATGAATACTTAATCTTGCTTAGTATAGTTCAACTAAGCAATGCCTTGTTGTTCAAAGGTGTGCATACGTTAAGGTATTACTCATGCAATTTTATATTTACACTTAAGTATTTCCTTCTCTGTGGTGTCTTTAGCGCCATCATATGGAATATAATAATAAATTGCTTATTCGAAATTGAGAATTAGGATGTAGTTTACCCATATACTAACTTAATGGTTATAATGGTTGGTAATCTTTCCTCGGTTTTCTAGCTACAAACGGATTTGTTTAGATAAATACCAATTTTTATTTGTATAACGTGTTCTTTGTCCATAGATAATTCAATTTAGAGTTGCTCTTTAATTAAATTTGAATACCGAGTATAACCATTAAGATATTATATATCTAAAGTACATCCTAATTCCCAATTTTGAATTAGCAATTTAAGTAACTCCAGATACAAAATACTGTTTTCATTTAAGTCCCTCCTCGCCAAACTTTCACAAGAAACACTAGACTAGCTGAAAACACTATCAATAATTCCCCCACTCTTTATCTGTGCCTAAACCTAAACATAGATTCCATGATCAAAGCTTCTTTCTTAGAACTGCACGCCTGTGGAATTGTCTTCCGTTTTTCCTGCTTTCCAGCTTTCTATAATATCTTCAAGTCCAACGTGAACAAGTTTCTGATGAGCCGTTCCACTTAAGTTAACAAATTTACCGAACTTCCATTACTATTGATTACTATATTGTCCTTTTGACTACTGTACACTCTTTAACCCTTATCCTTGAGTGGCCTATCCGCCTTGATAAGTGGTGAGGCCTATGTAAAAAAAAGTTATTATTTCAGCATTCACAGCACACCCTAATTCGTTCATATAGTAGACGCCCTTGCAGACATTACAACGCTGAAATTAAATTCAATTAACATTAAAACAGGTGTGTTAAAGTTATACATAAGAACATTATAAAGTATACTTTGCTTCATAATTTTCCTATTCTTTACCGTTAATTCTCCAATTTACCAGATATACTTAAATTGATCAATATCTCATACTTAACTGAATTGTAATGCAAAACAACAGTCTTTTCTAATATTATGACGGTTTGTACTGTTAGATACAAAATCGTACTTAGATATTATTGTCTCGGTGTATGTCAGCATTATATTTGGTTTAACATTTGGCTTACACGGAATAACATATCGAATAGCTTTTCTACAGTGATTGGCACCTTAAAAATCTGCATGTGCTTTTTAACAAATAATTATGCTACCTCAACATATTAACTTATGCATAATCATCAGTTCTTCCAACGTGACCATACCTATGAAGTCTCTTGTTCTGTACACATCTCGATATTATATCTTTTTAGATTCCCCATGCAAAGACATTTTACCCTGAGACGGTTTTAAAGAAGCAAAGCAAGTTCGATTCCTTGTTTATTTTTCGGTAAATTAAACAAAATCAGCTAATATATATCTATAAAAGTGAACGTGTCTGTGTGTCTGTATGTCTGTCTGTTTGTGTGATTTTCTGTGTGCCGGTGTGTCTGTGTACATTTTCTTTTGCAATAACTCTGTTAATTTTTAGTCTACAGACTCGAAATTTAATATACAGGGTACTGAGATTTGGGAAAATCTAGGTGATCGGTTTTCGGACAGAAAATTCGCTGTTAAGGGTTAAAAGTTCAACGACTTGACCTTTGAGAACTCTACCAAACTCGTCCGACAATTTGGGGTCTACACACTTGAGATTTTAGATATAGGTTCCTTTGGACACGGATCCAACTTAATAACTCGATTTGAACCCAAAACAATAAATTTAAAGGGGTCATAATAGGGGTCAAAGTTTTTAAAAAATTGACCATTTTTTGTTAGTGTCTTGTTTTTTGCTCAACATACACCTCTAAACACCCGGGCAACGCCGGGCACCCATGCTAGTATTGTATAAAAACAAACCTGGCTATTTCCTACGTGTATGTGTGACTTAAATTGACAAAAAAACACAGAACTTAGATACTTCGATCGAGATACTAAGTGAATTATTTGAACGATTGAGAAGATAATAAGTTTTATCAAACTAAAACACTTCATAATGCTTGCCTAAATATGTATGCATATATATATACATATACATATATATATATACATGCATATATATACTATTATATTTATATATACTAATATATATATCATTATAAATATAAATATGTGTATATATCAATATATATATCCATATATAAAACTATATATATATTATATATTTTATTTCATTCATATATATACACATATATTATAAATAGTATATATTGTATATATATATATATATATATATATATTATATAATACATATTTTTGTAATACATATAATATATATGTATATACATATATTACCATATATATGTGTGGGGGTATATATATATATATATATATATATATATATATATATATATTTAATTTATTTTTGGAGGGAGTAACAAAATCAAAGTTCTATTCTTTTAATTGTTCGAACTACTGTATCATCTTACGTGTTTTTCTCACAACGTTCCGATTGCTTAAAGCTTTCCTATGTTAATATTGTCGAACTCGGTGATATGTTAGTCGAACTTGGTGATATGTTAGTCGAACTCGGTGATATGTTAGTCGAACTTGGTGATATGCTAGTCGAACTTGGTGATATGTTAGTCGAACTCGGTGATATGTTAGTCGAACTTGGTGATATGTTAGTCGAACTTGGTGATATGTTAGTCGAACTCGGTGATATGTTAGTCGAACTCGGTGATATGTTAGTCGAACTTGGTGATATGTTAGTCGAACTCGGTGATATGTTAGTCGAACTTGGTGATATGTTAGTCGAACTTGGTGATATGTTAGTCGAACTCGGTGATATGTTAGTCGAACTCGGTGATATGTTAGTCGAACTTGGTGATATGTTAGTCGAACTCGGTGATATGTTAGTCGAACTTGGTGATATGTTAGTCGAACTTGGTGATATGTTAGTCGAACTCGGTGATATGTTAGTCGAACTCGGTGATATGTTAGTCGAACTTGGTGATATGTTAGTCGAACTCGGTGATATGTTAGTCGAACTTGGTGATATGTTAGTCGAACTCGGTGATATGTTAGTCGAACTCGGTGATATGTTAGTCGAACTTGGTGATATGTTAGTCGAACTCGGTGATATGTTAGTCGAACTTGGTGATATGTTAGTCGAACTCGGTGATATGTTAGTCGAACTCGGTGATATGTTAGTCGAACTCGGTGATATGTTAGTCGAACTTGGTGATATGTTAGTCGAACTCGGTGATATGTTAGTCGAACTCGGTGATATGTTAGTCGAACTCGGTGATATGTTAGTCGAACTTGGTGATATGTTAGTCGAACTCGGTGATATGTTAGTCGAACTCGGTGATATGTTAGTCGAACTTGGTGATATGTTAGTCGAACTTAGGAATCTGTACAAAATTACAAACAGAACCCTATATTTACTCAACGGGAATAAAAATGCTCTCGCTCCGTTAGCTATGATCCGGTCGAAATGTTAGCTACTTCAAGATTGTATTCTTAGTATAACCCTTTCATGAGATTCGAAGTCTAACCCGTCAACTTAGACTTATTATGACTTAACACGTTCATCATTTTCTAGTCCTTGCCGATTCAGAGCGATAATCCGAGTAACACAAGTAGTACAAGCACCCAATCCTAGTATTACTTGTATCCCATTGAACTCATCTTGAATGTTACTTGTACAAGGTTTCGGTCGATGTAACCTCCGATCTTCTTACGGTATATCTTGTCGAATTCTTGGCGCAGTGGATACAATACTTGGTTCAATTCGATTGTTAAATTCAAATTCCTGAAGGTAGAAGATTTAATTCTGAGAGCTTACGACCCAAAAATACAATTCCGAATTACTTAAGACTTCCTACCTTCTATGGCTGAGGGAACAAGAGCATGCTATACTCGGTGATTAAATAAAATGTTCCGTTTCTACTTTCATGCACATTTTGGAGTTCGACAGAAAGATTAATGAGTTCGACAGAAACATTTCTGAGTTAGAAAAGATAGGTCTGAGGAAGATGCGAAGTCACACCGACTGTAATGTTGTACATATAACACTCAAGATGTGAACAGTAGTCCGAAGAATTCAAATAATACGAATAACTAATCCTCATCTAAAAAAAAGTCAGAACGGTAATTTAATCCTCATCTAAAAAAAGATGTCGAAAAAAACCATCTTGCATAATCTTGCGGATAAGTATATTCGTGAGGTAATTTATTTACATCTGCATCTACATCTAGATTTATATCTAGTGTCTTATATAAAAGTAACTTTCTGTGTGAGCTCCTTTTTCATAGGTTACGAAACGGATGCGCCTATGTTTGCAAATTTCTACACAACGCAAGTTTATATGTCCGGTAGTTTTCTAAGATATGTTTTGTCAAAAATTTATCCGATAAATATCGAAAAAGTCCGATCTTAAAGATAGTATTTACTCTCTTATAGATATAAGAATTTTTTACAGGGAAATATTTTACGTCACAGCGGTCAAGAAAAATAATAAAATCACAGCAAATCATTTCTTCTTTAAAAAAATATAGACATATTGTCATTTGGAGATGTAAATCCATGAGAGACCATTCGGCTACGGATCGAATTATCCCGTTTTCAAGCCCGAATAGTCCTCGCCATTATATTTAACTTTTTCCAATTATTGGGTTCACTTTACGATTAAAAAAAAGAGGTACGATTTAAAATTAACGAACATCATCTCTTTGTTTGCATACTTTAAAATAAACATTAATCAAAATAAAAAGTGACATTTCTAGAGCATTCATCGTCAAACTGGAATATCAGTTGGAATTATATGAACGGTATTATCATCATTGTTTTCATTTTTCTTTTCGAATAAAGCATCTGATAATTATTTCTCGTAATATATAATAATCAAAAGAGGATTTATTCTATAATACATACGCAGTGTGCACAAATAAAAATAAGCGCGTTGTACGACGGAGCAACGCCGGCAGACTAGCTTGCACTGTATATAATTAATTTTAGTTTGAAAAAAAGAAAGAAATATATATATTTTTTATAATTATTTGAAAAATTACTTTTTAAGTAATTAAGCAAAAAGTTACTATTTTCATAATTTTGTATTAACAGAAATGTTTTCAATGGTATATATTAAGAATGTTTTTAATGGTATGTATCAAGAACGTTTTTAATGGTATATATTAAGATCGTTTTCAATGGTATATATTAAGAACGTTTTTAATGGTATATATGAAGAACGTTTTTAATGGTATATATTAAGAACGTTTTTAATGGTATATATTAAGATCGTTTTCAATGGTATATATTAAGAACGTTTTTAATGGTATATATTAAGAACGTTTTTAATGGTATATATTAAGAACGTTTTAAATGGTATATATTAAGATCGTTTTAATGGTATATATTAAGAACGTTTTATCAAAATTATATGCCATTAATTTAGAAGGGCAGTCCACCTGATCATTTGTCGAAAAGAACCATGAAATTAATTAATTTAAAGATATAATAAAGACTTTATAACTTATTCATATTAAATACTAGCAGAATCGTTGCTCTGCGTTACGCTTGGTAACGAATAAATGATAAAAATAACCACAACAAAGGATTACAAACTTTAAATATTTTATCGAAATTATTTAATTATTTTAAAGTGCGAGACGTTTTCTTACATGCATGTAACGTAAGATGAGATCGAGTATGTGTATATTAACTAAACTTATCTTTATACAATGTTACCTGCCTTTTTGGGGCGGGGGCTGAGTAATTTCTCCTACAACAATTCGGTTCGCATTGTGTATATTATTCAGTGACGTTTTTAATCCTCACTATTGGTGGACCAACACGGCTATTTTCCATCATGGTCGTTTTTTTTTAAATGGTCGCTCATATCAGAATTTAAAAAACCTTAAAAATCCAAAATTGCAATTTAAAAAGATAAAAATTCCCTTTTAAATGATTTTAATGAGTCAAAAAATAGTTTAGTCGGTTATACGTTTCGATATACCGCGTACTGCTACTTATTTTATGTCATTTATATAGGAAATAATCCACCGCCTAGAAAAGAAAAATATAATGCTTTTATCTGATACAAATCGCACAGTTATGAGTTTTTAGATGAAAGGTGATTCTTTGTATTATTTGTTTTGATCGGACAATTTCTCATCTTGAGTGTAAAAATGATAACGATAAAAGGCAGATAATCCTCTGCCAAAATTTATTAGAGTGACTACCCTTTCTCAACCAAGTTTCTTTTTTTTTTACATACGAAACCACGGCGATAAAAACTCCAATAATAATAAGATCAGCTAAAGAGTCAGTAACTTTTCTCTTTTATTTTCCAAGATAGCAACTAACATGCCTGACGATGGTCGGAGGCTACATCGATAGAAATGCTGCACAAGATGAGAACAATAGTCCGATCCAAATAATACACATCGTATTTAACCTCGAACAACTAATGTAGATTAAAACCAGGAAAGGATACAATAAAACATTAAATCTCGAAAAATCGCAAAACCAAAATAAAAGCGATATTTAGCATCGATATTTCAAACGTCGGGCGCTAAAACGTTGAAAAATATTAAAATGTTAATTTCTTTCTATATTAAAATATTGCATACATATTAACTTCTATCTCGAAATGATGATAAAAAAGAAGATAATAATAAACTAAGAAATATTAAACGTCATTGAATTTTTGTTTTCAATACGTGATTATTTTTTTTAAAAAATTGTTTAAGCTTAATGAAACTGTGGGAAGCCAGACATGTATCCCGGCGTTGCCCGATAGAACGGGAAAGAATTATTAAACTTTAAAAAAGTAAATATTAGATTATCAAACACGTCCCTGGTGTGCGATATCTGCTTGCAGGTGTCGATCTGTTGCATAAGAATGAACTGTAGAAGAATTTGTAGAAGGGAAGCGTTTGAGGCTAGGCTTGGAAAAGATGCGCGTGTAAAAAAACACGATTAACATAGTTATTCATCTATATACAATGTTAGTTTGAAGTTGATCATAGCTACAGCAATGTACTTCGTATTATATTGAGTTGTTGACGTGGAAAACCAATACTGAGAAGGTGATAAATAGAAAGATGATAACATTTTATAGAGTTGCTTGACAAACTCCAGTTTAAAGATCAGGACTCTCTCTAGATTCTATTGACGTTGATCATTGCATAATCTAGGAGATACAACTATTGGAAAACCAATTTGAAAACAACATTGCGTACTAACTCACTTATGCGGGGATCTGTACATGCATAATCCCCAGGAACTTGGAGAATATAAGACAACTGTTCAGGGTATTTGTGTTGCTCTTGCTCATGATACTGGAGGTGTAGTATATAATTTTTATTACCAATACCAAATTCTTAATCGATATATATATATATATATATATATATATATATATATTTATATATATACTAGCAAAAGTACCCGTCGTTTACTGGGTTCAAAAACAGCCTACACAAAATGAACTCTGATTTATGAAAGTATGATAGGTCATGAAAAGGAAGGGTTGTAAATTTGGATTGAATTTGGGGGTATCAAAACCAAGGCTAAATATGATGAAAGTAAAAATAAAATAGATAAACCCCATAATTTATTATACCATACCTGTTCACACTGAAACACTTATCACAATATTCTGTGGATCTATATTAAAAAAACCTTGTTTAACTTTGTGATATATTTCCATTCTATGGAGGTCAGGTGCGAACGAACACCCCATAATTTTATTATACCATATTTCTTCAAACTGAAACATAATTACCAAAGTATACTTTCGCAGATAGAGATGAAAAGTCTTTATTAAATTGTATGCCTATCTCCATTTTATGAAGGCCAGGCGCGAGCGCAGACCCCACAATTTTAATGAACCACCGTTCTGCCAGATCAAACATACCCATTCCTGTGTCTCGACACATCTTCTATCATTATATGTAATCAGTTTTTTTTTAAATAGTCAACCATATAGGAGCCTATTCGTGACCAGACACACACACACACAAACATTCAGCTTTATATATATATATATATATATATATATATATATATATATATATATATATATATATATATATATACGTAAATTGAATAAAATCACAACCTACATGAATAGAAATTCACTTTTTTTGGCGTTAAGCTCTTACGGCTGTTTCCTGAAAGGATGGACAATTACCTCTCGTCCATAGAACTGTAAATCTTCCATCCAGTCACTCCTCAGAGACGCTTACAACTATTCTCAACAAGTTCTTCAATCCGTTGTGAACACGTTTATTTTTTCCCTCCATATTAAATGGAGCTCATATTTATACTTATTTTTTAGTTTCGTACAACCCTTACAGTCAAGAACATCTTCCTATAATTTAGTTTTTAGCCTATTTGGGAGGCACTATTTTAAATGAGTCTCGCTTTTTAAGGATATTCTAATTTAATTTTAGCTTTTATTTAGATTTCGCGGGTTCAAGGAACAAATGAGAAATCAATCAAACGCTGAATTCAGGATCCAGGATAGAATATGTACAATTAAACATGGATTTGTGGTTTTTAAAAAAATGGGGGATTATGTGAAAGTTAGTAAAACAATAAAAACTTCATTATTTACGTCTAGTTAAAACTTGATAATATTTACATGAAAAAAAAATGTGATAAATGAGTAATTTGGAGAAGTATTAAGCTAACGCTTATAATAATGAGTTAAGGAACTGACAAAAATAACATGGATTTGCGGTTTTAAAAAAACGGGAGATTATATTAAACTTAGTAAAACAATAAAAACTTTCTTTTTTATGTCTAAAAAAAAAACACTTTAGATCAAAATCACTTCTAAAAATAATGTGACGATAGAAGGATTTAAAAATTATATGAGCTCTACGTTCACTAGGAATTTAAAATACTACATTAAACCAAGTTAGGTGTTTCTATAATTCTATCTTGTATTATAATTATTCATTTATTTACTGTGGGTATTCCTCTTTATCTATTATAATTTAATTTTACATTATCTCTAGTCTTAGTTTTTTTTTTTTTTATCTTATAGAATACTTTGCATCAAGCCTATTTTTATTTGGACAAGAGGTAATTGTCCATCCTTTCACGAAACAGCTGTAAGAGCTTAACGCCAAAAAAAGTGAATTTCTATTCATGTAGGTTGTGATTACGTATATATGCTCTGAAAGCTCTTTTGAAAATTCATTGAGCTGAAATTATAATTGAGTTGGTATTATAGACAATTATATTCTAAACTTGCAACAGAAAGGGATTGTTGATAAAATAAAATAATATATATATATATATATATATATATATATATATATATATATATATATATATATATATTGGCGATTTTATTATTTCAGGCATGTTTGACGAGCAGTTATAAGGAGATAATCTACTATTAAACATATGTAATCGTCCACATTTTAAAGTGTGCCTTAAACCGAAATCTCATTTTCCTAATGTTAAGTTATTCAGGGGCGACACCGGGTTACCTTGCTGATAGTTGATTTACCTTAATCAATTATTATTATTTAAAGTTAAATTGTTAAATAAAGAACATTATAATTTGTCGGCAAAATCAATTTGTGTACAAATACAAATATGTTTATAATTGTGGGGAAATTTGGAATGGGTTAGTATAACAATAATCAGATGAAGCAGAAATGCAATCTTGACGAAGGAAACGTAGAAATACTCAAACAAATAGGTTTCTTAAATAACAGATTGGAATAAAGGAATCGTGATTAAAATTTACATGATGTTACTTGGATGGCGTAATAGCAACCGAGTTTTTAGATAGATACAGAGTTAGTCAATGGTCAGTTAGAGAGATGGAGAGAATTGGAGCATTGGAGACACGGTCAGCAAGCGACAGGGCGCATGGCCCTCTACGCCGAAGGAAGTAGAATCTAAGACGCGTGTAATCAAGCATTTGGAATAAAAGTTGTCTGAAATACAACCTGATTCTCTTGGTCATTCGTTGGAATAGATCTTCATTTAAGCTTTTGCAGATTCGTCAATAAAGACGCACAAATAAAATAAGGTATGTTTTCATGTTTGACAAAATGTAATATCCCAAAAAGATGTTTCGCCTCTTTAGTGTAAGGAACAAGGTCCAACCAGTGCATTGCAATCGGATGAGATTATTTCGAAGTGGACAAGAGTTTAATTTGTGTACTATTAATAAAAGTGGTCATACGAAACAAAAATCTGGAAACTTATTAAATATACCTTGTAAAATTATCTTTATTATTATATATTCCTTTTACTTATATTAACTCACGATAAAATTATCTTCATCTATCTATATATATATAAAGTAATAGCGTTCGTGTGTGTGTTTGTCTCTTTAACTTAAACGGCATACAGAAATAAACAATGTAAAAAAAATGCAGAAAGTATTAATAATTTTTTATTTGCATAATAAACAATAATAATAAACATAATAAAATAAAATATAAAAATAAAATAACAATAATAAACGAATAAAAAACAATTGGGACGCTGAAAGCGTACACAGTAAAACAATACGATGTAATCGTGTTAAAGATGATTTATTTGTAAGAAAATTGTGACAGTATAGTTGTAATACAGAATAGTTGAAAAACATCCCCACCCTTCCCATATTAAATAATAATTTCTGAATTATAGCGTTAATATTTTAGTGCGCTGGTCATCTTCTTCAAAAGTAGCGATTTATGTTTATTTGTTTATGCTGTTATGGGTGTATGTTTATGTGCGCATACGCAGCCGGAAGTCGTTGGGTTACAATGCCCGTTACAAGATCATTTGAGTTTTATAATGATATAGATTTAATATAAAATATATATTTTTTACCATATATGATATCACATACATCGCTATGGTATAATTATTACCATAAATCGGTATATTTTTAGTTTACTCACCCCTCAGCATTCACTTTTGAATTGTCGACTTTTATAAGTCGTGGGGGACGCTGAAAACGAATATTGCATTAATTTTTTGCGCAAGCGAGTAGTTATTCCTATTTTAAGACATTTAGTCATTTAGTATCCAACGTAATCACTACAGTTTGGCAAGCAAGGTGGCCGCCCGTGCATTTACTAAAAAACACCAAAAAGAGCCAAACGAGCCAAAAAATGACCCCAGGCCTCCTTTCACTTGATTGGACAAATAATTATTATAATACATTTATTTTCGTTTTTTGACACAAACAGATTTCTTTCTTCTGACACCAAATCTGATAATCAAACCCGTCGCAAATTTACCCTTTGCATGGTATGAACTCCTGGACCCTGGGACTTTTTGAAGAAATGTTTGTTTCAATAAAGTGGGGGATCACTTTTCTTTGATAATTTAACCTAACATGAGCACCCACACGTTTACCCCCCCACCCCCAAAAATGTTGTTTATATTGGGGTGGGGGGGATATCGGCGACTCCCGGGGTGTATGTTGGGGCGTTGTTGTAATTGTACTATCTAGAAATGTTTCCTGTGAAGGTGTGTTTTGCAATGAGCATAAATAAAAGACAAGGTCAGACGTTTAAAACCATTGGCGTAGACCTGACATCAGACTGCTTCAGTAACGGTATGTTCTACGTCTCCATCAGCCGGACAAGAAGTTCAGAAAAACTCTACATTATGACTCCATATCAAAGAAGCAGAAATGTTGTTTACCACGAGGCTCTTCAATGAAAAGTTCTACAAAATGATATGATGAAAAACTGATCTGATCTGATTGTGGTATGTTTTTAGTATTCAATGTGTTAGATGAGATTTAAGTATCGAGTTGAAATTTACTTCCCTCTTACAACATTCATTTACTGGAAAGGTGCCCACAAATCGCGTACCTAAGTGTACAGAAAAGGCCCGTGTGATGCGCCGATATCTTTGCTAATTATTATATATTCCTTTTACTTATATTAACCGAAGATATGGCACATTTTCACTGAGATGCAGACAAATTACTACACTCATCGTGAGAAGGTGTTTGTGCAGCGATATAGTTGTTCAGATAACCTTTTAATTTTCGGAATAAGAGCACGAGAAAACATTTTTATGGAAATCACCCAATACAAAGCATGAAGCCACTTGATGTAAGGAGCTACAAAATATGACTTCAATGACAAAAACTTACTACCGACATGTTAGATAGAAAAGATTCAGACCTAAAACATAGCAATTTTCTTCTTTGTCAGAAACATCGGCCATGAGAATGTGCGGAATAATTAACAAAACAAGAAAAGCGAGAGT
Source organism: Euprymna scolopes (assembly GCF_053919585.1). Lineage (NCBI taxonomy): Eukaryota > Metazoa > Mollusca > Cephalopoda > Sepiida > Sepiolidae > Euprymna > Euprymna scolopes. The sequence continues at coordinate 25,860,319 of NC_136508.1, read as the reverse complement.
TACGCGGCTGTCGAATGTAAACTCAAATCAACTTTCGATTCCTCTTTAATGGGAACCAGTCTAAAAAATAACTCTTAGATTAAAAGGTCTTTCTGCACTGGGAACATCAGAACTGAGTATTTTATATATGAATCAGTTGTATTTATCAGTTTTTCTCGGCCGTATCGACGAAAAGTTATTTTCGTTTTAAATTAATATGGAAGACTTTTTGCGATTTCAAATAAGGCTTTGTTTATTTTACACTCATCAAAATACAAGTAACAGAGCACGGTGTAGGTTAGGTGGAGTAGGGTGGGTTGCAGAACTCTCTCTCTCTCCCTTTCTCTTTCTCTCTCTTTCTCTCTCTTTCTCTCTCTCTCTCTCTCGGTCTGTCTCTTTCGCTCTCTGCCCTTGACCACTTTCTTCAACTTTTTCGTGTGTCGTTTCATGTAACTCTGACCTCATAACCTTCTTTCTTGCCCAGCGTGGTTTATTGCTCTCGATTAGTTTTGTTCTCATCAACTTTTTATGCGTCAGAATTTCCCTGGCGATTGCCGTCATCTTTGGTGATCCCGGCTATTCCAGGCACCATGAATATCGGTCAGCTTTCCCCGGGGATAAGGATGTTATTGTGCCATGGTGATTCCCAGGTCCACCTTGCTTTCTCTAACATGAGGAAGTAGGATTTTGTTGATTGATCGGATATCGTCATGAAGAAGTATGTTGTTTGATCGGTTAATAGTTGTAAAACGAAATTAGAGAAGGGAAAACTATAAATTTCGGAACATTTGTTTCTAATGCTTCGTTTATTCAATTTTTATTATTTTTAATATTAGTTTTAACAAAGGTTACAGGACTTTTTATATCGACGTGGATAGCGGATCGGATATAAATTCGCGGTTGATTTGGCTTTTAAATCAACCGTTTAACCGTGATGTTGCGAGTTACATACACGCACACAAAAGCCTGCATTGAATATAGAAACTGCTACGCGTTTTATAAAAGCGAACGATTTTCTAATTCTTTTTTTTTCTGTCTTGTTTTTTTTTTAATTATTTTATTATATAATGGTTGAATTGATGTTTAAAATGCAAAAATCTAGTATCATGCTTTTGTTGTGCTCTAAATAGAAACTTTTATTTCGAACGTGCCCCTGTTATATGAAAGAACCTACACTTTATTTTATATGTCGGGCCTCTCTGCTTTTGTGGTAATAAAACTTCTAAAATGCGTATTTGATGTAAGGCTGTGTAAGATGTCAGCTTTGGTCAAAATCGCCTTTATCTTTTATCAGATAATTTTGCAAATCTATCTAAGAAAACTTCCCACCATATAAAGTACCTTCGTGTGAAATTTCATTAAAAATCTGCCCAACAGTTTTCGAGTCCATAAGGAGCGAACTTAGACACACGCACAAAATCCTGATGAAACTGATGAGAGATGTGCAGATTACTGAGGTAGTATTCGTATTATTTAGATTATTTGGGCTGCTATGCTTTTCTTTAGTGTCATTTTCACAAGGTCTTCGTCAATGTAACCTCCGACTTTCTTCAGATGTATTTTGTCAAACTCGGGATTTTTTTGTCGAAATCGGGAATCTGCACGTAATTTCGAACAAAACCATTTATTAAATCCACATGAGTAACATGCTCCCGTTCCATCGACCATGACTGGGTAGCAGTGCAAAGTAATTCGCAATTTTTTTATGTACTCCAACCATTGCGAAGAACTAGTGGCGCAGTGGTCAGTGTACTTGTAAAATCTACTTGCAAAAGTAATGGTTCAAGGTTCAATCTTCAGTGTGGTTAAACGAAAATATAATTGCGGATTAATTGGGATCGTGATTCACACATGACTGATCTAACAAGAGCAGACTATTACCGTGAATAAAACAAAGGTTTCTGTTCGAAATTTCGTGAAAATTTTGGAGATCGACAGAACGATTCACAAGTTTGAAAAAATTATTCGTGAATTCGATAACATACGCTTGTAGATTTTTAGAGGTTACATCGACTGAAACATTGTGCAAATAACATTCACCTGCTTAATTTGCATACGGTGTAGTCCGTTGCTGCTGCTTATATTTTCGCTAATCAACTACCCTACAACTGCTGCTGATTTTCTCACACGCGCGCCATACGCGCTATGTTGTACGGAGCAAGTATAAATTAGCAATATTTTAAAATGTTATGCAGGATCAAACAGGCGTACAATCGACAACCAACACTCTTGTGTTAACGAATTTCCAAGACAAGCTAGTTCTCATTATTTTTTACATGGGAGACGCAAATTACTAAGGCCCAAGACCACTCAAGGATAAGGTTTAATGAGTGCACGGCAGTCACTGAGAAAACAGCGCATTAATAGTTCGTAGTGGAAATAAGGAAGAAATAAATCATTTCGTGGGGCTCAAAAAGAATTTATTTACATTGGAATTGAAGACGACTATATTGTAGACAGCTGGAAAGCAGATGAGCGGAATAGGGTTCCACAAGCAGCCATCCTAGGAAATAAGCTTTGTCGATAAAATGTACGTATAGATAAAGACACAAATAAAGAATGAGGTAAACGAATAATAGTTGTTGTAGTTAGAGGAGTAAAAACTTGGCAAGGTATGAAACATAGATGGATATTCTAGCCATAATAATAAGTGTAGAGAAGACAGTTTCGCAACGTGGGTGCCGAGGGATATTACAGGTACAATTTTATCTTGAGGTTTGCTAGTGTACACAGGAATTGATTTTATGTTGGCGTCAGTAGACGACCCTAACGAACATGAGTTCAATGCATTAATCATGTATTCTTTTTAATTTACATCGAATTCATAAAAATATTACAAATATTAATCATGGAAAAGTATAAATTTGAATAATTGTGTATATATATATATATATATATATATATATATATATATATATATATATATACACACAATTATTCAAACTCTAACTCTTTGCATATATATATATGTGTGTGTGTGTGTGTGTGTGTGTGTGTGTGTGTGTGTGTGTGCGTTTGTGTGTGCATGTGTATGTGTGTGCTTATATTTATATATATATATACATATATATATACATATATATATATATATATATATAACACATGTAAATCCAAAAATAAACTCACATTGGCAGAAATACGCACATGCAGCTTTTTTTTTAAGCTAGCTCATTAAGGCCTTCTTTGAATAGAGATAATTGAACAATACGGACATCAAACCCTATCTTATATATATATATATATATATATATATATATATATATATATATATGCCTAATTACATACTCGAATAAATATCTTCATTTTTGTCCTTATTACTCATTCCCCATATATATATATATATATATATATATATATATATATATATATATATATATATATATATACAAAGAGAGAGAGAGAGAGAAAGAGAGAAAAGCAAGCGAAACAGACAGACAGGTAGATGGTTAGGATTAACATAAAACATTCAGAGACACAGTGACAGTCGTATGAACTAAAATTATGGTTTCGGATAATTTATTTCTCATGGCTATATTACTGTACTACATTCACGCCTTACTTTTTTTGGAGTTCTGCTTAAAAAATCATTATCATAAAATATATTGATTAATGAAACTGAATATATATATATATATATATATATATATATATATATATATATATATATATATATATATATATATATATATATATATAGGCAGCAAATTTCCCTTATCTACGTTTCGTTAAAACGCAGGGATAAGTTTTCTGTTTGTTTCTCTTAGAATTCGCCTTTTCTATTTGGCGGGCCAGTGTTCGAACGTTCTGTTCGAATGTAAAAAAGCGCGATACCGTACACATTTTAAACACCTATTAGTTTTATTCAGGCGTGTAATGAATTATAAATTGTGTTTAATTCATATATTGATAAAGTCGATTAAAATCGTTTAAAAGCATTTAAGCGTGACTTCCTCTCCTTTATATTGAGTTTGATTAATGGTATTTTTTTTATTCGAATGAGTGACGTATTTACGATGGGGAAGCGCAGGTTACAATGTGGGATTCTATTTTAGCTGTCTTGAAAGCATGGCCAGGGGCTTGCCAAAGTCTAATATTGCAATGTGGAAATGATTCAGCACAGCTAATATATATATATATATATATATATATATATATATATATATATATATATATATATATGGTGATGTCGGTTATGTTGAGCGAACATTCTTGCGCCTTTTGACTCGTATAAACCAGCATGTTCCATCGAAGATCAGACAAGGGAGGATGGGGTCTGGTGGTCTCCCTCCTTCTGCAACCTTGGACTCTGCTATTGGCCAGCATTTGGTTGACAACCCGTGCTGTGCCGATAGATATAAAATAGATTGGTTCGAGGTGCTACATAGAGCGGCGTCCAAAAAACATTTTGTCTCTATTGCGGTGGGTCAACCTTCTTTGTGCCGGCAAAAGGAAACATCCAACGCATTGTTTCTCTTTGGGGAACTTTGAATCTTTTCTCCCGTTTTTTTTTTCTCCTCCCTCGTTGCGCCAATATTTTAATCGTTTTTAAACATTAATAAATTTATTTTAGTGTCCCCGTACTTTTGGCACATTTAATAACTTCCCCATTAGAACTCTTTACTTTCGACACAATAGTATTTTGTTCGCTATCGATTTTCTCCTGACGAGATGATAGCCGAAACAGCTTTCAAGAAACTTCCGCTTATTATTTTCAAAACTATATATAAATTCTCTACCTCTAAACATTTATATATATATATATATATGTATATATATATATATATATATATATTATTGCTATGTCAAGACCAAATTTAAACTTGTTTGAAAACATTATTTATTTAAGATTGTGAAATTAAAAAATAAAAATGAATGTGACCGGTTTCGAAGCTCGCTCAACAGAGCTAAAATCGAGCTTAATTACGGTTTAAAAAGAAAAGGGGGGGGATGAATTGGAGATAAAAAAAATAGGGTGGAATATATGTATAAAAAAAGGGGGTGGATTAATTATTGTGGGGCAAACAAAAATATAATCTTATCAACACCATTATGCATAGAGCTTGCATGATGTGTTCAGAGAACAAATTAAATGATGAAGTCAAATTTATTCCCAAAACTCTTTGCAATAATGGTTTTCCATTGCAAATCGTGGAATCTACAATTAAAAATAAAATTTCTGTCGAGAAATGCCCTATCTCCCTGTGCCTACCTTGGCTAGGTAATATTAGTGAAAGATTTGCCAAGCAAATTTCTTCTGTCGTACAACAATGTTACTTTGCATCAAATACCCGTGTTGTTTTTCTTGTAAACCCATTTTGTCTTCAATTTGTAAAGACGTTCTCCCCCCATAACAATTTTATTATTTATTTATTTAAATGTAGCTGCGGTGTACGCTACGTCGAGCGGACGTCTCAAAGATTAGATAATAGGGTAAAACAACATGTTCCATCCAAAATTCGAAATGGAAACTACCTACCTTCGGACGTTTTGAACAATACCCATGGCTCATATATAGGAGAGCACATTATAAATAATCGTATTTGTGCTTTGAATTTTAGTGCGGACTTTTTTTCCATCCTTAGTAAGTCGCACTCCTTTTACCATCTTAAAATTCTAGAAACTATATATATTAAGACTCTGAGACCTTCTCTTTGCAAACAAAAAAAGAATTTCTTAGGGCTTAATCTAGTTTCTATTTAATAATTAATCCATCGCCCCCTTTTTTATACATATATTCCCCCCTATTTTTTCATCTCCGATTCATTGCCCCCCCCTTTTCTTTTTTAAAACGTAATTAAGTTCGATTTTAGCTCTGTTGAACGAGCTTCGAAACCGGTCAGCTGACGCATTCAATTTTATTTTTTAATTTCACAATCTAAAATAAATAATGTTTTCGAACAAGATGCACGCCCTCACATACGTATGTGGACAGCATGCAGCGGGCACATATACTCTCGCATCCACACACGTATACATATAAAGGTACGTGCAAATATACACATCGGTACCCCATGTACACACGGACGCACACGTGGATGTACTCGTGCGTGTATACACACACATACACACCCAGATACGCAGACAGTTATTGGTATAGACATATTCGTCTACACAGATGTAAATCTAAGTTCAGTTGTGGGTATATAGGCGCAATACTTTCGTTCGATGTAGGCATGATTATACATAGATATGAGCATAAACTCATTCCCAGGGTCAGATACATATTTTCATTTTCATTTGTGGGTTGTTGTTTTTTGGTTAGATGTGCGTGCACACGGGAGTGCTGGCGTACACATCCGCATACATATACATACCCACAGATGCACGCCCCCACACGCATACATGTACACAGATATACATGCATACACGCATACACATATGCTCACACATATACCCTCGTTATATACATCTGCAAGGATACACGCCCACACTCCCTTAAGCACCGATATGTACGCACGCATATACATACAGATATATAGCGTGACATGCCGTAAATATGGACACAGGTTTCATCCACATATACTTACATACGCATTAATAAACGCCCACGTACCCGGGATAGTGATCCTAGGTAGCATATGTTTATAGATTTTGGGGAGAAGTTTGAGGTGGTTCATATGGGGATTGAGTGCTGTAGTTATTGTTCTAAGTTGGGGTATTTTGTTTTTTAGGGTATTATTGATCATTAAAAAAAAAAAGATTAAAAAAACAACAACTAATAAAGATGAGACTAATAGTCCGAAATAAAAATAAATTAATATATAATGTTCATCTCAAAAAAAAATGAATTCGAATTAAGGAATAATATATATATATATATATATATATATATATATGTATATATATATATATATATATTATTGATCAGTTTAGGCGGAAGGCTATATTGGGGTGTCATACTCTAAGGTATGCGTCTATGCACATAAGGCATCGGTCAGTTGTACATTTTCCTGCGTACTTACCTGTGCAGGTGTAAATCCACATGTAAACAATTTCCGTGTTAAGTCGTGGAGGTTGCATGTAGGGTGTGTTGGGTTGGACAGGAGGTTGGCTAGGGGGAGGGGAATTGATGCCGGTTATTAGGTGGTTATGTGGGATGAGGTTAGGTGGTGTTTAGAGTTGGTGGTGATTGGGGGTATGTGTTATTTTGTTGGATTTAGGGGGATTCTTAGGGGGAGGAGGTAAGGTGGTGTGCGGTGTAGGGGGAGTTGGTTAAGGGGGTTTGGTTGAGTGTATGTCATGGTAGTTGTGGTGGGTGATTGTATTGGATGTATAATTTGGGGGATTTAAGGTGGTGTTGTCTAAGGGATGTTTTAGAGAGGTGTATAGTTGTTAAGGAGGTGGGATTTGTAATGCCTACAGTTTATGGTGGTTTCCTGTTTTCTGTTTAGTAATTTGTCTCTGTCTTTAAAATTGAAGATAAGGAGTTTCTCGTTTAGGCAGAGGAGACATGGGGAGTTTAGGGATTTATCTGTGCTAGATTTTCTAAGGATGTCCCCTTTAATGGTTGGTGTAAGGTTGTTTTGGGTTAGATGTAAGTAGTGGGTAGTTAGTGAGGTTTTGTTAGGGTTGTTAGGGTTTTGAAGGAGCATTTATGTACTCTGAATCTATCCTTAACTGGGGTGCCGGCCAGGTCAATATAATATTTTTTGTCGTTTGGGTTTTCTTTAGGTGCGATTGTGGCTTTATATACTACTTCCGTTTGTAGGCATTGTTGATTAAGTGGGCATTCCGATTTGTTGTTGCAGTTGCACTTGTTCTTGTTGGCGTTGTTTGTATTTTCATCTTTGTTAAGTATTTTTCTGTTATGTTTCTTGATTATTTGTTCTAGGTTGTCCGTGCAAATGTAGCTGAGTTTAATTGTGTTTTTGTTGAAGATTTTATGTAGTATGTGGCTGGGCGGGAAGTGGTTGTTTATTAGTTGGAAGAATTTAGTGCTAAGCTTTGTTTTGACTATTGTAATGAAGGGGGTGTTGAACCAAATTATTTTCCTAGTTCTATTTCTCTTGTTTGAGATATTGGGTGGATTTGCTTCAATGTAATTGAAGGTGGAGTTTGAGTGACCACTTTCCTTAAGTGCATTTTCGTAGAAGGGTTTGTGTTTGTTAAAAATTTCGAGTTTCGATGAGTTGGTGCTAAGTCTTTTTTCGATAGATGTGGGAATGTTTTTAATTATATGTTTTGGGTGGTTTGATAGTGGGTGTATATAGAGTGGGTAAGTATTGACTTTGGTGTAGGGTTCGTATGTGTTGCTTGAGAGGTTGAGGGTTACATCGAGAAAGTTGACGGTTTTTATGTTGGATTTGATGTCTATTTTTAGGCCTATTCTGTTCATTTCTTTAGTTAAGATTTTCTTTATTTTTTCACATTTAGGGCCATTTGGGTTTTCAACTATTATGAGGCCATCGTCTCTATATAGTCCTATGTTTTTGTTATTTATAGTGTTAATTAGGTTGTATAGAATGAAAAGACCGACAAGATCAGTTGCTTCTGCTGAGTCTGCCGCTCCCATTGAGAGATCGAATGATCCGGATTTGTTCTTCCTAGTCCATTGGGTGCCTTGGCTAATTAGGATTGTTTTTCTGGACTTTTTTATAATGTTCATTTCGGATGGTTGTAGGTCGGAGAGTACAGAGGCAAATTCCAAGGCTTCCTCAAACAGTTCTTTTGATATGGAAGGATAGTAGCTTTCAATATCGAACTGGATGAAGGCGGCCTTCTTTTTATTCTGGATGCTGTTGAACCATTCTATGGTGTCTTTACTATTTATCCACTGGTTTAGTTCGTATTTGGTTTTAATTTGTAAGTTAATTCTTTCCAGTATTCTTTTGCTATTTTTCCTATCTCGGGCTTTGTGGGGTTTATGAGTCTAGTTTGAGGTTTTACCTCGAAGTTGGGTTTGTGGTCCTTAAGGATTATGAAGGCTTCTTTGTTCGCTAGTTTTCCGACTCTGTTGCTGAAGTTAAGTGTGTCAGTTATATTTTTGCAATCTAAATTGCTGTCTTTGATTAGATCTATATCCGATTTTTTATAGTTGGTGATGATAAGCAGTTTTAGGTATTTTTGCTTTGGAATTTTGTAGGAGTTATGTGTCTTGTCAGCTTTGACATACAGTAATTTGGAGGAGTTAATGTTTGTGACTAGTTTGTCTAGGTGGTATTGGAATGTTTTTTCTGTGGTGAAAGGATACTTTGTTGGTAATTTCCGTGAGATCTGTTTCGAAGTTTTGGAGTAGGTCGATAATTGGGGCTGTATCCTTATTGGTGAATCCGTAGTAGTCTTTGTGGTTGTTTCCTTCGTCTTTTCCCTTTAGAAAGAAATATGCTTTCCATCGCATCCTTCGGATTAGTTCTTCCATTCTTAGGGTGAGGTTTAACAGGTATTTTGTTTTGCTTCTCGTTGGTATGTTTTTGAGAGACAAGTTGAAGTTCGCCTTTTTCATAGCGTAGGGTAATAGTCCAAGGTTTTAGGGTATAGTGCTCAACCGGGTAGGAGCAAATATTTAGTAGAAAATGGTAATTAATAAAAACTGAAGAAAGTGCTCAATACTGTTGTAGAGCAAATATGCGTTTTATTTTTTATTACCGTATCTTTCTGTTAAGTTACATTATTGTTTCAGCTACGCGGCCATTTTTTTGCCGTCTGTAGCTTTCTCAGACTTTCACAGAAATGTTTGTTATGATAAGATGAAAGAGTGAATGATGTCAGGGGAGGGGTGAGAAGAACGGAAAAAGGAGGAAGGGAAGAAGGGGAAAGGTGGGAGGGGGTGCTTGGTATGTCGGTAATGTTTTAGTTATATATATATATATATATAGGTTTTAGTTATATATATATATATATATATATATATATATATGCATAATCACATTAGTCATTCTCAAGACAATATAACATGTGTCGTTTGATAAATATATATTTTTTAAATAGATAAAGTTCTATACGGAGAGCCATCAAATTAGGAAAAGGAAAATATAGCTACTTAGTCTTTAGGTAAGACCCTTTTTATGCAAATGAAATAACATCTTTGAATATATTTATAAAAATACCTTAAACAACCTTCTTTTCTAAGCACATTTTCTTTAGTTGCAAACGACAACTATGCATTTTTATTTAATTTAATTTAGTTTACAAGTATATAGTTTACAAATACTTGCAAACTAAATTAAATTAAATAAAACAGATTGGGATCATGCAAGGTGAAGATACGGGTACGTTAGCTAGTTTAGCTATTCAGTTTGCATAGCTAAACTAAATAGAAACAAATTAATATTTTAAACAGATAATAAAAAGGTGAAAAAGGGCAAAAGAAAATATTTGGTAGATAATTCAAAATAAACAATAAACCAAGGTGTTGAAGAGTGGAAATGTGATCATGTGGGGTCGGTCTAATTTAGAAATTTTTCATGATAAAAATAGTTTAGGGCGATAAAAACATTAAAAGCGTAATAGATTACCTAATTATCTTTTAATATGTTTTGGTTATGTCAAGATTAACTGTGAAGGAGGTAAGTTCCTTTTTACTCAAGATTCCGATCGGTGGGTCATCGACCTACTTCGGGAAAACAGACAACTCCGAACGAATACACCCAAAAATAAAGACACTTAAAACTCAGCTTGAGTGTAATCTGCACAAGGTTTCAGTCGGTGTTACCGTTGACCTTCGTCAATTGTTAAAATCACCATTTTTTCGCCGGAAAAATGGGGGATAGCTCTGCATTCTAAAGTTTCGAATTTTTGGATCCGGTTGGAAGTAAGTTTACACGAAGTATAAAAATAATTTTCTCATCTGGGAACCCTATGAGAGATATATATTTTTTAACCTTGTTATGATTATATGCTTAATTAAATCAAACAAGTCATTGTAAGTTCTTAGAAACATATTACGAAATAATAACAAAAATAAGAGGCTGCTGGTTTCAGTATGATTAATCGCGTGCTATTCATTTTTTAACCAGATGTAGTTCTTGCTTTTTAATATTTGTTATGTGTTATCATTATCACTGATAGAAGATAAAAAATAAAGGAAAACAAAAAAAGGTGTCAGAGATTACATCGACTGAAATGTTGTGCAGAAAACACTCCGATTAATCTAAATCATACAAGCATTTATAATTCCACTCCACGTAAAAATTTGAACTGTGATAAAGTTGTTTTTGTGTTACGGCTTTGCATAGAACTTAATGATTTTCTTTTATAGTGTTTCAAGTCAAGTACTAACCACCGGAGAACAAAGACAACCAGTGAACACAAAGCATGTCGCCTTTGTCTGAGCTTTACGCAGTCCAGAAGTTAGTACTTTGTTTTTGAACGGCTATTGTTTATTGATGTTTCTGTGAACTGTCCTTTGTTGTGTGAGTACACGTCACCCCCAGAGACGTCCTCCCTATACCCGCCGACCTGATGTTATTGAATTGGTGCTATATTTAATTATACATACATGTGGAAACTGTTAATGGATGTGCCACACACCCACATCAACTGGCACAACACACACATACAAATTGCCACATATATACGTGATGGGCAATTTTGCCCATCACGTATATATGTACGGACAACACTGCATGATTTTGCACACACATTAAAGTAGCACTGACCTGTGTCTGTATGTAAACCAATTAAGACGACATGTCACGTATAATATACATACACATAAATATGACTAAGAATACCCCCATTTTATTGTATACGCGTCTTTCTACATATATTTTAAGAGTCTTATGTAACAGATGTATCAATTTATGAAAGGTTATCGTTGTTATCGATTTATAAGCTGACGATTATAAGTAAACCTCGTTCATGTCCGTCCTTTATTTTATTTCATGTACAATAAATACTATACTTTTTACAAGAAAGCAGAATTTGATTTTTCCTTGCAGTAAACGGTATCCCAAAGGAAACTTATCTTGCTAACAGAATCAAACGTGACTCCATGACCGAGTTCGAATACTTCGACAAGTGACAATCGTAAATTCCTGCACTTCTGATTGCGAAATCATACAACACTAATGTATGTAGGCATAAGATATGATATATAGTATGAATACACACACACACACACACACACACACACATATATATATATATATATATATATATATATATAATGAAACTAAAAGAGAGACAATGTCGAGTTTATATAAACTTCGGTCTAATATATATATATATATATATATATATATATATATATATATATATATGTTGGTTGGATGTTTTACGGCATATCAACCCTTTTGGGTTATTTAATGCTGAATCCAGTGATTTTGAAGAACAATTTTTTTTAATAGAGTATATTTGATTTTTAAGTCGGTTTCTATTTAACACATAGTTGGGACCCTAACAGGTACTACCACTCCGGGTCAGAGTGGACCTGGAAACAATGTCAATTAAAAGGTAGCTCCACACTCCCCCAAAGCCCGCAAGCTGGGGCCTCACCATCGTATATAGTTGAAGGTCATATCCAGGACCAATATATATATATATATATAGTAATTATATATATAGTTATATATATATATATATATAGTAATTATATATATAGTTATATATATATATTTTTATATATATATATATATATATATATTATTTTTTTATTATTATATTTTCACCTTAAACAAGGCACATTGCCACATGGTGTAGGGGCTACTATCAGGGAAAGAACCTACTGGGACTCTATGTTGGGATTTGGGCAGTAAGATGTCGGTTCACGTTACACTTGAACTTCTGCATGTCAGTACAGTTAGGGAAGCAAGGACCTGGAATGAAATTCCAGAGACTAGCGGTTCTGGGGAAGCAACTACTGGAGTAGAAAGATCTTTTACATCTATGGATCTCTACTGTGTGGGAGTGTGATTTAGCTGCCTGTCGGGTTTGTCGAGGGTGTCTACGTCGCGGGGGCACAAGTGTCTGCAGTTCGTCAGAGCATTCACCATTAAAATCCTTGTAGAGTAGGCAGAGGGATGCAACGTTTCGGCGATGGGACAGAGGCTGAAGCTTAGATGCCAGTTCAGGGCCTATCAGATTGGCGACTCTCTTTTGAACCTTGTCTAGGAGCGAGAAGCTAGTAGCAGATGCACCAGCCCAAATGTGACAACACTACTCCATACATGGGCGAATGGTGGCCTTATAGAAGTACAGGATACTTTCAAGTGTCAGTAGTTTTCTAGAACGGTAGAGAGAGCCTACCTTTTTCGCAGCGGCCCTGGCAATGTTTTCAATATAATTGTTCCAACTCATGTTTCTTGTGAACGTTAGGCCAAGCAGTTTGAAAGATGTACTCTCAGACAGGGAATCACTGGCCATTTCTATTGGTGGCATATATATATAAGTTACGAAAACATATATGGCAATATATATATGTATATATATATATATATATATATATATCGTTTAAAGATTAGAAAGTAGAAAGACTATATTATCAACTTTCTCTTCATATCTCACGCATCAATCAATCAATCAATAAATAAATATCTGTGTCTGAATGTCTGTCTGCATACATCTTTGACGGGGGCATCTGAAATCAAGAAACAAAAACCTTACACAAAAGGTGCAGCATCACTTGCTTCACATGGGATATGTAGACATTACTTATTAACTTTTCTAATATTTCTTGTGTCATAGTTATATACAAGTAGTCATTTATAGGAAAAGGTGATCCACGAAATATTAAAGACGTCGTGCCTCGATGGATAATTCTATAAGGAAACGTTCTCCTGATCGACATCAATGGTTTCTTAAATCAAATGTTTCGCTCTTAAATCATTTGCTGCAATCCACTCTATATATCTTTTTGTGCTGTTCCTCTTTATTACAATAGCGACTTTGATGATAAATGTTCAGTAACAGCTTCACAATTCCACATTATACCATACATAAAACGCGAGAATTTAATGGCAAAAATCACCAACAATCTCACATGCGGAAGTTAAAAAAGACGTAGGCTTTTTCCAAGTATTTTTCCCATGAAAACACTTTCTTGCTCAAAGGCAGAGAATCAATTTGTTAATAGATTCAATGTTTAAACACAATCTTATTTTTTAATCTGAGAATTATCAAGGTATTCTTGAAATCAAAAAGTATCGCGCGGAAATGATTCTTATACTCTATCTTTTCGTTTTCTTTGTAGTTTTTTATGCTGTTTTCCTCGCTGACAGTTTTTAAGGTTTTGCTTCATAATTTAAGATATCATCGATCTTCTTAGCTAAACTATTTTGTTACGTTTTTATGGGAACAGTTTCACGGATACGTTATTTTTTAATGTTTCACGTGCAGATATTCTAACGTATATTTTAAAGTGATGTGTGATGTGTACCCATCCTCAATATTTATTCCGTTATATTCAGATCAAAATTTTCTTCTACACAAAAATATTTCTTACATTGTTATCCATTCAGCTTGTTTCTATCCATTCAGATTTTCAAATAATTTGTTTTTCTTCGATTTTTTAAATTTTTCCATGCAATCTTTCACACCGAAAATGTCATATTTTTTTATATAAGTACTAGCTTATATTCCAAAGATTTATTTAATAAAAATTTACATTTTTATTAAATTAGGGTTTTTATACAAGATCAAAAATTTTTAAAAAGCTACATTCCAAGCATTTAGTTTAAAAATTTACATTTTTATTAAATTAGGCTTTTTACACATGATCAAAATTATAAGACCAGAAACAAAGCTAGGAGACCTGGCGTTGTTCGGGATTGAATGAAAATCAATGAATGTTGCACACTTCCAATTAAATTGTTATCGAAATTTGAAACATATTGCATTCATCAATCTAATCAATCGATTGCCACAACGGAGCACTGGGAGGAAGCTCCACATGCTTCCTCGCAGTTACTTAGCTTCACAATTAATGGTAATCTACGTTTCATTTAAGAGACCCTCCTGCTTATTTTATGATTTTTTTTTCATATAATGGCATGAAGATCTTAAATACAAAAGTTCACTTGTGCTCTAAACAGAAACGTTAATTTTGAACGCGCCCCTGTTTTAGCAAAAAAAAACTTACTCTTGATTTAATACGTTGAGTTTTTCCGCTTGTGCGGTGATAAAACTTCTCAAATGCACCTTTGATCGTAAGCTTTATAAAAGCTTAAAATCTGGTCAAAATTGGACGGTTCTTCCTGTAATAGGATATTTCGAAATGAATTTTCGATACATATCAGATTATCGAATTAAAATCTTTTCTAAGCATATTAAATACATGTTAAAATACATGTGTTTGAAATTTCGAAAAATTCGATGGAGCCGTTTTGGAATCTATAGAGACCGAACTCACACGCACACATAGACAAAGTGAATTTTCTATATGAGTAGATAAATAAATATATTGTAATTCTGCCTCACTTTGAAATTTGAAAATTAGTATTTCTTTTGTAGTTAAAAATAAGTTTTACTGGGGAATATTTTAGGTTACACAGGTGTAAGCCTGGCCGCTGTAACGTAAAATATTACCCAGTATTTTTTTCTTTTTTATCTTCAAAAGCAGAAAGACAATTTTTTAGATTGTCAAGTTCAAATATCAACTGATGTTATATTGTAAACAAGCGCAGACAGGATTCAATGAACGACATTATCATTATTATTTTTTTGCTTTTTCTTTTGCGAATTAGTCCATACAATATAATATTCAAAAAAGGATTGATTCTATAATAAAATATTCGCAAGCTGCATATATTTAAGCATACTGTACGACCGAGAACGCCGGGCGTCCACACACAAACACACACACACACACACATAAATTGAAAGTGTAATTTTCTCTACTTCGGTATTGAGCACTCTTTTATTAAGCCCGTTATATTTCACTGGTCACCTAACTTTTGAAAAATAGCAATCTCAAATTATATATATATATATATATGATTATATATATATATATATATATATATATATATATATATATATATATATATATATATATACAAGAGCAAATAGTTAATAAAACATGTTAAAAAAGACTTTGAAAAAGAATTAAAACATATTTAAACTGAAAAGGAAACACTTAATAAGTGGATAGTCCTTAATGCGCAGAGTTTCGAATAAATACTTTCCTCCTCATCTAAGGGTAGGAATTAGCAAAATGCGGGATCGGATTTTGCATACAAAAGTATTAGCTGGAACTGCAATTAAGTCTAACATTTTATTTAATAACAAAAAGTGAAGCAGAGGGAATATGGTAAAGAAAACATTGGTTTCACGTGACTTGTTAGTCTGATGAAACGTAAAGTATCTAAAGACGGTAAAATCCAAAAATGCAAATCCAAGAAAGTTAATAAAATTTCCATTCGCACAAGTAAAATCCCAGGAAATCGCGTAATTGGGAGATTGTCCAAAATAATGCAAAAGGCTGAAATCTGTGGAATAATTCACAAATATGTACCAGGAAAAGGGGAAAAATTCCAATAATATTAATAAAAGAAAAATAAGATATGCGTTTAACACGGCTGCCGAGACAAATTGTAATTAAGAAAATCAGTGAAGAAGATGAGAGAAAATAAAGGAGTGAGAAACAAAATAGCAATCTCAAATTATATATACACATACACACACACACACACACACACACACACACATATATATATATATATATATATATATATATATAAATATATATATATATATATATATAATATAAAGCTGAATGTATGTGTGTCTGGTCAGGAATAGGCTCCTATATGGTTGACTATTTTAAAAAAACTGATTATATATAATGATAGAAGATGTATCGAGACACAGGAATGGGTATGTTTGATCTGGCAGAAAGGTGGTTCATAAAATTATGGGGTCTGCATTCGCGCCTTGTCCACAAAGTATGGAAATAAAAAAAATTTTAATTTAATAAAAAACGTTTACAAGTGTTTTTGATATAGATGTACATAAGAATACTTTGATAAGTATGTATTAACTTAAATAGGGATGGTATAAAAAATTATGGGGTATTCGTTCGCGCCTGACCTCCATAGAATAGAAATATGTCACAAAGTTTAAGAAGGTCTTTTTAATATAGATCCACAGAATATTGTGATATGTGTTTCAGTGTGAACAGATATGGTATAATAAATTTATCTATTTTATTTTTACTTTCATCATATTTTGCTTTTGTGTTGATACCCCCAGATTCGGAGCTATCTCTTTACAACCCTTCCTTTTCATAACCTATAATACTTTCATAAATCAGAGTTCATTTTCTGTAGGCTGTTTTTGAAACTACTTTTGCTAGTATATATATATATATATATATACATATATATATATATATATATATATATATATGGTGGTTCCAAAACGCATTTTCTCTTTATGTAAATTTTCTAGATATTTCCGTATATATATCTATATATATATATATATATATATATATATATATATATATATATATATGGGGGGGTCTTCATAACACCTGTATTTCTCTTCTACAGCTGCTTTCTTTCTCTCTCTTCTTCTCCCTACATAGGTTTATGCATGTGTGTAGGCTGCTAGATTTATATGGGTGTATACATCTATGCATATGTGTAGATGTGTTTATATTTGTATGGATGTGTGTACACGTTTATGTATGTGTATATGTGTTTATATGTGTATATGTGTTTATGTGTGTATATGTATATATATATATATATATATATATATATAATGTGTGTGTATGTGTGTATGTGTGCTTATGGCTGTATTACAAAAAAGAGTGTTCCGTTTTACAAATAAAGTTGAACTTGAAAATGATGTTTTTGTTCTTTTTTCGAACGAAAAAATAGCCGTTGGCATTCAAAGAATATAGAGTGTCTCTGCTCCAAACGTCTTATGTCTTTTGGAGTTTTTGTTTTCTTTTGCAATAAATATTGTCGTTGGAATTCAAAATGTTATGCAATTATTTCCTTTCTTTAATATTAGTTACTGTTTGAATTTTCTCTTATATGCATACTAGCTGTTCAGCCCGGCTTTGCTCGGCCCTATGTACTGTACATAACTTTATGTGCATATATATATATATATATATATATATATATATATATTTATATATATATATATACATATATATATATGTATATATATACATATATATACATATATATATATATATATATATATATATATATATATATATATATATATATATTAAAAAGTTTGACTCATGTCCAGGTAACCTACATTTAAATTTCAAGTGTTTACACCCAAAATTGGTGGAAAAGTTTGGTAGAGTTAGCAAACATCAACTCTTTCAACTTTGACCTCTTGGCAGCCAAATTTTCACCCAAAACGGATTTTAAAAAGTTTCTGTATGTCTGATACCTTTATTTAGAAGACGCTTAAGCCCAAAATTGGCTGGATAGTTTGTTAGAGGTCGCAAAGGTCAAATCTTTTTAACTTTGACCCTTTCGTAGCCACTGCGCCACGTCTCTATCCACTGCGCCACAGGCACCTTCGACATTGAATCTCTACGATTCCAAGTGAGAATTGCCTCAAGATAGTGGTTTAAATCCTATTCAAAGCCGGCCAGAGGCTTACTTGGCCAAAACGTGTTGAGACGAGAACAACTATGGATGGCAGTAATTGTTGAGAATGCAGTTAGGAGATTCGGAGTTCCTATCCCGTCGCGGATACTCTGACGAAGGCTAGAGGAATAGTTTGCCGAAACGTCGTGAAAACAACAACTAAGAAAAATAGGGATAACTGTCGGCAATAATAAATTAATAAAACTCACGTTATTGTGTTTTTATTTCCCTTTGCGAAACTCAATCATGTTTTGCAAAGGTAAAAATAAACTTCCTCTCTAAAACAACGAAAATCTAACACTTTCAGGGGAGATAAAAGTGTCTCCCTAAATAAAACAACACAACTGCTTCATTTTAAAACTTTTACTGAAAAAATCAATTCAGGTGACTTGATTATGTAGAGCTAACATCTATTCAATGTAACCGCCTTCAGCCTCAATTACCGCCACAATACTGGTCCAGGAGGGAGCATACCTTTTCCACAAGTGCCGGTAGGAACTCGGAAAATACTCGGCAAATGGAAGCAATCAGGCGTGCTTTGGTGTTATGAGAGGTCATGTTGGTGATGCTCTCGACATATGACCAACGAAGTAGTCCAGCATGTTGAGATCGGATGAGGACGAGGCTGAATGAGTACTACATCATAACAATCCTTATGAAGGCAAGCCTGGGTCTCTTTGAACTTGTGGCCCGGTGCTGAGTCCTGCCGTTACACGCAGGGTCTGTCAGCGACCGTCTGATTGCACCAGGGGATCACAATACTTTTAAACATATCCAGGTAAACTTTGAAGCCGACTTTGAGGATGTGAGGTGACATCATGTGCCCTTCACTTGAAACCACACCAAAGACCATAACATTGTCTGGAAACTTTCTTTTCATCACAATGAGTATGTTCCTATAATTCGTGGCAGTCCAGTGATGCATTTTGAAGGCACTGGCAATGGTCCTGTTGTCATAACTTGAATCAATAAAGGCCATGAGTCATTCAGCAGCACATCTCCGATCTCATGCGTTGAACATTGTGTCACTTTCAGACATCATAGAAAGCTCCAATTGCTCTTTACACAACTGGCCAACTAAAAGATGGTTTGCAGCAAAAAAGGAAAACGAGTTTTCATCAAACGGAAACGGTATCATGTTATGTTTTCTAGGGTGACAATTGTATCGTTCCACCCTGTATTGAAATATAATATTTATCAAAAATTAATGAATTTGTGAATTCGGTATTAAATATTACGAAAAGCGTGATCTGTCGTTACAAAGCAAGAAATTTGAATAGTCAAAAATTAAAATGTATAAATATATCATATATGTGTGTGTTTGTGTGTGTGTATGTGTGTGCGTTCGTGTATGTGTGTGTTCGTGCGTGTGTATGTGTGTGTGCTCGTGTGTGTGTGTATGTGTGTGTTCGTGTGTGTATGTGTATGTGTGTTTCGTATGTGTGTATGGGTGTGTGTTCGTGTGTGTGTTCACGTGTGTATGTGTGTGTGTTCGTGTGTGTGTATGTGAGTGTGTGTTTGAGTGTGTGTGTGTGTATGTGTGTTTATGTATGTGTTCGTGTGTGTGTATGTGTGTGTTCGTGTGTGTGTTCGTGTGTGTGTATGTGTGCGTGTTCGTGGTGTGTTCGTGTGTGTATGTGTGTGTTCGTGTGTGTGTATGTACGTGTATGTGTGTGTTCGTATGTGTGTATGTGTGTATGTGTGTGTATGTGTGTGTGCATGAAGATAAAGAATGAATTATAGCTCAATATATATTTTTCTTGATTGCATCTTTTAACAACCTTACGGATAATCCGAGAACTTGTTTATTTATTTACCGTTAGTGCTTTACGTTCAGTGTAAACCATTATATAACTTCCTAAACATCTGATTCGATAAATTAGGACACGTGCATGGATATCAAATAAAGTACTAATTTTAAGATGAACGTATTAATAAAAAAAGATTTGAAAATAAAAGAAATCAATTTAATAACTAAACTATGAAGGAAGTGACGATAAATGTGTTGAAGGATTAATAAACAATGCTAGTAAATGCACGTTGAATATAGAATAATATCAATATTGAATTATTGAAAATATGAATACTAAAAATAATAATATTAATAACAATCACACAAAGACTATCAATTAAACTAACAATAGATGAGTAATACATAACTAAGATAAGATTCTCTATTACCAAAACTGTACGTCATCGCCTTAACAATATACTAATAAAGTGCCAAATCGGATACAAGTTCATTAATACAGATAACAGAATCAACCATCTAATGTACATGGACGACCTGAAACTTTTTGCAAGGACAAAAAAATAGAACAAGAGACCCTAATAAACCTTACAGTCAAGATATCGAATGGATTTCGGAATTAAAACCTGAGTCAACGGAAAGTATAGAACTATCCAATCGTCCGGAGATTAAGGCACAAGGTGAACAAAACATTTCTAAACATTTGGGAGTTATCGAAGCAAACACTACAAAAGCAATAGAAATGAATGAGTAAAGTTAAAGGGAATACCTACGAATAACAATTAACCTCCTAGAAATCAAACTATATAGTAAAAATCTAATAAAAGTTATAACCCCATATGCAGTGCCCATAGTAAGATATTCCGGAGAGTTTTTAGGGCGAAAGAAAGAAAAAAATGAGACATCTCGATGTGAGGACCAGGAAACTTATGACCATGAACAATGTACTAAACCCAACTGATGATGATGATCCACTCTGCACAAAAGAAATGTCGGAGGAAGAGGCTTCCTTTATATGAAATACCGTGTGAATGACACAAAAATGAATCAGGAAAATACGTAATGCAGAACACAGAAATGATAATTACTGTAGCAAGAGACACGGTAAAAAATGAACAAGACAGTAAAGAGAGGCAAGGATAAAAATGAGGAAAAAAATGAGAAGAAAACAAGTACACAGGCGGTTCATAAGGACATCAAAAGAGGAGACTAACGAAATCACTTAGGCGTTGCTACGTCAAGGAGACCTTAACAGAGAAACTGAATCCCTAATAACAGCCGCACAAGATAATGCGATTAGAATTAACCACATCAAAGTAAAGATAGCCAAGCCACAGGAAAACGGAAAATTCAAACTCTATAGACAAAGATACGAAACAATAAACCACATAATAGACAATGTAACAAACTAGACCACAAAGAATACAAGAGTAGGCACGACTAAGTGGAAAAGGCAATACACTGTGAATTATGTAGAAAACTACATCTCTAATACCCAAACAATTACTATAAACACATACCGGCGGAAGCACTTGAAAACGGAAGTCACAAAATCCTTTGCGGCACGGATATACAAACAGATAGGCATACCCAAGGAAGAATACTGAGTTTTGTAATAGTCTAAGAGAAAGAAGTCTTACCACATTGTAGACTTCGCCGTTCCAGCAGATTACATGGTGAATATCAAGGAGACGAAGGCGCAAGTAAAATGCACGGAACTAGCCAGACAGCAGAAGTTGGAAAATGATTCTATTAGTTGTTGTGTTAGATTTTCAAATCTTTACATTCACTTGAGAGATTATTTTACTGTTTCAATCAAACATATCGTATTTCTCTTCATTTTTTTATTTCATTCAAAGAATTTTCGCTTGGTCCCAAAGCCACCAGCGGTTAGAGGCCATTTTTGAGATGATTTATCTTCTCTTGACTAAATATATATTTCTGATCCTGTGCAGTTCTAGGAGGTGCATCTTCTCTCTCTTTTAAAGTGGGCTAGTTTATAGCTAATCCCTTGGAGCAGACCTAATGCCAGCGGGGCTACTTAGATATTTTTACAGGCCAGTGTGCTCTCCTTCTACAGTATTGGATATTCTTTCTGAACCCTTCGGCAAGGAGATAAATATATTTCCTGTAACCTGTGCAGTGTTTTAGTTTCGAAGTATTTTTAAAATTGCCGTTTTCTTTTAGAACAAAGAATATCATTTTATAGAATTATCTTATCTAATTTTCGTGAAATTTCAAAATAAACATTGCAATGAAAACAACCAGTTACGTAGCATTAGTATTAATATCGTCTGAGAATTAAATCCACACTATGCGTTCTGTAGTTTAAAATAATTGCTTAATATTTTACGGAATTTGCAGCACAAAAGTTGAACTTATATGCTTACTTTATCATAGATACTTTACACATCACATACTTAATCGGACTCTTCTTATCTTGGATGTCATTTTGACAAATTCTCAGATTATGTTTTTGAAATCTTTAGACAATGGTTTGATAATCGAGATTGTCTTTATCTCCATTTTTGTATGAATAGAAGTTTGTCTGCCTCTCTTAAATATTCAAAAACGGCTGGGACAATGTTTATAAAGTTTCACTCAAAGGTACTTCATGTGTCTGGCATTGTTCTTGTGTAGGCTTTGTATCAGGAAGTCTTCGATAAGTATCGATAATTAATAATTGAAATCATCTAATAAAAGAAGGAACAAGCGATTCAGAGCAGTTAACACATCACAAATGCATTTGAGAACTTTTATCACAAACCGAAAGGCCCGACATATAAATTCAACAGTAGGACTTTTAATATGATAGGGACACGTTCGAAATGAATGTACAATTGCACCATGATACTTGTATTTTTCATTTTTAAACTTAAATTCAAGCCATTATCACCACACAAGCAGTAAGGCCAGGCATATAAAATCAACAGTAGGTTCTTTGATATAACATGGACGCGTTCGAAATGAGTGTTTCTGTTTAGAGCAAAATTGAAGCAAGCATGATAATTTACCTTTGCATTTTAAACTTTAATTCAATTCATCATATATGAAATAATTCCATGAGATCAACAGTAGGTTCTCTACAGTGCAGTGTAGACTACAATGTATTGTGAACGATTGGCAATATGAATATGGAAGTGTAGACAATTCGTTGATCATCATTCAATCCTGGGCAATGTCGAGTCTCTCTGCTACTTTGGATTATTCAAACTGCTAATCCCGATTTGGTTTCTATTTTTGCAGCAGTCAAAATGATATAAATTCTCCAAATTAGTTATCGTCATGAAAAGAATTCCGAAAAATAGAACCACATATCTAGAAATATAAGTTGTAGGTTTAAACATATGTTATAGACATAAGCGTACGTGTTCGGTTTTAACGCAGAGCAATTAAATGCCTTTGTAATACAAAAGCTCCCATGAAATATTTAGCTGTGCATGTTTCTGTAAAAACGACACTTGACAAACTATTAATCGACACTGAAGTGTCTTTTGTGGTTAAAGTTGTGCAATTATCAACCACATCTCTTCTTAGTAAGCATTATTTTTAATCCCATTTGCAAGTGTATATAACACTGGAAACAATGCCGAAACAAGCTGAGAACTCGTATACCGCCTAATATTCCCAAGCGGTCACTCATCTGATACTGGTTTGGCTTTTCGTAACTTATCTTCGGTGATCTGACGGAAAATAGTGTATCAATCTAATAAGTTAGTATATAAATCTGTCAGTAAACATGGTAAACACTATTTTATTTATCTAATAGATCGTATGTAGATTGATGAACGTGTTTTGGTGGAATAAACTGGATTCGAACGTGGAGCACCCAGGTATCGGGTAATATTGTTGACAACATAACACAGTAAGCTTTTGTACTGTCTTTAGCATAGCCTTACTCTCGTGGCAGATATAACGGCTTCGTTATCGAATAGGACAATATTAACAGCATTTTATTTTAATTCTTGAGAAAGAAAATCGATGTGAGTTGTATTATTAGTCAGATAATCCTTATTGGAGTTCGTTTTTCTAGATAATTTTTTTTCTGGAAAGACATCAGGTACTTACAGAAAAAACTTATAAACATCGGTAAGTTAAAGTCATTCAATAAATCGAGCTGAACTTGACACAGCCAGGTTATCAGTCCATACCGTTAACCACTTACCCAACGTCACTTCTCTTTAACTATTGTTGTCTTCGTTTGCGAGTAAAATTACAGTGAAACGAAGACCACCATAAGACGAGTATACCGACTTACAGGCAGAATTTACAAACGAATTTAACCAACAGTGGCATAGAGAATAAAATAGTGTTCCTGCTTAGCGGGAGAAAAACTGACTAGGGATTTTATACAGAGAGACCCTATAATATAATTGAAAATACGAACGAAACGGGAACAGGTGTGAGTTTTGAAATTATCATCATGAGTCGTATGTTCCGCTTAGTGAAGATTGCGAACCCACATAACTTATTTTAAGCCATTCCTTCCCATCTAGGGCAAGTTGGTTGATGGACGTCCATCTGTAGAGAGATGGTCAATCAAAAACATTTTCTCTCCACCTTTTTGACGTTTTTCGGTGTTTTTGCCTTCTAACATACCCTCAAATCATAACGTTGACAGGCCAGGGATTTATCGTTTGACATTGCCAAAATGTTTAAGGGTTATTCGTTTGATTTTATCAAATAGAGAGTGTACGGAAGTAGTTTGACAGAGGAATGATATTTTCCGGGGGTGTTTTTTACGATAAGACTAAGTCCTGTAATGATTTTGAAACACTTCAATGCGATGGGCTAGTTGTTTAGTCCATGTGATACAAGGCACCCTTTTAGAATGATACTGTACCACCCAACGCAGTCCGATTCTGCATTTCAATGTCGTCCCGTGATAAATGGAGAAAATTAAATTCATGCCCTATATAAATGAATTGAGTGACCGCCTTAATGGTTTTACTGTGAATAGTCATGTGTAGATTAAACTGTAGTTTAGATGTAGACATACATTCTGTTTTCTCTAGGTTTATTTCTATCCCATCTCCTTTGCATTCATTACTGATACATTAACAAAAACTAGAGGTTTATGTGTGCATTCATTAACAAGAGCGATGTTATCAGCGTAGGAGAGGTTGGAGAGGATTTTTCCACCAATAAAAACCCCGCTTTACCAAACCTCTTCAGTCTTAAGCATAATTGAAATTATATTTATAATTTATTACCTGATGTCTACTGGAGTTTTACTTAGATGTAAATATCAGCGCCAAGTTTTGACTTCGGTTTATGTTCATCTTGTCGTGCAAACTGTGCTATCAATTGGCATCCATTCAGCAACGCTGTGACTCCGACTGAATCTCATCACTTCAATCAACTTTGCCTTTCTGTATATACGAGTGTATGCTTGTCTGTATTTATATGCATACGTGTATGCATGTCAAAATATGTATGGATGAGTGTATGCTTATCAGTATCTTTCTATCGCCTTAACATTTTCCCTCCGTGTCTCATAAATGTGTCGAAAGTACCTCATTTAAAAAAAAAGAGGCTAGCATTCCTGAAACAAGTCCAATTACGAGTGCCAAGTCCGCTAGCGTATAGAGTACTACCCTCAGCTGTTTGCGTGTTTCATTTTCATTCTCCGATTTCCGCGCCGCCCCTGGAATTGTTTATGAGTGTCTAACACGTTTTTAATACATATGCAAATTTAAATGTAAATTCTATTTTCGACATTTATAATTGAGATAAGTCCACCAGATACAGCCAATGTATACTGCCAAAATGATTGAAGTACGCACGCACACATACGCACACTCACACACATATATGTTATACTCTCTCTCTCTCCGTACATATATATCTATAAATGTATGTTATTCTCTCCTCACACACACATATATATATATATATAGAGAGAGAGAGAGGGGGGGGAGAGAGATAAATAAATGTCAGTTGGAACTATTTCGCAGGGCACATTCAATCTAAGGCTATTCTCTTTTATATTACAACAATACTACAAAGAAAAAAATTCTATTCCTCTTTACAGACGTAAAATCCTTGACAAAGTCCGTCTGTACGCAAAGCGCTTTGGGTTTCGTTTCTTTTTTTTATTTTCGTGATTTTTTTCTCTTCTTTTAATCGACTTTTTTTATTTTATTACATTCCAAACTCTGTTCACTTTTTTTTTCCTCTGGTTATATTACACTTCGTGATTTTTTAATCGACTGATGTATTATTTAGTTATTTATGTTAACATCCGATTATGAGTCATTTATTTCTCGTTATTTTAAAATTTTGCTATTCGAATATATATGTATGTATATATATATATATATATATATATATATATATATATATATATATAAGACAATGAAGAAGAAATGTTAAAAAAACATTTTAAAAAAGAGTTAAAAGCATATTTAATTTTAGAAAGGAAGCACAAAATAAGTGGATAGTCCTTAATCCGCGAAGTTTCGAAGATATACTTTCCTTCTGTTCAGAGGGTAGGAATCAGAAAAATGCTTGATCGGATTTTGCTTGCAAAAGTATTTAATGAAACTACAAGTAAGTCATAGATATTGCTTGGTAAAAAATAGTGAAGCAGAGGGAATATGGTGCAGAAAAAGGTGATTTCATGTGAATGGATAGTCTGGTGAAAAGTGAAATAACGGTAAAATCCCAAAAAGTTCATTAAATTTCCATTTCCACAAGTAAAATCCAAGGGAATCGCGTTAATGGAATATGGTTCAAAATAACCCAAACGGACTATAATATATATATATATATATATATATATATATATATATATATATATATATATATATATATATATTATTGAATAGCACAGAATTATTCTGTTTTACAATTTCCCTTTTTATCTTCTCCAATCTCCGAATAGTCCTTTTTGTGTTCTTCTCGAAATTGTATATGTTGGATCCATAATCGCGAGCGCTTTCGGCAGAAGTATTTCTATCATCCTCAGGCATATTGTAGAAATAAAAGTAGAATTTTTTTTTTAATTTACTTATATATACATTTTTCCAAGTCACGTGGTAGCTTGTTACAAGTAAGTTGGGCGGACTTTTTTTTTACATATATTAAACACATTTATATATACAAACACATATATACATTTTCAAAAATTTATCCGAAACATTTCAAAACGTTCGGCTGCACTCATAATTAATATTATTTATTTGAAGCTTCTTTGTTTTAATGTACAATGCTTCCAGTATTCTTAGCCTATTTACATTTCTCTCACTCTGCAATACTATTGTATTTTTTACCATAATTCTTCGAAATTCCGAATGGTGGCAGCCATGTCCCTTCAAATGTTATGATATGGAGCTAGAGTCAGAGAGGTGGAGAGTCAATCTTCGCGACAATGTGTTAGTTGTTGAACCAATGTAGCTACTAATATTGGAGATACACTCCCCTATTGGGCAACTAAATGTGTAACTATATTGGTTATTTCCAACAGGTGATTTGTTTGCGAAATGTTGTATTTTATTACAAGGCTTGTTGCCTGTATTTTTTTATAATATGTAATAATTTTTATTATTATTATTATTATTATTAGTAGTAGTAGTAGTAGTAGTAGTAGTAGTAGTATTGGAAGCCACGTACCTACGGATTATATTTTTAAGAATACTCTAATCGATTTTTGAGTTCTTGTGTAACTGGTTACGGTAATATATATTAACAGGTTGATAATTTTCTTGAAAATTACTAATGGCTAGTTTTATTTCTTTATCTACAAGAGAGTTAGGGAATTGATTCTTTACTAACACTTGTTTTATATTTTTTAATTCATTAAAGAATATTTTTTTTTGCTTGAGGAAATCACCTTTGCACGATGTATAAGATTCCTTATTATATGTTTTATGACGGAATGGAAATTCACTTTTAAAATTTAAAATACAGGAATTAACGGATGTGGGTTTTTTTAAAAACGGAGATGATAAATTCGTCGCTACTAGAGTCAATAAGAACGTCTAAAAACGAGATTTTATTATTAGTACTTAGTTCATATGTAAAGTTAAGAACTGAATTATTCTGAAAGATACCCTTTAAATATTCTATTTCCTCTGTGTTATTGACAAGAATTAGTATATCGTCTACATATCGAACGTAAATAGAAGGTGTCTCTATTAAATTAAATACCTTGTTTTCTAGATCAGCCATATGAAAATTACTAAATTTTGGTCCCAATACGGCACCCATGGCCACGCCATCCACCTGTGTGTATATATTTCCCAGATGATCAAAAATGGGACTTTGGTTGTACACATTACTAATAACTTTTTTAGGATTATTGAGCTCATTTTAAGTGGAGGAAGGGTCGGATTGTTATATATTGTTCTCTATGATAATTTAATTGTTTCGTTCACTGCTATATTTGAAAACAGATTTTCAACATCTAAAGAGGCGGTGATTTTATTGTCGATTTTAGTTACTTGTAGATTTTACACTGTATTTACAAGGTAAGTACGGTGTGATGAGTTCATTGATTTTTTTAGTTAAGTTATATATTGGTGTTGTCACCTGTGAAATTATGGGACGAAGTGGGAAATTAGTTTTATGTGTATTTATGTTGCCATATAAATATCCAGGTTTATAATCTCCAATTATTAGTGGGAGTTTTAAATTATCTATTACAGCATTATTCGCGGTGATAAGTTTGTTAACTTGAATTTTAAGATCATTAACATAGCTTTTTTTAACTTTCTTAAATTTTCTGGGATCATCCAAAATTGATTGGAGTTTACAAAAATATTCAGTTTTATTAAGTAGTACATACATATAGGTTTTAAATTTGGGTGTTTTTTTAGTTCATTGGCAGCTTTTTTAAATTATCAGTTTAAATAGTTATAGATTTTTTAATCTATTCTTCATAGCCTCAGCCCTAAGCATATCCTTAATACCTGAATGTGTAGTAATTTTCTGTTCGTTTTCTAGGTTAACAAGATTTTCATATAGGAGTTCTATTTCGGCCTTTTTATTTTGGTGGTTGTAAGTGCTACATAAATGAAAATTAAGTCCGAGTGCTAGAAATTCTTTTTTATGCTCTGTTAGTTCTTGGTTGGAAAGATTAATATAACTTTGCGTTTGCTGTGGGAGTAATATGTTGCCTTTGTACAATGTGTTCAGTTTCTTTTGTAAAGTTGTTCTATGTGAGAGTTCAAATTGATTAAGAATTTCCGAGAGATTGTGTTGGATTTGGGTAAATTGATCTGCCGTAATCATATTTTTAGTTGGTTTTCTAGATCAAGGACTTCAGAGTTATAGTTGTTTATAAGTTCATGGGCAATGGCAATTCGCCGCTTAATTAAGTTGACTCTGAAATTCCATATGCTGGTTTCATTTTGAGCAGCTGCGTCGTGCAGTTTAAATTGTGTATATTTAGGCAGCATTTTCTCATTTAGACAAATATTATTGAATGGCACGGAATTATTCTGTTTTACAATTTTCCTTTTTATCTTCTCCAATCTCCGAATAGTCCTTTTTGTGTTCTTCTCGAAATTGTATATGTTGGATCCATAATCGCGAGCGCTTTCGACAGAAGTACTTCTATCATCCTCAGGCATATTGTAGAAATAAATGTAGAAATTGTTTTTTTAATTTACTCATATATACAGTTTTCCAAGTCACGTGGTAGCTTGTTACAAGTTAGGTGGGCGGACTTTTTCTTTATTTCGAGAAGAATGCATAAAGGACTATTCGGAGATTGGAGAAGATAAAAAGGGAAATTGTAAAACAGAATAATTACAAAAGTAGTGCAGTAGTTATAATTAATAAGAACTATAAAACAAAAATTTTAGAATCACTAGGGAACGAAAATTATTACAAACCAATTAGCTCTAACATAGACGACACAACTATATCTAAAATAACAAAACTCTGCACAACATACAATAGTACATTAAATTAAAAAAAAAGACTTCCTTACAAACTTCACAACAAAAACAAACATCTTCTATGGGCTATCCAAAATACACAAATCTAACCAGGTAAGACATGGCATCAACATACAAAAGTCGGAGTACATAAGCACCCCAAACCCCAACTATTACAGCCCTTCGCCAATCTAGTCAGAAGTTTTGTAAGAGATGACACGCACTTCCTTAGCTCCCTACCATAAACAGTAGACGATGGGACAATACTAGCCACATTCGATGTTTGCAGCCTATATAGCAATATCCCACACAATCTAGGAAAAGAAGCTATCGCATATTGGATTGACAAACATACACAGACTTTACACCCCAGATTCAATAAACAATTCGTGATTGATAGCATCGACATAATCCTCAATAACAACTCCTTCCAATTCAATAAAGACAACTACATCCAAATACTAGGCACAGCAATGGGTACTAAAATGGCACCGACATATGCCACCCTTACACGCGCCTTCCTAGAAGAGACCCTTTATGAAAGGATAGAGCAAAAGTACGGGTACAATATACAAACACTCTTCATAAAATCTTGGAAAAGATACCTATACGACTGCTTTATCCTCTGGGGGGATATCAAAGAACTCCACACTTTGCTACAAAATCTACACCCAAAAATAAACTTCACACTAGAGCAAAGCCCCACAGAACTACCTTTCCTAGATATCCTAGTAACAATCAAAAACAACAACATAATCATAGAAATCTACCACAAACCCACGGACACTCAACAATACCTCCACTTCAAAAGCCACCATCCTAGAAACTGTCTAAAATCAATACCATACGCCCTAGCACATAGAGTCTGCACCATAGTAACAGACAGACACCTCCGTTCAACTAGACTGAATGAACTACAAATAACACTGCGGAAAAGAGGATATCCACTACCACTAATACAGAAAGGTATTGAACTGGCTGAAAAAATTCCAATAGACCAACTAAGAATCCCAAAAGAACACAACAAAGAACAAATTTTAGCATACGTCTCTACACACAACACAAACAACCCAGAATTATTCATACAGATAACAAAAACCTAATAATAGAAGGTAACACATACACATTAAAAAACCCAGCACAAACATTCAAAATAAAAAAGGATCATCATTGCACCTCCAGAAATGTAGTATATGCACTAAGATACATACAACAAATCCTACATAGGCTCCACCAAAAATTTCAGCAATAGAGTGGCCTTGCATAAGAGCAACATCAAAATTGCAGATAACAGACACCTCTATGTTTCAAAACACGTACACACATGTAGTGGAAACAGCTTCAAAATAATGCCAATCTTCCAAACAGACAATTATTTTTATTTATTTACACAGGAAAAAACTTCATCACAAGATTCACTCCTGAACTGAACAGAGCCTAATATCAACACACAAAAACATGAAATGCAAGGCACACTCGCATGCACATCCATATACATATGCATATACACACCCACACATAAATCAGAACCGACACATTAAAATACACAAGCGCGCGCATACAACCACACACAGACATAACACCTCTATCTCTAATACAACACACTGAACAATACCAACCCTATTTAACCTCGAAACCAACAACACTAGGAAACACCTAGAACCATAGTATATTATCTGTTCCAACACTTCGCTCCCTCTTCAGTCTATCATCCCCTCCCATACCTATACCCCTCCAATTGGCCCCTCCCCTCTGGAGAACAAAATCTTCCCCACAATAGGAACCGATCCTGGGTCTGGCCATACCCACATGGGGAGACAAATAAATAGAAACATTACAAAATCCCCTATACATATTTTTAAATACACCCCTCTATCTAAACAAACATTATATAAAGAATACCCGAAAAGACTGAAACGAAAAATCACAATACTAAAATCCAAGAATCCAAAAAATAAATATCAAAATAGAATGGAAGCACCCCTAACCTTATTTCAGAAGAGCTGGTCCCCTCTCCTCACACATACACATTAGTAACGACCTTGTCAGCGGCCTCGACAAGCCCAATAAAGAGTAATAAAATTGAACATTCCAATGAATAGTAGACACTTACACGCTTCTACCCCTTGGAAACACTTCAAATGAACTACGAAAATGCCATTTTTACATGTCCAACACATTTGAAAATAATTTCTGACGTGGACGCTTCACAGAACGTTTGAAACGCGTAAAAACGATTTCAATGATTTAAAAACATTATTATAATGATCCAAACATAATTCTCAATGAAAAACCAAGACACGGAATAATAAAATAATGTTAAAAAATACACATTGTTGGTGACTACCCCATTATTAATATATATATATATATATATATATATATATATATATATATATATCATGATTCTTTTAGGTTTGAATATACTGTAAACCTATGTTCACGGGACTGTGTACACGTTGGAATTCATTTTGCCCCCAATAATGTAAGATAAATTTAATTTGAACCCTAACACATCGTGTCCTTATAATCTGCTCCAAATCAAAATTGGATGAGGAATTAAAAATAATGTCTGACACCTTCTCCAAAAATGCGTACCCTTGGATGTGATTAGATCAATTATACAGTGGAAAATAGCAGAGTCCTCTGTAACTAAAATTCAAACGGTAAATAAATGCCCAGTATATCTGCGTTTACCTGGCTAGAGGGCAGTAAGTGAGAAATTTGCAAAGCAAATCAGTTCAGCAGTGCAAAATTGTTATTTTGCTTCAAATGTATGTGCTGTGTTCTCTACGAGAACGTTAATGCCATCCTCTCGAAAAGATGTTCTACCGCCCCCATCATAATAATAATGTAATTTACAATTTTGAATGTAGTTGCAGTGCCAACTATGTGGGTCCAATAACATTAAGAGTGTATATATATATATATATATATATTATTATTATTATTATTATTATTATTATTATTATTATTATTATTATTATTTAATCACATAAATTAATATACAAAAATAAAATTTTATGCGTAAATTTTCAGTATTTACTTCAACAGTGCTCGATACATACGTAGAGCTCGGTAGTAAGTTATGAAAATAGATATGGCAATAAACTACACAGAAGATTCCGCGTTTCATTCTCGTGATAATTCGTCAGGCTTATACATAATCCTGACGAATTCTCACGAGAATAATCTGTGTAGCTTAATTGCCATATATATTTTCATAACTTACTATATATATATATATATATATATATATATATATATATATATATATATGCATGTGTGTGAGTGTGTGTGAGTGTGTGTGTGTGTGTGTGTGCGTGTATATATGGAGAGAGAGAGAGTGAATGAAAGCCATATCACCACAAGTCGCCTTGTTTATATATGATCAAAACAAACATCGCTTTTATATCAGTAAATGAGACTCCCTGCGTTTATTTATCTCAAACACAATTTATAGTGTCACAAAATGATCCCTATAAACACTATATTGAGTCTCGTTTGTAACAATTATGACTGATCGATAGTGTAGCCTACACTAGAAATCACATATCATTTTGTTCGCCATTAAAATTGTCATTTAAAATCTCGTGCTCGCAATTAACCGATAGCATCCAACACGTGCACTTTACTTGCCTGCCCGCAGAGAATATAGCCTTAGCATTTCGATTGCTGAAGTAAAACCACATGTGGCAAGCATCGAACTTGGCAAATATTTATGCGAAGTAAAGATTTAAATTACCTGCATGAATAATGGCCATGCAAGATTAATATTGATGGAAATTACACTGCAGTTCCTCGATGTTGAATAGCTTGAAAAACACGTGTAGATTCGAGGGAGGCTGGAGAGATAAGATCATCGGGGAGCAGACAATTTCATATTGTTAATTGTAGGCGTGAATTAGTGAGTCGGAATCGTAGGAATTTGTTGTAAAACGAACAGCGAGGTTTCAGACTTGAACCAGCCGACAACTATAAAGAAATTTAGCCTAAAACCATGAAACATGTACTCGAAATAAACCTGGAAATCGTATTATTTGGATTCATCGCACAAATCTTGCGTGTGATTTTGACAACGTTTCGGTCGATGTAACCTCCGACCTTCTTCAGATGTATCTTGTTCGAACTGGACTCCTTGTTTACTTCACAGGGGTAGCATGCTCTTGTTTCGGCAGTCATGACTGGATAGAGGTCCTCAGTAAGTCGAAATTGTATTTTTTGAATGATATGAATAACAAATTGTAATTTCAAAAATTCTGAAACGTAAAATCTGTAATGTTTTAAAATATTTGCCAGAAACAAATCTGGCATGTGTTTAAGCATCTACTAAAATCAAGAGCCATAGTAATAAAATGTCTTACTTTGTATTGGCCACGTCGTATTACTGTTGTTGTTTTTACGACACGGATCTCTAATCTGTTTCCATGATTGCCAAAAAATAATAAAATCATTTTACTACTCTTTAGATTACTCAACTTCAAATGTGATTTTTAAAGTGTACTAGTAGGAGGGGGAGCCCGGCTTTGCCCGGTCATAAAATGCGCTTAAATATCATATTTTAATTTGTCCTGATTCCGTATATATTATTATAGAGTCAGCATTTCAAAAGTAAAAAATAATTCTTTAGGTGGTATCAGCTAGAACCGAAACCGACAGAAAAAACTTCAGCATTCAAAGCCAATGACATTAGCAATAGAGCAACGTGACACAGATACGAATTGATAAAATGAATGTACAAAATGTGTAACAATCTGAACTCCAATCTCTGGTCCCCCCTCGCCAATCTTTCACGAAAAACACCCGTCTAGCTGAATCCACTGTGAAAAATTTCCCCCACTCTATATCTGTGCCTAAATCAAAACGCAGATTCCATGAACAAAGCTTCTTTCTTAGAACTGCACGCCTGTGGAACTCTGTTCCGTCTGCCTGCTTCCCTCCGGACTACAACTTGGTTGTCTTCAAGTCCAATGTTAACAAATTCCTAATGAACCGCCCCCTTAAGTAAACATATCAGCAAATCTCCACACTAACGTAATGTACTTGCAATAACCCTTATCCCTGAGTGGCTTCCGGGCCTTGATAAGTGGTGATCACTGTGTAAAAAAAAAAGAAAAAATTCCAAACTTGGCATCTTTTTGACCCCTTAAAACTATTTCAACTGTCTAAAGACCCATAAATGAACGGTCCATAAAACATCCAATCATTTGGGACACCTAGCGCCGCTCTACGACTTTTAGTTTCAGAGAGGATGAGTTTGAAAGTATGGGGAAAGACAGGCACACTTATATAATTTAATATATTAGATAATGATTATGTATATATACGCATTATATATATATATATTATAAGTACCTTATATATATATATATATATATATATATATATATATATGAAGTAATAGCGTTCGTGTGTGCGTTTGTCTATGTGTACAACTCACTATGATCAAAGAAATATAAAGTGTCTATAGTGTGTGTACACCTCTCCTGGTCAAGAAATATTAATGGCCATTGTAGGATACTTCTGTCAAAGGAGACATTTATTTTTATGTGTAGCTTCTAGATATAGCATTCTTCACATCACATATACATCGACTGAGTTATGGTTATTAGCATATCACATTAAATTAAATCATTTTAAATAATTAGCTCGATTATATTACTTATTCGACATAATAGTCTCGTTAATATTGTACTATTTAAAAATATGATTTAAAATGTAATTATTTAGTTTATTTCATTTCAATTTATATTTTATTTAACTTAAATTTACTTATTATTATCGTAAATCTGAAATCTTTTAATTTTCAAACCAGAAAGCCAAGGGGAATAACTGTGATAGTTTAATTCTTTGAGCACGTTATTAAATATTTTCTATAATCGATTTGTTTTCATTTCGAAATATTCTTCTAAGTTGAATTATTATTTTTTTATCATTTTTAATTCGGAGGTAATTTTTCTTTCGTTTATTCTTAATTTTTAAGTAACCTTTAGGTACTCATGCAGAGAGTGAACTAAGAGTCCACCCGGCTTTCTCCGGAACATGACGCAAACAGCCGGAGTAAACCGAGCGTCACTGAGGAAATTAAGCCGAGCGTCGCCGATGAAAGCATAACAAGAAAAGAAGAAAACCTACCTTAAATTTTATTAACTGTAAAGAAAACTTTTATAACAATATTTTTTGTTTTGATTTTGCTATATATATATATATATATATATATATATATATATATATATATATATATATATATATATAATTAAACGTGGACATATGATTTTAAAAAATAGCGCGGATCACTCTCTGCATTAGCACCATATATTTTTTAGACAAATAATGTTAAAGATTTTTTGGTCAACGTAAAGTTTCTTTCCAACTCTTCAAAAAACTTTAAACTGACGACATTTAAAGGTTTTCGGTGTTTTTTTTTTATCAAGGCCCGGAAGCCACTTGGGTATATTTCAGCTAGACGGCTGTTTTCGTGAAAGATCGGCGACGGGAGACCAAGGATTGGAGCTCAGATGAGCACCTGCCATGGAAGTAACGATAAAACAAAGGCTCGCAATGTCTCTCCTGTGGTGCTGAAAACGAATTTCACATTTAAATTTTGGACATGATATGAAGAAATTACTTTTCAAAAAGTGGGGGATCACTGTCCTATATAAATTTTACGTAAAATGAGCACCCACTTTCTGGCCGCCTAATCATTTCTTCATATCATAATTCGTTTTTAGCGCCCCCGAAAGTAAAATGGGTGTATTAAATATAAATAAACCGTGTAGGACATTTCGGGTGAAGTGTTCTAAACTATTTACTGTGAAGATTCATAGTTATTTTACTTGAGAAATGTGTTCATGTGGTTGCTTAGGAAGATTTGAAGGGAGATAATCCAATTAAGTTGTAAAGTACTGCCAGTTAATTCTGTTTTAAACTGGGTCTAAGTGTTTTTCACCCATAAATGCAGGAGCAGACATCTTCCCACCTGAGTAAAACACACTTGGAGCAGCGATTAATAACAGATGCGGGTTAAACACAACCCATTCCTTTAGATAAAAAACTTAATTTATATACTTAATTTGTTAAATAAGCCATTATAGCTCATTTTGGACCTATCTGATTAAAATAATTATTAAATCATAGTCGCCTTCAAGTAATCAATGACCGAAAACACAAATGGCCTGAATTACCTCCCTTTAACCAGAATAAGAAACAAAATCGACCCAGTTTCAAGCAGAATTAACTAGCAGTACTTAACAACTTAATTGGATTATCTCCCTTCGAATCTTCCTAAGCAACGATATAAAAACATTTCTTAAGTAAAATAACTATGAATCTTCAGACAGTAAATAGTTTAGAACACTTCACCCGAAATGTCCTATAAGGTTTATATATATTCAATACACCCATTTTACTTTATTCTCATATTCAATCAAATTCTAAACTGAAAATGTGTATTATATCCATGTACCAATAGAACGATAATCTATAAACATTACTTGGCACTAATACGAAACTAAAACTAATCGTAACATTTTTACAAGTTTGTTACGGCCATAATATAAATATAGATACCAAACTTTTAAAAATTCTTTTTACAAAAAATCAATCATTAAAGGGAAAACAGTGTTTATGTCTTTAGCCCAACAAATGGGATACATTTTTTTTTAAATTATTTTTTTAAATGGCTAAGCGACCCCCGTAAAAACTTCACATAACTCTGTTCTTAAATAAGGATACGTAAATTAGGCGATACATTAATATTTAAATGGGCTTTTCCATAACCACGACCAAGGTAAAGGTTTCTAGCATGATTTTCCCGTTAGGGATTAACCCTCCCCAACCCCGCCTTTTTTCTTTCTATTCAAAAAATGCTACATTGCCTAAAGTGTGTTTAATCATAATGTTTGAAGAAATGCTGTTTTTTGAAAATTTTCAAATGATATAATGCTTGAAATTGTCGAACTAGACATTGAAACAATTGTAACGTAAAATGAAATACACTTTTTTTGCCATCAACACCTTGTCTGGAAGTCTTGATTTTGCGCACACAGTATATTAATTCTCAATTATGAAACGTGATGATTTTGTAGCTTAATCCTTAAGTCAACCATTTTTGGCTTAAACCCATTAGTATATGAAAATTTACTGAATTACACGAACTCAGTATATTACATATAAGTCTATCTCTCTCTCTCTCTCTCTCTCTATATATATATATATATATATATATATATATACATTTACATACGCATATATATATACATTATACATACGTATACATAATGTATATACATAATATACACATACCCGTCTACCCCACCACAAGGGAAAACAGTTTTTATGTCTTTTTCCGTATGCGTAGCGCCGGGAAGATTTCCGAGGACACCCGGTCTGTGAAACCCCACTATTTTAGAGACATTCAAATAAGGACGTATACAAATACACACACACACACAAACATACAACCACACACACACACACACACACACACACACACACACAAATGTTTTTAATATGTTATACGTCCCCTCTTCTGGAAATAGGGTACGATTACGAATATCTCCAATATCAATTAATTCTTATACTTTATGTATTAAAACCAATGATACGAATATTTGAGAAATATTTGGAATCAAGTGCTCCCTTGTGGTTATTTGGGATCATAGTAAACCAGCTTTTAGTCTGCCCTCTATCAAGGCTGGAGGTTTTAGGGGAAATATCAGATATTTTTAATTCAAATGAAAAACAATGAAAACAATATATATATATATATATATATATCTTATAATATAAAGCTGAATGTATGTGTGTGTGGGTGTCTGTGTGTGTCTGGTCACAAATAGGCTCATACAGGGTTGACTATTTTTAAAAACTGATTACATATAATGATAGAAGATATGTCGAGACACAGGAATGGGTATGTTTGATCTGGAAGAACGGTGGTTCATTAAAATTGTTGGGTCTGCGTTCGCGCCTGGTCCACAAAGTATGGAAATAGAAAATTTAAAAAGTAAAAAAAAAACGTTTACAAGTGTTTTTGATATAGATGTACATAAGAATACTTTGATAAGTATGTTTTAACTTAAACAGGGATGGTATAATAAAATTGTGGAGTCTGCGTTCGCGCCCGGCCTCCATAGAATGGAAATAGACACAAACTTTAATAAAGACTTTTCATATCTATCTGCATAAGTATACTTTGATAATTATGCTTCAGTTTGAAGAAATATGGTATAATAAAATTATGGTGTTCGTTCGCACCTGACCTCCATAGAATGGGAATATGTCACAAAGTTTAACAAGGTTTTTTAATATAGATCCAAAGAATATTGTGATAAGTGTTTCAGCGTGAACAGATATGGTATAATAAATTATGGGGTTTATCTATTTTATTTTTACTTTCATCATATTTTGCTTTGGTTTTGATACCCCCAAATTCAACCCAAATTTACAACCATTCCTTTTCGTAAACTATCATACTTTATTAAATCAGAGTCCATTTTCTGTAGGCTGTTTTTCAACCCAATCAACGACAGGAACTTTTTTTTTTTTTTTTATTACATTTTCACCCCAAACAAGGCACATTGCCATTTTAATGTAGGGGGCTACTATCAGGGGAAACATCTACAGGGGTATTATGTAGGGATTAGGGCAGCGAGATGTTGGTTCACGTTGCACTTGAACTTATGCATGTCAGTACAGTTGGGGAAGCAGTGACCTGGAATGGAATTCCAAAGTCTAGCAGTTCTGGGGAAGAAACTACTGGAGTAGAAAGATCTTTTACATCTAGGGATCTCTACAGTGTGGGGGTGGGATTTTGTAGCTTGTCGTGTCTGTCGAGGGGGCACAAGTGCTTACAGTTCTTCAGAGCATTCACCATTATAATACTTGTAGAACAGGCAGAGGGATGCAACGTTTCGACGATGGGACAGAGGCTGAAGTTTTGATGCAAGTTTAGGGCCTATCAGATTTGCGACTCTCTTTTGAACCCTGTCAATGAGCGAGAGACTAGTAGCCGATGCACCGGCCCAAATGTGACAGCAATACTCCATACATGGGCGAATAGTGACCTTATAGAGGTACAGGATACTTTCGGGTGTTAGAAGTTTTCTAGCACGGTAGAGAGAGCCTACCTTTTTCGCAGCGGCCCTGGCAATGCCCTCGATGTAATTGTTCCAGCTCATGTTTCCTGTGAACGTTAGGCCAAGGAGCTTGAAAGACGTACTCTCAGCTAAAGAGTTGTTGGCCATTGCTATAGGTAGTAGAGAGGGTTTCTTGTAATTATTGAATGAAACCAGTTTTGTCTTGGTGGCATTGAACGTTACCATCCATTTTTGTCCCCATTCCACTACTGATTTGAGGTCATCCTCTAGTGTTTCTGCAATTACTTTAGATATATGTTCATTTGTTTTCCTGTCGTGCCTGCTATAGAGTGTGGTGTCATCCGCATATATACCCATCTCAGAGGCAATTTTGTCGGGGAGGTCATTTATGAATATCAGGAACAGCAGAGGACCAAGGATAGATCCCTGGGGCACTCCCGCATTTATATTATATTGTTTAGACGTACGACCGTCGAGGACAACCTGGATTTTTCTCTTATCTAAGAAGGATTTAATTATGTTAAGTATTCTACCAGTGATACCGTAAGATCTAATCTTCCCGAGGAGACCCTCATGCCATACCCTGTCAAAAGCCTTAGATATATCTAGAGCTACCGCTCTGCCCTCTCCCGCTTTGTCCAGTGAATGGTATATGCGTTCAGAGATTACAGTGAGGATGTCTGCCGTGGAACGGGCTTGTCTAAATCCATATTGATGGTCGGTCAGAAGTTTAGCATCTGTAAGGTGCTGGACTAGAGCATGGTTAATTAAGGTCTCAAATATTTTGGCAAAAAGTGGGAGGAGGCTAATAGGGCGATAATTTAATGGGTCAGTTCTTTCGCCAGAATTCTTGAATACTGGTACCACAGAAGCAGTTTTCCAACAGGTCGGAAAGCAAGATTCATTAAGGCATTTGTTGTAGAGTTTGGAGAGAACTGGAGCTACTTCGGCTGAGCACTTTTTTAATAGCACAGCTGGGATGAGGTCGGGTCCACATGCTTTGGAAGTGTCAAGGTTTTTTATGATAGCATGCACCTGAGCAGGGGTGATTTCCAGATCGTCTAGCGTGGCGTCTGTCCGCATAGGAATGTCAGGTAGGGGGTGGTTTAGAGGGTCCAGTGTAGAGTTGGAGGCAAACCGACTGGCAAGCATGTTAGCCTTCTCGGTTGCTGCGCAAAGAACCTCGTGATTGTTGGTTAGTGGGGGAATTGTTGATTGCCCATTATTTACTACACTGTTGTAGATTTTCCAGAAGTCACGAGTTCCTAATTTTTGTGCTTCGATGCGTTTTTTAGTGGTTTCCGTAAATTCCCTCTTAGCTTAACGTTACTTCTAGCTTCTATGCACTTTTGTCTGTTTGAACTGGACTTATGTCGGTTAAACCTGCGGAATGCATGCTGCCTTTGAGCAATGGCAGTTGCGCAAATCGAAGTAAACCATTGGGGAGAGTGGGGCTTGCTATAAAATTTCCGCATGGGAACATTCGCTTCGATTGCAGTTTTGAACCATTCAGTGGTCTCAGTTGCACACTGTTCAGCAGGAAGAGAAAAAATATTTCCCCATGGGGCGTCTCTGATAAGATCTCTGATAGCTTCCCAGTCAGCCTTTTTATAATATCTCGTTGTTTTGAGCACTGGCTCTTCAGTTTTGGGTCTGGAGTTTAGGGCGATTTCAACCATTATTACCGCATGATCAGCGTTCCCAAGTGGGCTGTCGGCTTTCGTTACACAATCATCAGGAACTGTGGTCAAAAACAGATCTAATAGTGATGCGTGTTGCTCTTCCTGATCAGGGAAGCGGGTTGGGAAAGTAACAATTTGCGATAGGGAGTGAGATACAGAGAAGCTATGAGTTGCGCTGCCTGCTGCATCTGTATAAGTAGAGAATCCAAGCCAGTTTTTGTGATGGACATTAAAGTCACCAAATACATGTACTTGGGCGCTAGTGTCGAAGGAGAGTGCTGTGTCTATGCTGTCAGATACTTTGTTTATTATGGTGCAGTCTTGGGTCGAGGGAGAGGGAGAGCGGTAGATAAGCGGTTTGATAATATATATATATATATACATATTAATAATTGCTCAGTAGGTTAGCATTGCATTGTCCTGGTGAGTTGAAAGTTCATACTTTTGAGACATAGGCTTTAGGTTTTTAGCCGGTTGAATGGCCGCGTCCTTTATCGAAACGAAGTAAGTCCATTCCACCGTCGGATTTCGTCGCGGTTTGCTTGATCTGTGTTGGTTAACAGAATTTCTTGTGTATGGGCGTTTTCTCAGTTGCCGGAGTGTTTTTTTCTCTCATGCAGGGGGCTCGGGTTTCGAAATCAGGGTTCGGATGTGTCTAACTGATTGGCCCAAATGGGGGCGAAACTCGAGTCCTGGACGTCCGGTTTATTGGCTGTTATTCCTCGGTCTCCCTTGTGGCTCTTCCAGACCACTACATTATATATATATATTTATATATATATATATATATATATATATATATATATATATGTATATATATATGTGTGTGTATGTATATATATATATATAACTTCTTCATTTACTCACATAAAATTAATACACGAAAGTATAGATTTATGCGTAAACTTTAAGTATTTACTTCAAAAGTGCTCAATACTTAGGTAGATCTAGT
Organism: Euprymna scolopes; assembly: GCF_053919585.1. Classification (NCBI taxonomy): domain Eukaryota; kingdom Metazoa; phylum Mollusca; class Cephalopoda; order Sepiida; family Sepiolidae; genus Euprymna; species Euprymna scolopes. The sequence goes on along the minus strand of NC_136508.1, from coordinate 25,817,472 downwards.
TAGTATTTTATAAAATATATATACGCCATATATATTTTATAAATTATTAATATATATATATATATATATATATATATATATATATATATATATATATATATATATATATAGACATTATTAGAATAGCAGTATTGCTGATAAAAATAAAATATGAGAGATTGGAAGAAAATTGAAAGGAAAACAAAAACAAACAAATTAGGTCGGTTTGCAAACCAATATTTATTTATTTATTTATTTATCTTTTTTTTTACATAGGTATCACCACATTATCAAGGCCAAGAGGCCACTCAATGATAAGGGTTAAAGAGTGTACAGTAGAAATTGGACATTATAGTAATCATTAGTAATGAAAATTTGGTAAAGTTGATAACTTATATGGAACGGCTCATCAAGAACTTATTTACGTTAGACTTGAACACAACCATATTGTAGTCAGCCGGAAAGCAGGAAAACGGAAGACAATTCCACAGGCGTGCAGTTCTAAGAAAAAAGCTTTGTTCATGGAATCTACGTTTAGGTTTAGGCACAGATAAAGAGTGGGGGGAATTATTGATAGTGTTTACAGCTAGACGAGTGTTTCTTGTGAAAGTTTGGCGAGGGGGGACCATAGATTGAAGCTCATTCGAACACTTTCCATGAAAATAACGATACATCAGAGACAAACTCGCAACATCTCTTCTGTGAGATAAAGGTTGTAAGGAAGAGAAAAGGACATCTCCTACGAGGCTACGAAGTCTATTTTGAACTCTATCAAGCCAGGCCAAGTCCTTTCTAGTAGCTCCTGCCCAGATGTGGCAACAGTATTCCATCCTTAGACGTACCTGGCTTTATATAGATAGAGAATATCATCAGCAGTGAGATATCTACCGGATGGATAGAAAGATCCCACCATTTTTCCAGCGGCCTTGGCAACAGATTTGATGTACGTGTTCCATTTAAGATCAGGAGTAATGGTCAAGCCAAGAAGTTTGTCAAAACTTGAGGCCTCCTGAAGACGAGAGCCATTCATTTCAATTGATGTCAGATGTGGATCAGAATGTTGATGATGTAAAGAGAGAAGCTTGGTTTTAGATGCATTAAAAGTAACCAGCCATTCTTTACCCCATTGTACTACGTGCTCAAGATCAGAGGAGAGAGAATTGGAGAGAACTTGATCGTTTACTGTCTTAGATGTGCTACCATAAATGGTAGTGTTGTCAGCATAGATGTCTACAAATGATGTAAGGATGTGATTTGGAAGATCATTAATGTAGATCAGGAAAAGAGTTGGGCCCAGGATGGACCCCTGAGGGACACCGGCATTAATACTGTGAGCTTCTGATTTTTGCCCCTCAACTACTACTCTTATGAACCTATCAGAAAGACATGATTTAATAATTGAGAAGACATTTCCAGCAATACCATAGCTAGAGATCTTATGAAGTAAACCTTTATGCCATACCCTATCAAAGGCCTTAGATATGTCAAGAGCAATTGCCCTAGAAAGGTTGCCGTCGTCGAGAGATTTGCTAATCCTATGAGATATAACTGTAAGCACATCTGCTGTAGATCTAGCAGAACGGAAACCATATTGAGTGTCACTAAGAAGGTTATTTTTGTTGAGATGGTTGATTACTTCTGTATTTAATACAGATTCCAGCAACTTACTCATGACGCACAGGAGACTTATTGGCCTGTACTGAGAGGGGGATGAGCGATCACCTGGATTCTTAAATACAGGGCATACTGATGAAATTTTCCAGGGAGATGGGAAACTATTCTCCTTAAGACAACGTTTAAACAGTTTTGTAAGTATGGGCGCTAGTTCAGGTTGAAGTTTTTTGAGTACTATAATTGGAATACCGTCAGGGCCAGTTGCTTTACTGGAATCAAGGTTTTTGATTAGCTTGGCAACATCACGTACAGATATACGTATATCACATAGCATGTTTTCTGATACAGGAGGAAATATTGGGGGTTGGCAGCCTTGATCGCAAAGGGTAGAATTAGCTGCGAAGTTCTTGACAAAGAGTTTGGCTTTGTCTGATGCTGACGAGATTACCTCAGGTCCATTGATAATAGTTGGGATGGAGCACACGCTTCTGTTCAGGATTCTGTTTGCTATTTGCCAAAACTGGTGGGAACCAAGCCGCTGCTCAGCTACTTTGGACTTAACAGATTTAGCATACCACTCTCTTGCATTCTTTATTACTTTCTTACAATGATTGCTGGCAGTCCTGAAAGCGGCTTTAGTTTTCATACATCTATTACGTTGGAAACAGTGGAAAAGGTGATTTCTGTGCGCAATGGCAGCAGCACATTCTTGAGAGAACCATGGCTGGCTGTTAGGTTTTTGCTGAAACTTTTTCGAGGGTATGAAACGGTCAATACCTACAATTAACCATTCCGTCAGGTCTGATACTATAGAGGACACATCCTTTTTAAACATGGAATGCAGAGGTAGATCAGATATAAATGTACGGAAGCTATCCCAGTCAGCCTTAGTGTATCGATATACTGTACGATGGAGAGGTACGTCTGGGGACTTATTACATTTCATTTTTATCTTAATTGATACAACAGAGTGGTCGGAAGAGCAAAGAGGCGACAGAACAGAAACTGAACATAGTTCAGGGCAAGTTGTGAGAAAAAGGTCTAGTAGGCTCGCATACTGGCCATCATTGTCGGGCACACGGGTGGGTTCCTGAACAATCTGAGTGAGGTCATAGGCAATGGAGAAATCATGACAGAACCTTCCCTCATCATCGGTCTTGTTAGAGTGGGTCAACCATTCGACGTTGTGAACATTGAAGTCACCACATACGTGAATGTTAGCTGAAGGATAAGCAGATAAGACTTGGTCAATTTTCTTAGATATGCTTTGAAAGATAGTAACTCCGCTGTTATGGGGGCGATAGAGAGTAAATATAAATGCCGTAGTGTGAGCTAAAGCAACCCGGAAGCACATATAGGGTAAGTTAGGATCTTCCCGGGAGATGTCCCTACCACATGGAAAGTTATCCCTAATATAGGCACAAATTCCATGCCCATGGCGATCTTGGGGGTCAGATTTAGAAGTTAAGTTAGACTATCCTTTAATTGCGAACTCTTCTAGGGAAATAGCCTGTCCAATGCCAGTTTCACTTAAAAATAAAAGGTCTGGTTTAGTCTCCTGTAATTGGGTTACAACCTCTGGAAGGTTAGGACGTAGACCCCTGATGTTGGAGAAGGAGACATGGTAGTAGGAGTCTACGTTGGAAGTTGGAGAACCGGGTTTAATCGTGTATTTTTTCTTGAAACTTGTCATGATGAATTTTTGGAATTTGTGGACTAGGTCGTCAGATTTACTTAGAGCAGGACAGAGAGGGGAAACTAAGAGAGAAAAAGAAACGAAGAATTTGTTTTTATTATTTGTAGCTAATGATAAGGTAAAGCCGTAACAATTACCCACTAGTATGGCATCGAGAGGCCCCACCAGAAGCTACTGCATGATCCAGAATCCATTCACCAAATTTAATTACTAAAAAGTTTCACAAACTTCAGCCATATATATATATATATATATATATATATATATATATATATATCGATGTATCTCGGAGTGGGTGTAGGATAGGAGCGTGACAACCATTAAAATAAAATAATCAATTACAACTGTGCAGTGATGAATACCACAGAAGGGAAATTGTTAAAAAGTAAAAAATCAAGTGCTTAAAAATTCCACTTGCTACAAGGCAGGCGTAGGAGGGAAATACAAGTTTAATACTGTTGCTTTAGTCTCCTACATGAATAGATAAGAAATTACAGCTCAGCCAAGCATCTTCTATCCAGCAATAGAACAGAATACGTATACAAACATGGGTGTATCAGTATTCTTTATGTTTTACTTACGTTCATATAAGCACAATCAAAAAAGGATAAAAACCGAGAAACAAAAATTGGGAGGAAATGCGCCACAATAAATGGTGCGAAATGGTGCGAAATGATGTCACGGTAAGGAAAAAGAAAGACTTTATAACGGAGAGGAAGCACGTTAGAGGTGACGATCACTTTAGAGACGTAGATGACAATGAAGAGCACGTTAGAGGCGTGGATGAAGTCACAGCCATAATGAAATGTTACGCGTGGCGGGAGAATGAGCAAAGAAATGCCGTTGTTAGAAAAGAAGAAGTCGATATATTATTTGTCCTATGTTCTTTGCGACGGAAACAAGCAAATCCGCGTTCTGATGGGCATTCCGAACAGTTTCCCAATGTTTGCATAAAGATCCCTGAGTTCCAAAATACGGAACTGATGTTCGAGTGTACATTGGTCGTAATCTGGTTAGAATAATATTCAAGATGAGAAAAGTAAACATAAAAATTCAAATAATTAATATTCTTAATCTATATAATTTTTTTATAAAAATCAGGGGTTATCCACAGTGGTGATTAAAGATTAAAACACAATAAAATTGTAGACAAAGTACGAAAATCGATCATTTTTAATAAATATGAACACATAGGTCATTGCAAAGGTTTTCGCTATATCACTGTAAAATGAAAAACTGTGTTTTTACACACTTCATAACATTCATAACAATTAGGGGCTTGCTCTCTATAACTCGATTCCACGAGTCAACAAGCTTACAAATATCTTACTTGTAAAATTATTTAGGTTTTGCTATGAATTATGAATCTAACTCATGTTCGGTCTCTTTTCATAGTGCAAACCTAAAGACAGCTAAAAAGGTATAACCAGAAGGAGCTAATTCAAGAGGATACTCAGGGTGGACAAAAATTCCCCAAACAATATTTGTTCTATAATACTTTGTGAATACAAGATTGAAGCTGTTTTTTTGCATAGAAGTCACGACTTATTAAAGCTCGAAGGCAACTCGAGGATAAGGATTAATGAGTATACAGTTATCAATGGGACAATATTGTAGTAATCGTTAGAAGTGAAATTTTGGTAAATTGGATTACTCAATGTGAGCGGCTCCTCAAGAACTTGTTTATAACGGACTTGAAGGCGACAAAATTGTAGTCAGCTGGAAAAGCAGGCAAACAGGGGTGCAGCGCTAAGAAAGAAGCTTTGTCCATATAATATACGTTTAAGTAAAGGCACAGAAAAAACAGGATGGGGGAAATTATTGATAGTGTTTTTAGCTATACAAGTGTTTTTCGTGAATGTTTAGCGAGAGGGAAACATAGATTGGAGCTCAGACGAGTACTTGCCATGAAATAACGATAAAGCAGAGACAGGTTCGAACGTCTCTTCTGTGGGAAAAAAGTTGCAGGAAACAGAAAAAGGCACCCTCAAGTCAATTTTAACTCTGTCACGAACAAATACTGTCTTTATAGCAGCTTCTGCTACAACGTGGCAACAGTACTCCATCATTGGACGTAGCTGGCTTTATATAGATAGAGTATTGCATCAGCAATGAGATATCTACTGAAGCGATAGAAGCATCCCACCATTTTTCCAGCGACCTTGGATTTGATATACGTGTTATACTTTAGATCAGGATTAAAGGTAAAATCCAGAAGCTTGTCAAAACATGGAGCCTCCCCGGTACGAGAGCCGTTCATTTCAGTTGATGCTAGACAAGGATCAGAACGTTGATGATGTAAAGATAGAAGCTCGGTTTAGATGCATTAAAATTAACCAGAAAATTTTTCACATTAACCACGTGCTCAAGATCTGAAAAACTTGGTCATTTACGGCTTTTGATGTGTTACCAGAGATGATAGTGGCGTCAGCATAAATATCTACAAACGATATTAGAATGGGATTTGGGAGATCATTGATATAGATCATGAAATGAGTTGGTTCCACGATTGAGTACGGAGGGACTCCAGCATTAATACCGTGGGCTTCTTATTTCTGCCCATCAACCATTACTCTTATGAGCTAATCAGAGAGAAATAATTACATAATTAAGAAGACATTTCCAGCTCTATCGTAGTTGGAAATCTTGTGAAGTAGATCTTTATGCCATACCTTATCAAAGGCCTTTGGTATATCAAGAGCAATTGCCCTAGAAATGAAGCCTCCGTCGAAAGAGTCGCTAATCCTATGAGACATAACCGTAAGCACATCTGCTGTAGATCTAGCATGTCACTAAGAAGTTAAGGTGGTTGACTACTTTTTTATTTAACACAGATTTAAGTAACTTACTCGGGGCACTGGAAACTTATTGGTCTGTACTGCGAGGGAGATGACCGATCACCTGAATTCATGAATACGACGCATTCTGATGAGGTTTTCTATGGTGTTGGGAAGCAATTTTCCTTAAGAGAACGCTTAAACACCTTTGTAAGTATGGAGCTAGTTCTGGTTGAAGCTTTTTTCAGCATTATAATTGGAATGCTGTCAGGACCAGTTGCTTTACGCGAATCAAGGTTTTCGATTAACTTGGCAACATCAGGCACAGATATTTGTATGTGGCATAGCGTGTTTTAAGATACAGGAAGAAATATTGGGGGGTTGGTGGCCATGGTCGCATAGGGTAGAATTAGTTGCGAAATTTTGACAAAGAGTTATTCTTTGTCTGATGCTGACGAGATGACCCCAGGTTCATCGATAGGTGGAATAGAGCACACGCTTCTATTCAGGGCCCTGTTTACTATTTGTTAAAACTGGAGAGTACTAAGCCGCTGCTCAGCTTCTTTAGAATTAACTAACTGAGAATACAGCGCTCTAGCGGTCTTTATTACTGTTTTGCAGTGGTTGCTGACAGTTCTGAAAGTATCAGTATATCCATTATGTTGGAAATAATGGAAAAGGGTGCGCAATGGCAGCAACACATTCTGGAGAGAACTACGGCTGGCTGTAAGGATTTTGCTGGAATTTTTTTTTTTTTTTGGGGGGGGGGGTATGTAGCAGTCTATACCTACAATTAAATTGACTCTTTTTTCGGTTAAGGAAATTCATTATTGGGTCAGCATGGTGCGAATATTGCATAAAATACGAATAATGTTTTTAATAATATGAAAATATAAAAAATATAAATTAATATTAGTGATATGTTAAAGCAATAGCAATATGCATAACATAAATTACAATAATGTTAAATGTGCATTCTACAATCAAGCGAAAATATTTGTCCCGACGTAATATGAGAAAAAAAAACAGAGAAAAAAAGCAATGGTCAATAAATATAAAGGACAGTAACCTTGCAGTCACACAATACTATAAAGAAATTTTATGCGTTAATGCTAAAGGAAACTGAAGCCTTTAAAGCCACTGCGGAATTGATCACGGAGTTCTCAGTTGATATAAAACTGTCCGTCTGCTGTAAAGTACGTTTAGCAGCGAAGTTATTATGCGTAAACAGCACTGAATTATACCGGAAGGCGTCGAGACAGAAAGAAGTGACGGAGGAAGAGAATCCCTCCAATCGAAGATATATTGGCAAAGAAGAAGAAATGCATTACAAAGAAAAGATATATCTTTTATAACATCGGAGACTATGAATTATTAACACATTTCATGATGCCATATCAGTCTTGGTTTTATGAAGAAGCACGAGTCAGTCCAATTCAAATGAAATCTCTGGTTTTTCTTTGCGAGACATTGACAGCAAGAACTCTCTCTCTCTCTCTCTCTTTCTCTCTCTCTCTATTGATGCTTCCATAACGACAACTTTTTATTTTTTATCTCTGCGTCTCTTGCGTCAGTCGAAACTTATACAACAGAACTTATTTTCTAAGGCTTAGCGTTTGTAAATAATATACTGCCTTCCTATAGACTACAAAATAATTGTCCTATACTTAATCCTCTTTAGAATATTTAAAGACTGGATTTGTTCTGATTGACAGAATAATTACATATTAGTTCATATTTTTCTACTATTTTACGATGTTTTAGTTTTTTTGGTTTTTTCTATGGAAATCGCTTTCGCTTCAGACAAGAAATAAATCCGCTTGATGTAATAAGCTAAAAAAATACGTACGGCGTAATCAGATCACCGAAGTTAATCAACGTTGAGCCGGGCTAGTACGAGATGGGTGACCATTTGAAAATTCTAGGCGTTGTATTTGCTTTCCGCTTAACTGGCCATTGTTTCCAGTCGTCCTCAACCTACACTTACCACTGGTATTTAATAATGTCGACTCAGGAGATGTGTAGTTGGAAACTGCCCAACACTTTCCACAAAAATTTGCCGCACAGGCCCCCTTACAGTGCGTATCCATAGTCTGTCAAGCATGAAGGAATCTACCACCATTTAATGTGCTAAAAAATGAAAAATATAATACCTCAAGTTTAAAAACTTTCTAACGATAAGTGTTAGATAAAAAGATTCTGACCCAGAAAACAGCAATTCTTCCCTCTTTGTCAGAAATACCGATCATGGAATATGAGGACTAAAGGACCAAATAAGGAAAATAAGTGTTGCGATGTTGCCGCTAATTCGGTTTAAACATGGGGACAAGTTAGTAAGAAACTTTGCGATCTGAACCTTAAATAAATGTTTAACCAGATTTTCTTCGTTACTCAATTGTCTTCGTCACTTTTCATCCTTCACCATTTTTCCAACTGAAAAACCGATGCGTTTCTATAATCGATCCGTTTAAAAAATATAATATTTTTGTTGTTTATTTCGTTTGTTGTTGTTGTTGCTGTTGTTGTTATTATTGTTTTTTTTTTGTCTTGTTTTTAGTTTCTTTGTTTTGTCTAGTTATCTGCGGCATTTTCAAAACTTGAAAAACACGCCAGACTTGAAAGAGTGTAACTTTTGCAACTGTAAAAAAAACGATCCAGTTAATCAAGGCCTTCGCTCATGGCGGGATGATTGTATTGAAGCATAATATAACAGCTGGGTCTAATATTGTTTTTGTTTTTTTAATTCATTTCGACAGTTATCTGATTATTTGAATGTCAACTAATGAACTCAGTGACACTGGTCGAAACATCTCACCGCACATCTGTCAAAGTCAGAGGTGAAATAATACATCAAAACATATTGTTTTCGTAAAAAGTCGCCGGGAAGTCTTAAATTAGAAATAAGATGAGACTGTCGAGAATTATTTGCTTTTCACAAGCTATCCAGAGTTTTACAGGTGCATCATTTGTATGGGGGATGACATTTCACAGTTCTGGTTGTTTTTGTTTTACGGCATATCAACTCTTTTCGGGTTATTTAATGCCGAATTAAAAAAATTGTTAATAGAATATATTTGTTGTTTTCAAGTCGGTTCCTATTTAACTCATAGTTGGGACCCTAACAGGTACTACCACTCTGCGTCAGAGTTGACCTGAGAACAGTAGTAATTAAAGGGTGGCTCCACACTCCCCAGAGCCCGCAAGCTGGGGCCTGACAACTGGATATAGTTTAAGCTCATATCCAGGATAATTTGACAGTTTTATAAGAACGATGAGAAAATCTTACCAATGCAATGTAAATTGATGGCGTTAATTCATTAGAAAATAATGAAGGAACATTAATTGATGGTCAAAACAAAAATATAATCAGATCTTAGATCGCCGAAAGTTAAGCAAGGTTGGGCCCGATCAGTACGAGATGGGTGGCCGTTTGAGAAGGTCCATAACTCCCTGTAAGGGCTGCAAAACGTAACGCCCTCATCTCACTTGACGAGGATAGGCATGCGACTGGGGAGAACTTTTGGAGTTAATATAAAATCCTGACATTTTATGTACTCCATCTTATTTGCTTTCTTCTTGGTTTCCTTATGAGTCACTACTAAACAAAACCAGAATCTTAGCGAGGAAAAGGCTTAACGTGATGCGCGCATTATCAGTTAATTGATTCAAATTATAAGAATAGTAGTGTAATAAACAAAGTTTGATAATGAGATGACATTTTATGGCATCGATGACATTAGATTTGAAGACAATCATGTTGTAGTTTGTAATGGGTTCCGCAGATAGGAAGTTTTTAGATGCAGATTCTGTTCGGAAAATTTCAGCTTAAAGCTAAGCACTCTAGTGAATACAAAACGTCCCTTCCTTTGTGACAAAAGACGAATTTTTGATGTTTATATTTTACAGAGAAAAACCAACGATTAGTACTCAGTCAATCACCTTCAAGTAATAAATAATTTCTTAATGTGATTTTTACATAAATAAAGATTCCCCTATGATATTTTTTCTGGGACGTAGAATTATTTTTCGTAGCAGCAAATTGGATTAAGGCATTAAATTTTAGATCAGTAGTGAGAGTAAATTTGGGAGTTTATCGAAACAGAGCGAGAACGATTCAGTTCGATTGGGGCAAAACAGAGATCTGCTCTTGGGTGATGAAAAAAGCAATACTTGGTTATAGAGACGTTTAAATTGGTAATTGACAAGACACTTCGTCTTCTATTACAGTATTTTCTCTAATGCGGAAAAATAATAATCAGCAAGATACATGTCACAGGTTCTCTCCGAACTGCTGTAATATTTTATTGTATTTCGTTGTGTTCCCACATATAATGCCTATAACTCGTACAATTCCTTCACAGAACACAACCGTATTCGCCACGTGGCTGCCTATCACGTTGAACGTCTCGTTAATAAATTGTTTAACGTTCCTCTATTGTCCATTAATTGTTCATAGGGTTATAAGACTTTTTTTATATACCGCTTCATAAAAGCAATTGTATCTAGTTATTTAATTTCTGCCATGTTTACCGTTATGGCACATCAACAATCGCAGGTCTATAAAATGTTCGTATATGAGAAAGTTGTCTACGGTATTTGGAACGAATGTGATCTTCATTGCAACAAAACTTGGTGTATCTTTCATTTTTTTTTTCGTCGCGTGTTTGAAACTGTTCTCTGGTCCTCAACTCTTGAAACAAACTTTTCTCAACATATATGATGGGGGAAAATGTCTTTGTTTTTTTTTTTCTTTTTCTGGACAAATAAGTTCTTATTCAGCCATTGATGTTACCGCGTCAAACCTGTTTTGTCACTTCGCTACCTTAGGAGGTTATTTTTATCTTGCAATGATCGCCATTTTCATGTGCCTCTTCTCGCCGCCTCCACGAGAAATCTGTTCGATCATCTCTGAGATTCAGAGACCGACTTTCCGATCCGTTGTCTCTGCGACGCAAAACCATATTCCCCGATCTCGTAATAATCGCCTTCCACTAATGATTCTCTGACGTCAATGTGTGCTCTGCACTATTCAGATTATCTCTTTATTTGTTCTCATGAGGAAAACAAACAACATAACGACACGCTCACAACAGAGAGATTTGAACTCAAGAATTTCTAATCCAAAATATTTACCTCGATTCTCAATTGTATGTATTTCTTTGGCCACAACTGCGAGTCTGAAAATGTTGGTCCATAATCATACACTGCTTCTATTTATGTATTTTCTGTAAGCCACAAGTCAAAAAAAAAATAAACATACTGCGGCAAAAGCACTGACATATGTTTACGACCATGCGTTGTGAAAGACATGATTCGAACCGGAATTTGTACATGATGTTCAAAAAGCCACTGAAGAGTTGAAAATCTTTGTCATTTTATCACTAATTATGTATTCTCTATTTCAGATATTTTAAAGATAATAGTTTTGAAATTAATTATGAATAAGAAAAGCATAAAACAACGTACGCATACGATAAGAGACACCATAGGGTTTCTCAGACAATGCTTTGGAGACAACATTATCTTTTCCTATGGCAATATACAAATGGCCACCACCTTCCCCAGTTTTGTCTTGTTTTTCTTGTCTTTTTTCTTGTTGTGGTAACTTGAAGAAAGAATTTATGTTAAAAAAACATCAGGAACGAATTAAGGGAGTTAAATCGAAATCCAGAGACTCTGCAATCTGTCATGAATAATGTTTTGTAAATATTACAAATATGCGAAGCTTAAAATGAGCAATATTTAAAAGACAACCTTTTTCATAATTATTTTTAAAAAATGCGAAATTCTAACAAGAATTTCGCATTTTTTTAAAATAATTTTTTAATGCCTTAGTAAGATTGTGTTAAAATTTCAGAAAGATATTCTCAAAAATAAAAGAACTATTTAAATTCAAAACCTTTCAGTTACTTTTTGGGACAACCTGTATTTGTATTCGAAGTTTGTTTCAGAAGATTGATAACCAATATTTGTTTGATTTTTAAAAGACGTGTTACCCAACGGATCAAAGTTTTAAGTTACAATTAGTTCTTAATGACAGACGTCTTGGGAATAAATGGTTTAATCCTCTTTACAGACAAAACTGAAAATACAATTACGAACTATGTAAGCCTTTTAGTCAGTCATGGCTGATGGAACGAGAGGAAGTTACTATCGTTCGAAATTCTTTACAGGTTGCTGAGTGTCACAGATTCGTTTCCGAGTTCGCACCTTAAAAAGGTCGGGATCATATCCGCTTGAACGTAGAAAAAATACCGTCCAAGATAAGAAGAGATAATATAAGAATTTGGATTGTTAGTAAACGAAGCTTTCTTGCAGGAATCTTAATCGTGGTTGCATAATTTTATTTCAAAGGCGTGATTCGATAAATGTATTATGCAGCTACGTTGGGTCTGCTTTCATATGCCCAATCACATACCGTAGTAAAGGGAGATGAGGAAGCTGACTGCCTTCAAACTCATAGCATTTCACATGATTGCATGTTGCGTGGCGAGGTGTAAACGTGTTATATTGTCAGGTCGCTAGCACGAAGCGATTGTCTCCCCCGGACTTAACGAACATAATGAACCGTCAATGAACACGGACAAACGCTTCAACAATGAGCAGATATCTGACTTGCAACGCACGTATTGATTATAAAGTGATCGAATTCGAAAATATTGATTGGTGACAATGCGTAATGTGCGATACGGACATCGAATGGCCGTGTTAACGCACTTTGATTGGTTAATATATTTTGAATAAAAAGCCATGTTTAATTTAAGTAGAGGTTCTGATGAGTAGCTATTCTGTACAAGTCCTGGAGATGGAAAATATTTATCAGTGAATAGTTGTTCTGTATAAGTCCCGGAAAAGAAAAGGCGTTTTAAATGTGTATCTATTCTGATAAGTCTCGGACTGTAAAATTTTGCTGACAAAGAATGTTATGCTTTGCTTCAGATAATCAGTAATTATTTCCACACATCTGACATGGCCTTATAGCTTGTTTAATGTTAATGCAAATTTGATTTTTAGTTTGATATAAAATCTCGACATTTTATGGATTCCATCTTATTTACTAGTATTGTGGTTTACTAAGGGATCACCATTAAACAAGGCCAGAAGCCAAGCAAGGATAAGTCTTAATGTGTTGAAAGTCATGTTTAATTTCAGAAGTTCCCGTTGCGTAGCTATTCTGTACAAGTTTTGGAGATAAAAAAATGTTTTCGGTGAGTAGCTGTTCTACATAATTCTTGGATCTAAAAATTTTTTAGATAAAGAGTAAATATTTTTCTTCTCTGTACAAGAAAAAAATTGTTATAATTCTAAAAGATTCCATCCCTTTATGGAACAATTCCAGTTTCTTGATTAGTTGCTAACAGAACTTGTCTCATTTGATTTGTCAGTTCCTATTGCGAATATCGATAAGTTGACCCTCTATTTTTTTTAAATCATACCCATTTTTATTATATGAAACTCATTGCAACACCCCCTATGTTTTGTCAAGGAAAAGGGCCCCTCTTTTGGGAGCGCTGACCGGACATCCCCACTTTCTGACTTGTGCCATCTAATGCTGAAGTGGGCAACATGTAAACATGTACCGTTTTTCTTATATCCAAAAGTTATTGCAATAACATATTCTCATTATTGATGTTAAGCATTGCTAAAACACGTCAGTCAGACAATATTTCAACTACGCTGTATCATTCGTTGAGCAAGATGCGGGGTACCTTGTGTTTCTTTAACATGATTTGTCGTGAAGATGTCAGAAAATTGCAACTGGTACTTTTAAATTCAGATGAACATATTTCGGCTCAAATAAAAATTTATTGATCAAAATAAGCACCATCAGAATCAACACACTTTCGCCAACGCAGGTGTATTTATTTCAGTAACGTAAAAATGTTGCGTTCTGGTGGCGATAAAGTCGCTGAAAGTGTTTTGATATCGCTTAGTTTTATTAACGGTATGAAGAACCACATCTATAAGCGCCCACGGTTGGCCTGTGCCCTCTGTAGAGTAGCACTGGCACTTGAACTCGATACAAAACACACGAAGATAGATGCGAATTTGAGTGTTATCGTAGTTCAAAGCGGCAGTATAAAATGACTTTTATTTTGCTCCATATCAGTGAGGTTACTTCGTGCACGTGAAGTTATTGTCAGTTGGGAAAACCACGAAAAGAAAATTCCAACGGCTGATTGGCGAAGAACAAATTGAGTTGTGGAAGAGAAAAAGTCAAGGTTTTGTCGCGGGAGTAACGCGAACACAACTTCGATGTTATTTGTTCTCACAAGAATTTACGTGACTAAACTTGAGATTAATTTCGGAAGAAATATATCGCTCGCTTACGAAAAATACACTATAGACAATCCTTCAATCTTTCATTCGGACGAAATCATTTATTACAAGCACAAACAAGGTCTCATTTGACCGAGAGTGTTATTACGTTCAATAATAAACGTATGTATATAAAAATTGACGTTACCATAGGATAACAACAAAAAATTAATAATAACAACAACAATAATCATACTACTACTACTACTACTACTACTACTACTACTACTAATAATAATAATAATAATAATAATAATAATAATAATAATAATAATAATAATAAACGATTACAAAAACGAATACATAAACAAATACACTAGTATAAAATAACATGGATGAGAAAAACATCCAGATTACAACTGTCTCACTTTCAAACACAAACAAATGCAAACGCATCCCCGACAAAAAGAACTAAGCAACATGTGATTTAGAAGTAAAATGGAAGTTTACCTGATAAACGTACGCCTATAAATGGGCGTGAGAATAACAAGGAATCCGATTAGAAAACTCTGCACTACGGGAATATGTAAAAACACAAAGCAACGCCGATTCTATTCAGTAGCCTGACGAATTCTAACGACGAAGAAACGCAGACAAGTCTGTGAAGCTTAATTGCCATATATAAGTTCATAACGTATTACCTAGCTCTATTGAGCATTGTGAAAGTAAATACTGTAACCATATACATATTTTTTTATGTAGCTACGGAACAAAAAATGCATATTTTACATATATAAAGAATTATTATCGCATATATATATATATATATATATATATAATTATTTTCTTACTATAATAATTATTAAATACCTACAGACACTAGTGTTTCATCCTTTCGGGAATCTTCAGTGCAGGGTGTCACGATTAATACCAGTCGAACGATTCGAACCCCGCATCACGAGACATCTCCGGCTCGATTTAGCGAAGATCTAATCCATTCGGCTACCATTAACCGCGTGAAATAACGTCGAATTTAAACATTTTTAATTTTAAATGTTATATATATATATATATATATATATATATATATTTAAATTTTAAATTTTATATTTAAATGTTATATATATATGTATATATATATGTATATATATATATATATATATTCAAGCACGTCTGATTGAACACGACTGTGTAATTCATTTCTGATTTTGTTGGATAACTTTTCACTTCGCCGACCATGCGTGAATAATGACTTGCTGTCAATATATATAAAAAAGGTATAATAATGAATTTAATTGGGTTATTACGTGTATTCAACAAAAGAAAACCTAATATAAACAAATTTAAATAGTCAGGACACAAAACACGCTAGTGTTTCAGACAAATGATCAGTTAAAACCAGAAAACTTAATAAATGTTTACTTTCCACAGCATATATATATATATATATATATATATATATATGTTTGTGCGTGTGTGTGTGTGTATGTATATATATATATATATATATATATATGTGTGTGTGTGTGTATGTGTGTGTATGTATGTTCGCATATTTAATAGCTGATAACGATATAAAAATACTTATAAAATATGTACAGAACTATCACTGAATCAAAACAAATACAATTTCGTGTCAATAATTATAACATAAAAATACATGCCACTTTTTTATTGAATTGTCTGTTAGCATTTTTTCATTATTCGATATACTTATATTTTATTTTATTTAAATATTAATTTCACATTAAAAACTACTCTAAATATGCATATAGTTATTTATGTACAGATACACACACACACACACACACACACACACACACACAAAATAAGGGCCCCAAATCTAATTAGGCCACGTTTCTTAGTGTTTTGTTCGAATGAAATGAAACTTTGGTCATAACTAGTTTATTATATTCAAAACACTAGAGTCTTTGGCCTTTTTTCTCCGTTCTACGGCATATGTTCTAGATGGCCTCCGTGCATTTCTTAAGGCGCAGCACAAAGTTGTCCATGACGTTCTTACAGACCGAATTGGTAATGTCTCTCATCTCCTCCCTGATGGCTTCCTTGAATTCCGTGATAGTTCTGGGTTTCCCTGCGTATACTCTGTCCTTCAGCCTCCGAAGTTCTCTTTCACCATTCTCGGGACAGGTTTGAAGTGTGAGAACTTGCTCCGACCTGCTGAAACCAGAACTTACTCATGAGCGATGGGTAGATAATCTGGAGCTCACTCTTGAAGGTTTTGAGGACATCCACATACCGCTCCTTGGTGACTGTCACTGCTGCGCCAGATTCTTCGATGAAGATTGGTCCGATGATGCATCTGGCCGAGATTGCAGCCCACGCTGTCCACTTTGGAGAGTGCAGGAGCTTGGGTGCTACTTCATTGGGTCTGGAGGACCTCCAAAAGACATTTGTCTGAGTTCGCCATTCCATCAAGATGGAAGTGGGCTTCATCTGAGGTCCAAATTAGGTTAGGGAAACTTGGTGTCTCCTCGACCTTGTCGAGCATCTTAACTGCCGTAGCCATCATCTGCTTCTTGTCTGAGGCTGTAAGGATCTGCAGCGTCTGTATTTTGTACGAGTAAGCCCTGATATTGTTCACCATCACCCTCCTGCAAGTCTCACAGGACATACCGAGGGACTGACTTAGCTAACGCACAAAGCGTTTCGGACTCTGCTGGAGAGACTCTCTCACTCAATTGACCAGCTCGGCTGTTCGCTTCTTGGGACGTCCAGAGTGGGTTGGACGGTTCTCTATGGCAGCGTTGAGGTTCTCCACGGTCCCATACTTCTCGAAGTGGTCCACCCAGTTCTGAATTCTGATTTGGATGGAGCCTTTTCACATTCGAACTGACGCATGAAACTGTCCTGGGTTTTCTTAAACGAACCTGTCTTGTAGTAAAATTTAACACAGTGTATTCTTTATCCCAGCTCCCACTGGGTTCTTGGTGTACTCACGGTCGTTGATTCTGCCATGTACTGTAAAGTAAGGGCAATCGGTGAATAAATAATGGAGATATCACATAAAGTGTACCTGGGACCCCGGTTTTTTTTGGGGGGGTCACCCTGTATATATACAGTGGGGGTCAAAAGAGTTTGCAGACCTATTTTTCTCAATTTCTTTATTAATTTTGCTTTATTTTTCATTTTGGACTCTTCCATCATTTGCTGGCTGCCATGCTGGTTCGTACCATTACTACATTTTACGATAAAGCCAGAATTTAATAATAATTCGACATTTTCCACTTTTCAGGTGAGCCAAAAGTTTATGCAGGTAATCTTAATTTATCGATAATGGCTAAAGGAAAGATTTTGACAGATAGGGAAAAGGGTGAAATTGTTACATTTCTTGCTGCAAAGAAGTCTACATTGGAAATTTCGAAAATTTTTAAACGAGATCATCGAACTGTGAAACGTTTCGTCATTGACGGCAAAGATGGAAGAAAAAAGCATAAAAGTGGAAAACCAAAGGTGACTTCACCACGAGATATTAGAAAAATCAAGAGGAGTTTGCTAGCAAACCCACACAGCACAAGCAAAGCTATTTTCGACCATGCAGGAGTGTCTGGAATCTCTAAAAGGACCCGAAATCGGATTTTGAAACAGATAGCCGACCAGAAAACACAGACAAAATATCCTCCTTTGAGTAATATAAACTGTCAGAAGCGACAAGCATGGGCCACTAAAAATTTGAAAACCAATTTTCAAAATGTTCTCTGGACTGACGAGGCCACAGAAACCCTCGACAGCCCCGACGGTTGGGCCAAGGGATGGCTTCTTTAAGGCAATAGCCTACACTTGCGATTCAGATGTCAACAGGGAGAAGGAGGAGGAGTGATGATTTAGGCTGGTATTATTGGGAGTGAGATTGTTGGTCCTTTTCTTATCCCTGACTGTGTTAAAATGAATTCTGTGAACTACTGTAAGTTTTTGGAAGCCAATTTATTGCCCTGGTTGAATTCACAAAATGATGCTCTCAACCAGAATCTAATTATCCAACAACACAATGCCCCAAGCCATGATTCTCGGTTCACAAAAGCTTGGCTTTCAGAAAAAGGGGTCTCTGGTGAACGTATTATTGACTGGCCACCTCAGAGACCGGATTTGAATCCGATAGAGAACCTCTGGTCTATTCTGAAGATGAAGGTTTACGAAAACGGGCATCAATTCCATAGTAAAAAAGTCATTTGGGATAGATTCAAGAAGGTATCTTCTGAAATCACACCTCAGCAAGTGCATACATTAACATCCTCTGTTGATAGGAGGCTGATTCATTTGATTAAAAATGGAAGAAAGCGAATAAAGGGTTAAATAGTTTCACAAATTTGTATTGTTCTGTTAATTGTTGAGTAATAACTGTTGTTTTCTTGTAATATGTTATCAATATATGGTACTATAATCACGATGACACAAGTTTTCGAATTATATCATGTTTAAAAATGGTATGTATTGCGAATAAATGAGTGCTTGCAAACTCTTTTGGACCATATCCCTTCCTGAAACCATTTAAAGACCCATACCCCCCCAGAATATGATTATTTGGTTTCCGTTTCTATAAATTTACTTCATATATTTAAATCATAAATTTATCAATTTATACAATTTGCAAACACTTTTTGAACCCCACTGTATATATATATATATATATATATATATATATATATATATATATATATATATTGCAAACACTTTTGAACCCCACTGTATATATATATATATATATATATACATACATGCATAAAAACGTACATCCACCTCGCCACACACACACACACACATATATATATATATATATATATATATATATATATATATATATATATATATATATATATTATATATTATATATGTGAGTGTGTGTGTCTGTGTGTCTGTGTTTGTGTGCGTGCGTTTAGTATTTGTCGAGTCTCGTTTTACATTTTTTTCTGCTGTTAAGATTTTTTTATTTTAAGTTTAAACCATCTTGTTCTGCTGGTGCATTTCATATGTGTGATTTCCTTTGCTATTTTATTCTGTGTTACTTCCTTATGTATCTTGGATATGTGTTGACATTTGTATTGGAAAATTATTTCTTAAGCAGTAAGAGTTCTCGTCTATGTCATTACTATAAAATCATTATTATCCATGTCATTATAATAGATTTTATTACTATAGATGTCATTATAATAGATTTTATTTCTATAGATGTCATTACAATATATTTTATTACTATAGATGTCATTATAATAAATTTTATTACTATAGATGTCATTATAATATATTTTATTACTATGGCTGTCATTATAATAGATTTTATTACTATAGATGTCATCACAATAAATTTTATTACTATAGATGTCATCACAATAAATTTTATTACTATAGATGTCATTATAATATATTTTATTACTATAGATGTCATCATAACAAATGTTATTACTATAGATGTCATTACCATAAATTTTATTTCTATAGATGGCATTATAATATATTTAATTACTATCGATTTCATCATAATAAATTTTATTACTATAGATGTCATTATAATATATTTTATTACTATAGATATCATTATAATAAATTTTATTACTATAGATGTCATTATAATATATTTTATTACTATAGATGTCATTACAATATATTTTATTACTATAGATATCATTATAATAAATTTTATTACTATAGATGTCATTATAATAAATTTTATTACTATAGATGTCATTATAATATATTTTATTACTATCGATTTCATCATAATAAATTTTATTACTATAGATGTCATTATAATAAATTTTATTACTATAGATATCACTATAATAAATTTTATTACTATAGATGTCATTATAATAAATTTTATTTCTATAGATGTCATTACATTTGATTTTATTATTATAGATGTTATTATAAGTTATTTTATTACTATAGATGTCATTATAATAGATTTTATTACTATAGATGTCATTATAATAGATTTTATTACTATAGATATCAGTATAATCGATTTTATTATTATAGATGTCATTATAATAAATTTTATTACTATAGATGTCATTATAGTATATTTTATTACTATAGATGTCATTATAGTATATTTTATTACTATAGATGTCATCATAATAAATTTTATTACTATAGATGTCATTATAATAAATTTTATTACTATGGATGTCATTATAATAGATTTCATTTCTATAGATGTCATTATAATAGATTTTATTACTATAGATGTCATTATAATATATTTTATTACTATAGATGTCATTATAATACATTTTATTACTATAGATGTCATTACAATATATTTTATTACTATAGATGTTATTATAATAGATTTTATTACTCCAGATGTCATTATAATAAATTTTATTACTATAGATGTCATTACAATATATTTTATTACTGTAGATGTCATTATAATATATTTTATTACTATAGATGTCATTATAATAGATTTTATTACTATAGATATCATTATAATAAATTTTATTACTATAGATGTCAATATTATATATTTTATTACTATAGATGTCATTATAATATATTTTATTACTATAGATGTCATTATAATATATTTTATTACTATGGATTTCATTATAATAAATTTTATTACTATAGATGTCATTATAATAGATTTTATTACTATAGATGTCATTATAATATATTTTATTACTATAGATGTCATTATAATATATTTTATTACTGTAGATGTCATTATAATAGATTTTATTACTATAGATGTCATTATAATAAATTTTATTACTGTAGATGTCATTATAATAGATTGTATTACTATAGATGTAATTATAATAAATTTTATTACTATAGATATCATTATAATCGATTTTATTATTATAGATGTCATTATAATAAATTTTATTACTATAGGTGTCATTATAATGTATTTTATTGCTATAGTTGTCATTATAGTATATTTTATTACTATAGATGTCATTATAATAGATTTAATTACTATAGATGTCATTATTATATATTTTATTCCTATAGATGTCATTATAATAAATTTTATTACTATAGATGTCATTACAATATATTTTATTACTATAGATGTCATTATAATAGATTTTATTACTATAGATGTCATTATAATAAATTTTATTACTATAGATGTCATTATAATAAATTTTATTACTATAGATGTCATTATAGTATATTTTATTACTATAGATGTCATTATAGTATATTTTATTACTATAGATGTCATCATAATAAATTTTATTACTATAGATGTCATTATAATAGATTTTATTACCATAGATGTCATTATAATAGATTTTATTACTATAGATGTCATTATAATAAATTTTATTACTATAGATGTCATTATAATAAATTTTATTACCATAGATGTCATTATAATAAATTTTATTACTATAGATGTCATTATAATAGATTTTATTACCATAGATGTCATTACAATATATTTTATTACTATAGATGTCATTATAAAAGATTTTATTACTATAGATATCATCATAATAAATTTTATTACTATAGATTTCATTATAATATATTTTATTACTATAGATGTCATTATAATATATTTTATTACTATAGATGTCATTCTAATAAATTTTATTACTATAGATGTCATTATAATAGATTTTATTACTATAGATGTCATTACAATATATTTTATTACTATAGATATCATTATAATAAATTTTATTACTATAGATATCATTATAATAAATTTTATTACTATAGATGTCATTATAATAGATTTTATTACTATAGATGTCATTATAATATATTTTATTACTGTAGATATCATTATAATCGATTTTATTATTATAGATGTCATTATAATAAATTTTATTACTATAGATGTCATTATAATTTATTTTATTACTATAGATGTCATTATAGTATATTTTATTACTATAGATGTCATTACAATAAATTTTATTACTATAGATGTCATTATAATGTATCTTATTACTATAGATGTCATTATAATAAATTTTATTACTATAGATGTCATTATAATGTATTTTATTACTATAGATGTCATTATAGTATATTTTATTACTATAGATGTCATTATAATAGATTTTATTACTATAGATGTCATTACAATATATTTTATTACTGTAGATGTCATTATAATATATTTTATTACTATAGATGTCATTATAATAAATTTTATTACTATAGATATCATTATAATAAATTTTATTACTATAGATATCATTATAATAAATTTTTTTACTATAGATGTCATTACAATATTTTTTATTACTGTAGATGTCATTATAATATATTTTATTACTATAGATGTCATTATAATAAATTTTATTACTATAGATATCATTATAATAAATGTTATTACTATAGATGTCATTACAATATATTTTATTACTGTAGATGTCATTATAATATATTTTTTTACTATAGGTGTCATTATAATGTATTTTATTACTATAGATGTTATTATAATAAATTTTATTACCATATATGTCATTATAATAAATTTTATTACTATAGATGTTATTATAATATATTTTATAACTATAGATGTCATTATAATATATTTTATTACTATAGATGTCATTATAATAAATTTTATTACTATAGATGTCATTACAATAAATTTTATTT
Organism: Euprymna scolopes; assembly: GCF_053919585.1. Taxonomy (NCBI): domain Eukaryota; kingdom Metazoa; phylum Mollusca; class Cephalopoda; order Sepiida; family Sepiolidae; genus Euprymna; species Euprymna scolopes. Next base: position 25,794,546 of record NC_136508.1, on the reverse strand, counting down.
CTATAGATGTCATTACAATATATTTTATTACTATAGATTTCATTATAATATATTTTATTACTATGGCTGTCATTGTAATAGATTTTATTACTATAGATTTCATTACAATATATTTTATTACTATGGATGTCATCACAATAAACTTTATTACTATAGATGTCATTATAATATATTTTATTACTATAGATGTCATTATAATAAATGTTATTACTATAGATGTCATTACAATAAATTTTATTTCTATAGATGTCATTATAATATATTTTATTATTATAGATTTCATCATAATAAATGTTATTACTATAGATGTCATCACAATAAATTTTATTACTATAGATGTCATTATAATATATTTTATTACTATAGATGTCATCATAATAAATGTTATTACTATAGATGTCATTACAATAAATTTTATTTCTATAGATGTCATTATAATATATTTTATTATTATAGATTTCATCATAATAAATTTTATTACTATAGATGTCATTATAATAAATTTTATTACTATAGATGTCATTATAATATATTTTATTACTATAGATGTCATCATAATAAATGTTATCACTATAGATGTCATTACAATAAATTTTATTTCTATAGATGTCATTATAATATATTTTATTATTATAGATTTCATCATAATAAATTTTATTACTATAGATGTCATTATAATATATTTTATTACTATAGATGTCATCATAATAAATGTTATTACTATAGATGTCATTACAATAAATTTTATTTCTATAGATGTCATTATAATATATTTTATTATTATAGATTTCATCATAATAAAGTGTATTACTATAGATGTCATTATAATAAATTTTATTACTATAGATGTCATTATAATAAATTTTATTACTATAGATGTCATTATAATATATTTTATTACTATAGATGTCATTATAATAAATTTTATTACTATAGATGTCATTATAATAGATTTTATTACTATAGATGTCATTATAATAGATTTTATTACCATAGATGTCATTATAATAAATTTTATTACTATAGATGTCATTACAATATATTTTATTACTATGGATGTCATTATAATAAATTCTATTACTATAGATGTCATTACTACAAATGCTATTATAATAGATGAGAGTAATATCATTGCAGATGTCATTGTAGTAGATTGAGTCTCAGTTACAGCATGTCTCCCTAGATTCCCCGTATTTTCTTTTCTAGCCTCATTGTGAACAATGTTGTCTATTCACAACTGTCGTTTACAATTGAGTTTCCTATTATTAGGACGGTAAGCTCTGTCTGTAATTTATGTTATTGTGAAGATATGCATGTATGTATGTATGTATGTGTGTGAACCTATAGCTACGCGTGTGCTATAAGTTCATTCATACATTCATGCATGATATTTTGTGTGAAATTCGAAATTGTACGAATTTGAAACTGCAGAAATGCGACTACGCATGTATTAATGTTCGTATCGTGTCCGTGACATTCTATATTTGCATTAAGAACCATCAATGTCAGAACCTGTTAATGGAAAATGCATGTTTTGGGATATTGGTCAATGAAAATTTTCTTATATTTCAGAAACAGTATTCCACGAATTGTGTCTCAATTACAACCCACCTCTCAGTCGAGTTTAACGGATGTTTGTGCAGCTAGTGTATCCGTGGTGGTGGGGGACATTCATTGTGTGGTTGTATTGGGTGGTGTGTCCGTGGGAGTGGGGGAAATGTGAAAAAGCTTTTATGGGAGAATATAACGGAAATACAAAACCGAAACAAGGCGGGCCTCTTCCGAAACGACACTTAACAATTACAAACAACGTCATTTTACATGTCCATACGATCTACACAATCAGCAATGTTCTTTTAGATTTAAGTCGAACAAGCAGAACGATCTAAACAAAAACTTGGAGAAATATGACAGACTAAATACGACGTAATTCAAACTTAATATAAGCATGCCGACAGACAAATAGGGTGATGACATAGCTTCTTAAAAATACTTGGAATCATGTAAAAATATTTCATATTGAACTAACTTTACACCAACGAAGAAACCATATTATAGAGATGTTATTCATTCTGTTAAAACGGCATACTTATGAAACACAAGGATAAGTAGAGTACTCTGACCTGCAAAATTGTGTTGGTAACTCCGTTGGCATTCCCCGTTAGGGGCGGCCGGACCGATGGACTATAAACAAAACCCTTCTCAAAAGGAAAAGACAAAACCTGAGAGAGTGTACTTCCTAGAATTGCACAGAGCCAGTAAGATATCGTAGTCAAGCTGGAAAAAAAGCTATTTTAGAAATAGATTAGATTCTATTGGCTTTGGTGCCGAGGGAAGTAATATATATATATATATATATATATATATATATATATATATATATATATATATATATATATATACTTTTGGACAATATGCATAAATTCAGCCTGTAGTATGTGACCCGAAAATACCACTATAAATGTAATCGTGCTGACCAACATATAAGTTATTTAAAAAAAGGAAGAGGCCAACCGACTCATACAGGTTCTGTGATACTTTGCTGAATCTAATAAAAGATAGATCAATTCAGTCTACAAGGTTTACGATGAAATGATATTTCAATATAAAGCGTGACAGATCAATTTATGGACTTTTTCACCAACAGATTCGTCCGAATTTATTTAAATACAGCAATCTTATTTATAACATGTAGTTTAGCGGCTTTGCTCGGACCCTATGTACTGCTCATAACTTTATGAACATATATATATATATATATATATATATATATATATATATATATATATATATATATATATATATATATTAAAAAGTTTGACTGATGTCAAGGTAACCTACATCTAAAATTTGAAGTGTTTGGACTCATAATTGACGGAGGAGTTTGGTAAAGTCTGCAGAGGTCAACTCTTTTGAACTTTGACAGGTTGGCAGCCAAATTTACGCTCCAAAATTTACTAAAAGGCTTGCTCTATGTCTGAATCCCCTTTATGTAAAATTTACAATGTTTAGGCCAGAAATTATCTTAGTAATTTGGTAAAGACCACAGAGGAAATTTTTTTTTAAAATTTGATTTCAATTTTGACCACGTAACATTTATTGTTTAGGGGTCAAATCAAATTAAAAAGTTCGATCCGTGTGCAAGTAACCTACATTAAAAATTTCAAGTGTTTCGACCCAAATTAGGTGGAGGCGTTTGGTAGACTTTTCAAATGTAAACTCCTTGAACTTTGACCCCTTTACAGCCGAATATCTGGCTGAAAACCGATTAAATTTTTTTTCTCCCAAATCTCAATTCCCTTCTTTCAAATCTCGAATCTGTAGACTGAAAATTGACAACGTAGTTTGGTACACACGCAGACACACACATACAATTTAACTTTTATAGACATATAGATTCTCTAATAGTTTAAAAAAGATATTACGCAGATATGTAGAAACAAAGTGTCAATTCGCCTAGCGGAAGTATACGCAAGTGACAAATTTGCTTTGCCAAATTTGAATCACAGTGGATATTTGTGTGCATATATACGTAAAAACATTTATAGACATAAATATATGTACACAAGCAAACAGTTTTTTTGATGAATCTAAAAATGAGTATCTGTTCCCTGTAAAGCAGTATTATAGCTCTAGTATTGCACTATCGAGCTATTTAAATAAACCGTGTTATTAATATCTATATTTGAATACTAAATTGCAAAATGTTATTTCAAAACCTATATATCTATAAAAAAAGAGAGAATGTGTGTGGGGGGACACTTTCAACCTATATATTCAGCGAAGTTTTATCTACAGACTTGCAATTTACTATACAAAGTATTCAGACATGTGGAAAACTTTTTAATCGGTTTTCATTCAGAAAGAAAGTCTGCTCTGGGGAATAGATTTTAAAAATTGATACATGAAGGCGATGGGGTTTTTATCTGTTTCACCAATGCGCATGCGTTAATGGTTCACATGTTAAGAATAAACATAATTGCAAACACTTCTCAAATTCTGGCTTTATGGGTATCGTACTTAACGCACTGGCTTAGGTTTTGGTTTCAATCTTAGCACGAGTACCTGTTTTTACTTACAAAAGTTATCTATTTAAGAAAAAAAACCACTCGCATTCTTATGCGGCAGTTTCTATATGAATTAAAATATATTTATGCGTATTTTACGCCAGTAAGCCTGCTAGTATATGTGTGTGTGTGTGTGGGTGTGGGTGTGTGCACGCGCACGCGCGTGTGTGTACAAGATTTGTTCTAGAAGTAAAAATTCTTATTTTAACTCCAAAAAGTGAAGAGCTACGAAGACGGGAGTGGTAACATTAAAACAAGCGACCTGATTTACTCTAATATTTATTTTTCTACATAGTCACCACTATTCGCCATGCAATTTTTCTAGGCGTTTGGAAAGCATTTTTAACGGCTTGAAAAACGCTTTTGATGGAGAGATTTTTTGATAAAAATTTGTAGAGTTTTTTTTTAGAGTATGGAAAGTTTTCTTTTTGTATTGAAGAATTAAGGAAGTCATTTGAAGATTTTTCAAAGTTTCTTTTTTTAAATTTATGATATCGATATTTGTAGTTAATTTGAACATATTTTTAATTGTTTTAGAAGACTCATTGGAAATTGGCGTTAATAATATATAAGACCTTTAAATTTTAATATTAGAAAACCGTAGTTGAGGCTAATGGTAATCTGGATGTGTGAATAGCGATTCGTTTAATATTTAAAGATTATTAGTCTAAAACAAAAATAAATGTTATAAATAAAACAAAGTAGTCTTAATATATGTGACATGTGACAGGAGACGAAATCAAATTCGAAGGAGAAGTCGTCCTGCCCATTAATTTAAATGGCACGACGAAGAAATTGAAAATCTTCGTAATTAAAGAAAGCGAAGATTTATTGGGAACAGATTTTATTGAAAAATTCAACCTTTGGGATAAACCGATGAACGTTTTTTGTAAAAACATAACCAGCTACACCACAACGTCAGAAAATATTAAAAATGAACTAAAAAACGAATTCCCAGAAATATTTACTATGGGACTGGGAAGATGCAATAAATTTAAAGCTTCGTTCGAGCTAAAAAAGGATGCAACACCAGTATTTAAGAAAAAACGGAACGTACCGTTCGCCGGATTAGACAAAATAGATAGCGAATTAGACAGACTTGAAAGAACGGGCATTTTATCGAAAATCGAAACTAGCGTTTGGGCAGCGCCGATAGTGTACGTAAAGAAGAAATCGGAACAAATTCGAGTCTGCGGAGACTTTTCAACCGGGTTAAATAATATGCTACAAGATCACCCTTTACCAAGCCCGGAAGAGATTTTTGCCAAACTAAATGCTGGGAAAATTTTTTCAAAAGTAGATTTGTCTGACGCATACTTGCAAATTCCGATAGAAGAAAAATGCTCAAAGAGTTTATGCATTAACACACACAAAGGGTTATTCAAGTATAACCGATTACCGTTCGGGATAAAAGTCGCGCCGGCGATATTCCAGCAGTGAACATATAGAGCATTTTAAACAAGTGTTCACAAGAATAAACGAGTACGGATTCAAGGTGAAAGAAAACAAATGTGAGTTTTTTCTAGACGAAATCAAGTATTTAGGACAAATAATAAGTAAAGATGGTCAACGCCCTTATCCAGAAAGAGCGATAGCAATTAGGAACATGCCAGCACCACATAACGTGACGACTTTACAGAGCTTCTTAGGCCTCGCGAACTACTACCAAGTATTTATCAAAGGCATGCACGATCTAAGCTGAACGAATTATTACAGAAAGAAACACCATGGATATGGACAAACGAATGTCAAGACCCATTTGAGGAAATTAAAAAGACTTTGACGTCAGATTTATCCTTAACTTATTACAACCCAAAATTACAAATAATTGTTACGAGTGACGCGAGCTCGTATGGTATAGGAGCATGTATACAGCATATCATGCCAGATGGAACGAAGAAACCTATAGCGCATGCTTCAAGGACCCTAATTCCGTCAGAGAAGGCTTACTCCCAAATAGAAAAAGAAGCATTAAGCATTATTTTCGCGGTGATGAAATTCCACCGTTATCTGTACGGGAGACATTTTATACTGGAAATAGACCTTATTTCAGAAGAGCTCCCCCCCTCTTCACACATACACATTAGTAACGACCTCGGATCACAGTCGCCTTCCTAAGGAAGCAAATAACCTCATAACACAATATACACATTCCCAAACCAATAAAAGCAAACACACACACGCACACACACGCGCGCGCGCGCACACACACACACACACACCCTATCCCACCCTAAAGGAAAAGAAAAAAACATTAGCAGAAAGAGAGAGCGACTACAACCATGTTAGCGGCCTCCCTGGACTAGCCCAATAAAAGAGTATTAAAAATTGAGCATGCCAATGAATAATAAACACTTACAAGCCTCCACCCCTTGGAAAAACTTCAAATTAACTACGAAAATTGCCATTTTTACATCTCCAACACATTTGAAAATAATTTCTGACGAGGACACTTCACAGAACGTCTGAAAGGCGTGTAAAAACGATTTCAATGACTTAAAAACATTATTACAATGATCCAAACATAATTCCCAATGAAAAACCAAGACACGGAATAATAAAATAATGTTAAAAAATACACATTGTTGGTGACTACTCCCTTATTTAAATATTCACCTTTCTTTCGTTGGAATTTCTTTACCCATTATATATATATATATATATATATATATATATATATATATATATATATATATTTAAAAGAGTGTAGCCATCAACAATTGTGGTTTTTTTAAAGGTTTTCATCATATTTTTATTTTAAAATATTTTAAAATAAAAATATGATGAAAACCTTTAAAAAACACAATTGTCGATGGCTACACTCTTTTAAATATACATGTTTTCTCTCGTTGGAACTACACAACCATCACTTTAAATATATATATATATATATATATATATATATATATATATATATATATATATATATATATATATATATATAATCAGCTCTGGAAAAAATATTAATATTATTATTTATATATATTATATATATATATTGTAAGCTATAAACATATATAAGGCAATAAAGCTGAACATAATATTCCGTGTTAATACCTAGCTCTACCTATGTATTGAGCACTGTTGAAGTAAATAAAGAAGATTTTCGATAAAATTATATTTTCGTATATTAATACGATTTATATGATTAAATGAAGTAGTAATATATATATATATATATATATATATATATATATATATATACTAGCAAAAGTACCCGTCGTTGACCGGGTTCAAAAACATCCTACAGAAAATGGACACTGATTCATGAAAGTATGATAGGTTATGAAAGGAAGGTTTGTAATGAGATAGCTTCGAATTTGGGAGTATCAAAACCAAAGCAAAATATGATGAAAGTAAAAATAAAATAGATACACCCCATAATTTATTATAACATACCTGTTCACACTGAAACACTTATCACAATATTGTGTGGATCTATATTAAACACCTTGTTAAACTGTGTGACATATTTCCATTCTATGGAGGTCAGGCGCGAACGAACACGCCATAATTTTATTATACCATATTTCTTCAAACTGAAACATGATTATCAAAGTATACTTACGCAGATAGATATGAAAAGTCTTTACTAATGTTTGTGCCTTTTTCCATTCTATGGAGGCCAGGCGCGAACGCAAACCCCACAATTTTATCATACCATCCCTATTTAAGTTAAAACATATGAGACAGGCTCGAGGTGCAGTATACTGCAAGCTAAATGCATCCAACAGGATAGATACTGAGATAGGTAGCAGGCGACCGAGCAAAGAGGGGGGCGGACGACAGGCATAGAAAAAAAACAGTTGCGAACAAAAGAGAAAAAATAAATAAGCAAAAAAGGCAGATGGGTCCAGAATGGTATGTGCGAGGGATATTTCTTTTGGCCAAGAAAGCTGTAAACGCTAATTGACCATGACAGTCAGTGACATACGTGAGTGGAAGGAAGCGTACCAATGAAATTCCAATTTACAAAGCGACCATTGTTGGCTGCTCCCTGGGGGCTAAGTGGCCTCTATTGAAAAGACGCGTGGCCTTTGAGGAATTGGATTTGGTTCATTTTTATGATCCCTGAAAGTTAATTGAACGAGACCATTCTGGTTTTAATGGCCCGTCAAATTCTGTTAGGCACACGCCGACTGAGATATTCTACTCATTGCCAACAGAAGAAGAAGAAAAAAACCCTTTTTGGGGCATAGGCCACCTGGTGAAGATTTGAGTGACAGCGGTTCCGGCATCCTGATTGGCTAAGGGGCCGAATGAGAGAAAAAGAAGGATATATAGCTCCCGCCCCCACAATATAAGCAGCGAGTTTTGAGCGCAAGACACACTCAGAGACCGACAGACACCGAAAGACATTCTGCTCCCCTTAACAAACGGCCAGTCCCTAACTTATTAGCGAAGTACTAAACAACGATTGTAACCTTTTATGAATAACAAGGGATTTTGAATCACAAAAAAAAAACAAATATCGACTTGTCTTTTTTTTAATTTGTGTGGCATAATTGCAGGAACGCTCGACGATTCTCTTTCAGGTACTGGCCGCTGACATTCTCACCAGAAGACACGAGGACCAACAATCGGGGAACATCCACCACTAGATGACACGCGGGTGACGTAAGTGTCACACATACTTATCAACGCATTCTTATGTACATCTATATCGAAAACACTTGTAATCGTTTGTTTTTTTTTTCATTTTTAAATATTTTATTTCCATACTTTGTGGACCAGGCGCGGGCGCAGACCCCACAATTTTAATGAACCAATGTTCTGCCGGATCAAACATACCCATACCTGTGTTTTGATACATCTTCTATCATTATATGCAATCAGTTTTTTTTTTTAAATAGTCAACCATATGGGAGCCTATTCGTGACCAGACACACACACATACACACAGATATTCAGCTTTATATATATATATATATATATATATATATATATATATATATATATATATATATATATATGGCTGCCGTAATAAACACACGATTGTGGGTCTTCTATGAACCTTTTCTAACAGCATTATTTTTTTATGCATTTTTTCTATCCAAGCAAGGAATTTCTAATTTTTTCTGAAGAGTATATGCACAAAAAGAGATGTATCGGCATAAAAATAACCGTTTATTTCTGCCTAACGAAACGGATCTGTAAAACATGTAGGAAATGTTGATATGGTGGAATAGCTACTGTGCATGGAAAATAAATATTTGAATCTCGCTAAGTTACTATACTGTTATTCTTATATTCATATACACAAATATATTATTTTTCATATTATTTATTCTATTATTTGTATATATATATATTAATTATTTTTAATATAATATTTTACTGTAGCTGATAAAGATATCGGTGTTTTATCATATCATATTAATTTAAATAAAGTTGGCTCATATTCCAGAAGAATCAATGGCTCCTTACGCAATTAATAAATAGTTATGATGATAGCAATCTATTTTAATAATTTGTAAACAAAAAGACAAACTGTAAATGTTATTACATTTCAAGATATATAAAGGTGCATATATATGTACATATATATGTATATATACATACATATATATACATGTATATAGATCGACTTATCATTAAATACAAAAGTTTTTTTTCATTTTTCTGTTGATTTACCCGATCTTCTGAGCATTTTTCTCATTTCCGTTTGTAATCATAGAACAATTAAAAACAAATTCATAATATAATCACGGTAAATAACGCCGAAATCCAAATAATGCAACCAACTAAAATTATAATTGTTTACAAGCCGGAAAATATACGGTAAAATAAAAACCTATAAAAAAATATTCCTTAAGACTTAATCTCCAAAATTCTTACACCAGTATATGACATTGCAAGAACAATTAATAACATTCTGCTACCTTATATACCAAATAAATACCTTATATACCAAATGAATATCTTATATACCAAATAAATACCTTATATACCAAATAAATACCTTATATACCAAATAAATTCAACATAAAATCCACTACCAACTTCATACACTTACTAAAATCAGAGTGCCCTAATAATAGCCCAACCGCCTCTCCATTTACTAACTTTCCGAGCAAAGAAATGATAAAAAATAATCCTTAATCAAGTTGACAAGCATAATAAAATATCCCCTCGTGCAAATAAAACTTCAAATACAAGAACTCTGTTACTAATATGCACAAAATAAGTCCCCTTCACTGATGTCACAAAAAAATGCATACATCAAAATAGACGTCGTCTCGATGTCTTTAATCCTCGGACCCATCTTCGCCAAATACTATTTGACTAACCCCGAAAATATTTTTTTTTCTGATCCGAGTTACAAACCCAATACATACGTTTGACACGCCAACGATATTTTCTTTAATTTTTGTCCAAAGTTCTTCCAAATTCGAAATTTTGTCATTGCGTAGTTGTTGCTTGATGTAATGCCATACATTTTCAATAAGATTGAGGTCTCGAGATCGTGCAGGCCAATCCAAACACAAAATATCATGCTCTTCCAGAAACCTCTTGACATTGCCAGCTGTGTGAATGGGCGCATTATCTTGTATGAAGATGGGATTATCATCCAAATTCCGACCAAAGTAGGGTAAAAAAAATGCTCAGTCAACATATTAATGTACTTGGTCGAATTAATTCTACCTTGCAATTGAAATATAGGCCCTGGACCATTGGTACCAATAATGCCCGACGCCATTACTAAACCTCCACCACCTTGAAGCGTTGAAACTGAGCACCTAGGATACAATTCTTCGTCTTTCCTCCGACGTACGTACTGCCTACCATCACTGCCTTGCTTAGTGCACTTTTGACCAATATGAAGAGTCATGATCTTCATTGCATCTGACGGAATCCAGGCGGCGCGTTCTGTTCTTTACAGAAATCATTGGCTTGCGTCTTGCAACATATCTTCACACATTAAATTCCTTAAATCTGTTGTTGATAGTAGAAAGACAGCACTTTTTAACAAGATTCCAATGTTGTTGGATTTGCGGATCCGTTTCAAATCTGTTTCTTAAGCTGATGATCTTGATAGCATTGTCTTCCCTGTTAGAAATAACTGTAGTACGACCAGATTTGGGGCCATCACGAACACTGCCGGTGTTTTGGTACTTTTGCACAGTCTTTCGTACCATTTTCTCATCACATTTCAATCTGCGGCCGATTTCTCGATTGGATAAACTAGAAAGGTGGAGATTAATGAGCTTCTGAAGAGCTTTGCAAGGATGCGATATAGGTAAAATATTTTTGCTTGTTTTCTTTTCTTTATAAGGGAAATGGTTTCCATAATGCTTTATTGTTAAAATGATTTTATTCAATAAGTCTGAAGAAAGGCTATTCTTGTGAAAAATTTCAAACGACATAATGTTTGGATTGGTCCGAATAGTCTTCAAACAATTGTAACTAACGATGAAATACACTATTTGTTGCTATCAACCCATTCTTTGAAATCTTGGTTTTTGTTAAAACAATATATATATATACGGTTATCACAGTGATACGTTGAACGTGGCCACTCTTAAAATAGGTGACAATTGTACGAGGTGTTGTATATGTCAGAGTCTGGTGAGGAATAGGCGCCGCCAAGCTAGTCTCGCCCAAGACATGCTACATGAAATAATGCAGCGCCTCCTCGACAGGAATAAAACGTATGTTTAAATATACATGCACTTAAGTTGTTTACAGCTGTTTCAAAACAATGTTTATTTTATGCCGTATAATCAAACAGAAAACTCCGAATCATTCAGGAAAAGAGTACGTAAATATTCAGAAGAAAACACTATACTGTATCTCAGTAAAAAAATAATTGTCAACTAAATATATATTCAAATCACGAAACCGAATGTCACTTTTTTAAATAAATTCATTTAAAATTGTATTGTTTTAGTCGATGAGATGGCATAAAGTGATGTGGAAACAATTTATTTTAAAATGAAATCAGACATGTTCACTATAACGAAATCACATTTACCACCAATTATTATTTTTACTGATTTAATGATCTCGTTGTTTTATTGTGGGTGAAAGCTGATAATATATGAACATGAAGATACTTAGCATTATATTATATCGATTATAAACTTTCGTGTTATTAAATACCAGTAGAATCTATGGAAATGCCACAGAAGGAGAAATATATGTGAAAAAAAAAGAAACAAATATCTTTTAATTAGTCTGATATTTGTCTAGATAGAGCAACAAAATAGATTTTGAATAGAAAAACCAATAACACACAACAAATATGAGTTTATAAAAAGAAACAGTGTCCATTTTATTTTTAATATACAACTGACTCAAATGAGATGGATTAATAAGTGCTAATAAATATTCACAATATTGTGCTACATAGTTCAATACAAATAATAAAATTAATAGGTCGATGCAAAAATAATGGCATTTTTATATATGTACTTAAACGTCAGAAAACGACATTTTTTGCACCAACCTAATAAATTCTAAGAGGCAAGCTTCAATTTATTTCTTCAGTCTCGCACCTTTTGGCAGAAAATGTTTTTCTTTTATTGATCTGTTTTTTTTCCGAAGGTTCTCTATTTTTACGTAACATTTCACTGACTTTTTCTTCGCTGCAATTCGAAATTAGTACGGGTCCCTTTCTCACGCCATTACATTAACGATCATATATTATCATTATAGTAATTAAAAATGAGGTTACACCAAAAGGAGGTCACTCTGATATTCTTGTCCATTTTTTCCAATTAGCCATTAACGCCAAATTTCGCAAATTTTGACGTTTTTGGAGCAGTTTGGTCTTTTAAAATTGTACTTTGCGTTTTTGAAAGCGTAACATGCTGATTAACCAAAAAAGTAACACGCACGATATTATGTAACGTCTGCCTCTTTTTATATGAAAAGAATGGTTAAAGAATCTACATAAAACGTTAAAGTACATTATTTTGTAAAATTTAGCGAAATATCTGGTCTAATTCCTGTATTATATTTTAGAAGACAACAATTATCTTCTTCATGATACATTTGAGGGGTGAAATGGAAGCAGGGCAAGAACGGATTCTCATTGGATTCTAAGCAACATCGAGGTTTTGCTAGTTCATTAATATTATTAGATTAATGAACCTCATTTATTATTCAGCGATGGATAAAATGACATTTTATATTCAATCAATAATATTATGTATTGAATCGGTTACAATCGTTGTTTTATTTCCAGGTTAAATTGCACCAAAATTGTTGATATGTCATCAAAAAACACGCTATTAGAAGACTCTTTATTTCTTCTGTCGTTCTCTTTCCAACCTTAGTTGCGTACACCCAGCATCCATTGCCTGTTTATTTCATCGGTGTATACGACTACCTCAGAAGGTAGGACCCATTTATTTTATATTTAAGATAATACACACACAAACACACACATACACACATGATCACACACACACATATATATATGTATGTATGTATTATTATTAATAATAATATTATTATTATTATTATTATTATTATTATTATTATTATTATTATTATTATTATTGAAAGTATAACAAAGCCTTTGTTTATACAATAAATATATCACCCATTGTTTTATAGTGTCGTGATTTAATCAAAAAAATACTGTCTACCTGCAACGCAAGTTCACGGTTTTCTGTCAAAACGTGTTTATATGACAGCCTCGAAAATAAATCACCTCCTAGATCTCGTTGTTCGTTTATATTATATTGTTAAACATTTATTTATATATATATATATATATATATATATATATATATATATATATATGTTTATATATATATATATGTTAATATATATATATGTTTATATTTATATATAAACATATATATATGTTTATATATATAAACATGTATATATTAAAATAAATAAATAAATGTATATATATGTCTATATATAAACATATGTATATATATGTATATATATATATATATATATATATATATCGGTTTATGTATTATTTATCATGGCAAAATGCTTATTTTTGTTCTGATTTCTTTTTTTCCTTTTATCGTTTGATAGATATTTTTTAAGCACATAACAATATCTAATAATTCCTCCCGACCATTACTGGCCTCTGCCTCTCACACACTCTCTATTTTTCTATTTTTCTTTTCGTGCTTGCAATATATATATATATATATATATATATATATATATATATATATATATATATATATACATATATATATATATATATATATATCGTGATTAAATGCAATTTTTTTTTTCCTGCGAGTAAGATTTTCCGAAGAATGCAATGGTGGTATTATATTTATATCAAGGTGTTTACAAAATTATCATGAGATTTCTCTTCGCAACACCCACAGATAAACAGCTTAGTAAGCGCATACTAGTACGCACACACACACACACACACACACACACACACACACACACACACACACACACACACACACACACACACACACACAAGCGCGTTCGCACACACATAGATTTGTGTATGCGTGCATGTTTCTGTGTATGTTTGTACATATATTTGTATATATATGTATGTATGTGTGTGTATGTGTATATATATATATATATACATATATGTGTGTGGGTATGATGAAGTCATTTAAATGTTATTTTAATGCGAGTGAAAACGAAGCTAGGAAAAGCATTTATTTATATATATATATATATATATATATATATGCGTGTGTGTGTGTGTGTGTGTGTGTGTGTGTGTGTGTGTGTGTGTGTGTGTGTGTACATATATAATAGTTGAAAATTTCAGAATTAAAAAAGTTAATAAAAAACTTTTCAAATTGAAAGAGATGAATTATAAATATAGGGAAATATATTCAGATTTAAAAGGCTCGATATCAGTGACAGAGCCTAATAAAGGTTATAGACGTAACGCTATTGTAGAATTAAATTCACAGTATTTTATTTAAAACAAGGAATACGAGAAAAAGTCAGAAAAATTCCTTATTCCACGGATTTTCAAAGATTGGCTCTCCTCCCCAGAGGTAAAAACTTTAGCAAAGGGAATATATGGTTTAAGTACATAATTTTGCTGGTTAGCACAATTTTTGAAAACAGAAGTGATTAAAGTTTTTGAAGGAAAGCAAAATTTTATAGGGGGAAAAATAGCGAAGTCCAATAATTAGTATTGTAGAAATCCAGCGAGAGTATAAGGTATATTGGGTAGATCCAATAAGAGATTCCAAAAGGAGTCCTTTGGAGGCTCTTTACAATATCCAGGGATAAAGAAATAATGACATATTCTTGTAGATGATTAGTGTGCTAAAGAGTGGGGGTAAAATCCATTCCGTGGAAGATAGATGTTAAATCGTAAGGACTTAAATTGAGGATATAGGCTTCAAACGGAGAAAAAATAGCTTGATATAGAAGTTTGTAACAAAGATGCTTCCATGGCCAGCTCAACTCATAAAGTAGTGAATGGTAGGAAAAATAAAGGCAACAAAATGTATAACGAATAAACAAATAAACAAAGACAAAAAATAAAGAAATAAAAATCTAAGTCGGCATTTTTTCTTTTATAACAAAAGTTTTTTGCTTTTTGGGGTTTTTTTTTTAAGAATTTGCTTAGGACTGTTTTTGGTGGGGGTAGTCGGGTGTTGGTGTTTTGTACATACTTACATTCCCAAACTAATATTGTGTTTACATTTTGAGAGTGTTCCGTTCGTGCAAGGCAATGTGTGTTTGTTTACATATTATGGTAGTTCAATCTGCGCAAGGAAAGATTTAGCAATGCGGGTTTAAATGCCGATAGTTATTATAGATCCAGTATTTAATTTTTATAATTCTGAGCGATTATCAATACTTCAAAGATGCTATAAAGGGTTTTTAGCAGAATTGCACCATGTTCCAAAGTTAATCAATTGTATATGTGTGTGCGATGATAGAGTGTTAAAAGACGTTTTGCATATTTTTTTACTTACGCATGTATGTTAACATGCTGAATTGTTAAAAATAATATTCATGAATTATTAGGATAATTTAAAGATTACCGGTATATAATGTTCTGTTTTTGGGCGATTATTTTTTTGTATTTGTTTTTGTTATTAGCACTATTTCTTCCTGTAAAGAAGTATTTTTATGTTAGAATCCACCATGCAATTATTTTACCTCAGTATCCCTTAAAAACTATATTCCGGTGGAAGTTAAGCTTTAAAGCATATGTTATTAATTTGTTAGGTGAAAATATGCAATAGTTGAAAAAACAATCCCCTGCTGAAGTTTGTAATTGGTTTCTAAATAATCACATTATTTTTTCGGTGTGCTTCAGTAAATGCATAAATTTAAAAAATGGATGTTAAAAAATAAAAAATGGAAGTGTAAATGTGTGAATGTAGAAATAATAATATAAAAACATAATTGAACATTAAATTGAACATTATTCATCAAACCGCGCCATATATGTTATGTTATGTTATTTATTTTTGTCCTTCGCATGAAAGCTATCAGAATGAAAAAAGATAGTGTTATCTTAACAAATTAGTAATTGTATAAAATTAGATGTGTAAAGGGAAAAAGTAAGCAAATATTATCTATTAAATCCTGACTGATATAATATCGGTCAACATAACTCGTAGCGACGCTATATTGTAATGTTCTGAAGTGTTCGTTTAGAATAATCTAATTCCGGAATAAGAGAATTAGCGGGCAACCAATCAGAGGAAGCGGACGTTTTTGTGGTGAACTTTATTATTTTTTTATTCTACGAGAAAATAATGATATATATGTCTATGTATGAGCCAGTTATGGCAAGTGTAAGCGTAGAATCTGTGGAACGTGTAGATTTCCTTCCGGTGTCGATTGGCTGCGTTCATAGGTGTAAATATTTTGTGGAAAAATAGGCACCCCCACCTCTAACGATGTTGAGATTGTGATGCTGTTGCTCCTAGAATGTAACACGATTGAATGTGTTTGCAAAAGTGTTCGAAATCTACATAAGATAGTGGCTATTCGCCTAGCTGTAGTCAATTTATATGAGGCATCTGTCGTTGCAAACGATACTTTTTCTAGAGGAGAATACCCACTACTAATTTATAAATATAGAGGTAATTACTTTTCCACCGAAAATGTGGTCTGAAAACAAATGCAGGAAATTAAATGGTACCAAAGTATAATAAGTCATTCTTTTACATATCTGAAAAAAATTATAATTGTTTAAACATTTTCGTCTTAAATGCTGCACGTTGAATATAAACGGCATAAAAAGATGACTATATGATGCTGTCACATTTGCAATCTCGGGAATAGAACAAAACTGGAAAATAAAACAATAATGATAGAAATCCAATAAATATGTCATATTTATTAGGTGGAGTACTACTAATAATATTTATAATTATTTATTTCAGTTTTACGCCCCCACCCCACGCTAGTATGTTGACTATCTTATAATTTATTCCTTTAATTCAGTTGACATTTACAATTCTTCGATATATATATATATATATATATATATAATTGTTGGTAAAATGTGTTGCTGCTCAGTTAGTGTGGTATAAGTGACGGACGTTTGACATGAAGCTGGAGAGTAAACAAGGGATGATTCTCAGAAGAACAAGAAGAAGATTATGAAGAATTTGGGTCTCAAAGTAGAAATTACTAGCAACATTAAACGAGTAAACTTTCTGGACGTCACCTTTGATTTAGCCACCAAAACCTACAAACCATACACTAAGGAAAGCACACACTCCACATATATCCACCCTCACTCAAACCACCCACCTTCTATCATTAAGTCAAGTGAACGTAGAACTAGTTACAGTCGTGTGCCTCCCATTTCGTTTTCGTTTTAATTTTAGATTTCACTAATTTAATTTTAGATTAGACTGCGTTCCAAACTGAATAAACTCTTTAAAGTATTTAAAATAGTATAAATCATTCTAGGTAGGTAGAAAAGTAACTTATCTTGAAATTAGTAACAGTTATTTATTATATGCTTTTTTCTTAACTAATTTTGTGGTTTGTTGTCTTTAGTAAAATATGACTTGAATTACTTATTGTATTGTCTTCGTAATGACTGGCGAAACTAGAGTAGTTTAACTCTTTTGATTAAATTAAGGGCTGTTCGAAATTTTCAATAGGTTTCCAAACATGGCATAAGGATTCAAGCGTTCAACAAATGAAGATACGTCCTAGAAAAAAAAAATGTGAGATTAACACAAGGACTACTACATTTAAACTCGAAAGATTAAATGTTGAAGAGCTACGAAGACGGTAATAGTACCATTAAAACTTGTCAGCTTTTATGCTCCAGAGTTTTTTCTACATAGTCACCACCATTCTCAATACACTTTTGCTAGCCTCTTTTGATGCCTCGTTCGTAAAAGTCCGGGGCGCGCTTTGTCGTTCACACCTGTGTCACTATTCTGAAATCGACGAATTCATCTCCTGTGTTACATCGGCTTCATAAATGTTAATAGGCGCCGTTGGATTTTGAACGGTTCAAGTTTATTTTGCAGAGAATAATTTAATGACGTATGTCTGCTATTGACGATTGTCCATAGCAGGGGTGCTTCTGAGTTTCACACCCTCGATATCTGCAACAATAGATAAAACTTTCAGGTCATGAATGCATAAGTTCAGCTCAGTGCAATCCGCATCTTATCCGTTCAGTCAGAATATAAAATAGAAGCCATTACTTTTCGAAGGTCCATCGTTTTTCTGCGTGTTCTGCGATAGTTTGTTAATCTCGCGTGTACATGCACCCAATAGCGATTGACAAAAGCATCTTGTCGATTTCAGCAACGTTTTCTCTAGCGAACACTACGATCTATATATTTCGTATAATGTGACCCACATATGAACGGCTTCCGTAGTGTTGAACGCCATCTGGTAAGCTAAAAGACATGCTATCCACAATATTAGCTCTTTAGATGTTGGCTTTCAGAGAAAAGAAGCTTATCAATAATTGGCTTTCGGGCAGGAACTGTTCGTTGCCTGACTCCATAATTACAATGAATAAGATATCAAACAATAGTATCTTTATAATAAAAACTGTCCTTTACTTAACATCACGCAGTCAGGGTCTGTTGTATTATTCTCATGTCAGCACGAATACGCCGCATCTACTATGGTGAAAGCAATTACAATTTAATAGGAAACATGTAAATATAAACGCACGTGCAAATACACACATATCCACACACACACACACACACACACACACACACACACACACACACACACACATACGAGAGGGTTCCTAAAGTAATGGCTATGATTTTATTTCGTCCGAATCGATTAGAACAGAATTGCAAATTACATTGTTATGATGACTGAACTTATGCATTCATGACCTGAAAGATTCATCTCTCTGTTGCAAATATTGACGGGATAAAACTCGAAGAAATCAACCACTGCAATGGAAGTGCGTCGGAAGCATATATGTGTAATTGAATTTCTGGAAAAAGTGTATTGGGAATCGTGATGATTATGCTGAAAATATATATTTTGGATCACAAAATGTTGCTTGTTTAACATGGCACTCTTGAATTTGTAGCCTTTCTACTTTTTTGTGTTAAAACAAAGAAGAATTTAATTTTGGAACTGACCGTATATATATATATATATATATATATATATATATATATATATAGTCATCGACATACAGTCCTGTTTCGTCGCATTTTTCAGTCAATTAAGTAGCGGGTGAGACTATTTACAACTGTGCTTTACTCAAAGAGAGAGGCTTAAAATATATTTGTAGTCATCGACATGCAGTCATGTTTCGTTGTATCACAACTCATCACTGCCGCTAGACTAGCATCTCTTCCAAGCCAAGGATTGAACCTAGAACCGTCGTGTTGACAGTCGGCAGTTCTCCCACTCGACCACAGAAGGGACGCCCGCAAATAACTCGTCGGAATGTATATTTAAATAGACATCCGCCACCATTTTACAGTGCTCAAACCGCCTGTTTGTAAACAAACAAACAACGAGCATCGCATTTTTCAGCCAATAAAGTAGTGTGGCACTATTTCTTTGTGCCACTGTTTCTAACACACTCTGCAGCATGGACGAGTGGTAATTTGGCCATGGGCGTAGAGATACAAAGAAATCCCTTCCCATAATTCCCTTGCTATCTTTCTGTCTCTTTCCTGCACGACCACCATGAAGTGAAGACGAATATTCTGTCTCTCCGTAAATGGGGGGAGCACCCCCTCCCTCAATACTAGTTAGGTTAGTTAGCTTTGAAAAGCCGATTATCCATTTTTTTTTAATTATTAAAGTTTTTGTAATATATATTTTGTAAAATAAATAGTTAAGATTTCTCATATATTACAATTGTGATGCGTGTTGTCTTTCTTGTGTCTGCCATAAATGTCTCCATGCATGTCTTAAGTCGAAAGGCGGCCCTGAGAACAAGGGGATGAAGATTCCCACCAGAATGCCACCAGGGTGAAGGGATCATCTTGAGAAAAGAAAGGAGCCACACCCAGATCCAACATTTCAGGTATGATTTTCTTCTTGCTACACAGACCCTAATGACTGGCCCATCTTCATATTTTCATGAGACCGCTTTAAGACATTTACTATAACACGTCTGTCGGTCACACCTCAGTGACCGGCTGATAGTGGTGTAGTAGCGGGTGAGACTATTTACAACTGTGCTTTACCCAAAGAGAGAGGCTTAAAATATATTTGTAGTCATCGACATACAGTCCTGTTTCGTCGTATCACAACTCATCACTGCCGCTAGACTAGCATCTCTCTCAAGTCAAGCATTGAACCTAGAACCGTCGTGTTGACAGTCGGCAGTTCTCCCACTCGACCACAGAAGGGACGCCTGCAAATAACTGGTCGGAATGTATATGTAAATAGACATCCGCCACCATTTTACAGTGCCCAAACCGCCTGTTTGTAAACAAACAAACAACGAGCATCGCATTTTTCAGCCAAATAAGTAACGGGGTGAGATTATTTACGACAATCCTATATATATATATATATATATATATATATATATATATAGGGTGACCCCCCGCCCAAAAAAAAGCTAAATGAGGTCATCTAGAACATATGCTGTATAACAGAGAAAAATAGGCCAATGACCCTAGTGTTTTGATGCGATGTTTTAAATATAATAAACTAGTTATGGCCAAAGTTTAATTTCATTCAGACAAAACACTAAAAAACGGTTGGAGTTGGGGCCCGTTTTTTGGGGTTACCCTGTATATGTATATATATATATATATATATATATATATATATATATATGTGTGTGTGTGTGTGTGTGTGTGTGTGTGTGTGTGTGTTTTACCAAATATACCCCCAAATATATATATATATATATATATATATATTAAATTTATTTATACAAACATTGGTGGCTACATATGTGCATACATGTTCCTGTAATCATCCGCGTTGGGGGATTACGTCTTCAGGCAAAGAGTTTTAAAAAAATTTTACCAAGTTTTGTTTTCGGCATAATATTAAATAAAAAGTAATTTCTAACCTCATCAGTGGTATACCAGGCTAGGAGATTCTCAGAAAAGAACCCAAGGGATGAAAGATTCTACATAGGTAGTACCCAAATGACTTTCAAAAACAGATTCTATGGACACACACGTTCGATGAATAATCAAACTCTGAAAAACACTTCCTTATCGTTATATTACTGGGAATTAGTTAAAGAAAATAAAACACCTAGAATAGAATGGAAGATTATTAGAAGGATCAATACTTTCCACTCATCAAACTAACCATGTCCATTATGCTTATCAGAAAAACTTGAGATAACTAGATTTAAGGATAGGGATAAACTGTTAAATATTAAACAAGAAACTGCTATATCCTGCAAACATGCACTTAAAGTTCTTTAAGTTAAGAAGGTCGGAAAAACTATGATTACACCTACCTCCCATCCAATAACCTCCCCCAAAAGAGGATAAGTGAGGTCGCAACTATGATCATACCCGTATGATTACATAAGTCTCTTAATATTCTATTTTCTCAAGCAGTTATAATATTGCTAACCTAAATAAATACCTGTATGATAGTATATCTGAACCAAACGGGTAATAGATTGTTGGGTGAACCTCGAAATAATGTATGCATTATGGGTGTGTGCCGTTATGTGTATATGATCTGTATGTGTATGTATATATGCGTGGGTAGGAATAATAAGAAAATAAAGAAATAAAGGGGATGAATAAAGATAAAGGTAAGTACTACAATGTATAAACTTTTATACTCGGTTTGTATAACCTAAATGCTCTGATTTTTTTTGTCATATATTATTATATATTATTATTATTATTATTATTATTATTGTTGTTGTTGTTGTTGTATCGTTATATATCTTATGTATATATTATTATTATTATTATTATTATTATTATTATTGTTGTTGTTGTTGTTGTTGTTGTTGTTGTTGTTGTATCGTTATATATCTTATGTATATATGTGTAAACCTCGAAGGAGTGCTTGCTAAATCTGAGGATATACCTATGGAATTCAAGATGAATTCACTATAATTTTTACGCAGTAAAAAAACGTACAACTTATGAAAAAGTAACAAGTTGATAAAAAGAATTATGAGTTCATTCCTATTTCTATTTTAGATGTATCATTTGGTGACAGTGTAAATATATATGTATGCATTTTGTGTAAATATGTATGTATAAGTGTATTTATGTATGTATGTGTGTATGTATGTGTATGTATATATGTGTGTATATGTATGTATATGTATATATATGTGTGTATATATATGTATATATTAAAATAGGCTGTATCGTATACAATGATTATAATAATGCATTTGCAAGAATGTATGGATGTCTGGGTATATGGGTATGTATGTTATATATATATATATATACGCTCGAGTAAACTATAATAATACGCTGTTTCATATAAAAGGGTTACCACACTACGGAAGTTAAAAGGCACCGTATTATTAAAAGAGGTTTTTGTATTTGTACATGTATTGTTGTGTATTTATACGTGTTGTGAGTGAGCGGGTATCTGTGTGTCCATGTGTGTATATATATGTAAGTATATACGTGAGTCTTTATTGATATCTATATGTATATGTGTTTCGTATATATCTGTGGAGATTTCGGGGGCCCTAGGGTGGGGTATGTGTGTCTGCATTTGCGGATAATCTGACTGTGTGTATATATTGTGTGTATGCTGGTATGCGTGTGCATGTATGTGTATACGTATATATATATGTATGTATATATGTATATATGTATGTATGTGTGTATGTATATATATATATATATATATATATATATATTTTATTAAGACCGTGTATCCGGTTAGGGTCCACAGGTTTTTAAAGTTCCCAATCGACAGTCTTATTATTGTTATTATTATTGATATTGTTGATGTCATTAATATTATCAATATTGTAGAAATTATTATTATTAGGATTATTAGTGGGATTAATATTATTAGTTTTGGCATGATAACAGTCATAATATATGATAGTCATGTGTATGCATGGATGTATTTGTTTGAGGGTCCGTGCATTCATATAACTGCGTATGTGAGAATAAATATAAACATGTTATAACTGTATGTGAGCATTATGTATCTATGTATGAATCAAAGTGTGAATCAAAGTGTGAGTGCTTATACGTGTATTTATGTAAATGTATGCATTATGAGGGTGATGACTTCCGGGGTTTTATGTTCATTTTTATTTCATATTTTATTTTTATTTCATTTTATTTATTTATTTAATTTATTTTAATTGTAATTTTATTATTGTGTGTCGTTATAGCTATTGTCTGTTTTCAGTGCGTGTGTGTGTGTGTAAAATACAGCGAACAGTGTATATCCAGTATTGAGTATAGGTATAAGCGTATGTTTGCTTCTAGTGTTTATGTGTGTGTGTGGGGGGGGGGTTGAAAGACACCGGTCAGTACTCAATAGCTATAAGGAATGTTTTCAATTTACTGACCGCGAGACAAAAATACTAAATTCTCAAGGATCTTATGCCGTAAAAACCAAAGATGGGATAGATAAACTTAAAAAGGGAATATAAAAAAAGAAGACTTCACTTATCCTCTCCCCGTTCATAACCCCCACCCATGTTACATTCTAACTTTGTAAACAAAATAAGAAAATGGTTTTGTTTTAAATATCAGTTCTCGACGATAACTCTTGGCCTGAATACCTAATCCCCCAACGCGGGTGATTACAGAAACACGTATGCACATATGTAGCCATCAAGGTTTGTATGAATAAATTTAATATACCTGCTCTGTTCACTCATTGGGAACTCTTTGGTAGACACATGTTGTTTCATTGGACGTACTTCTAGGAAACTAAACTCTACTGGGTAAATATATATTTGAATATATATATATTTGGTAGTGTACTTAGTAATAAAAAACGGGAAAAAGTCTTCAATACATCAGTATAACTATATATTGTATATAACATTACAAATTGTTTCAATGAGACAAAAAACTGTCCAGGTCTTCAGATATTTCCAGCTAAAAATCACAGCTCGAATTATATGAATAGGTGGACAGACTTTTTTATTATTGTCCTGCCTATTGAAACAATTTGTAATGATTTGAGCAAAAATCCCTGAGGTTAATATATATATATATATATATATATATATATATATATATATATATATATATATATATATATATATATTCAATGAAGTCGGCAATAAATTAATTAATAAATAATACTCATCTCAATAATGAATTCCAATTAAATAATATATAAGTACAAATCACTATAATAATAATAATAATAATAATAATAATAATATATACATGCTCATAGATCTCCCCTGTTTGGTTAAATGTATGTATGTATGTATGTATGTATGTATGTATGTATGTATACACGGCTAGCACCGTGTATATTTGTGTGTGTGTATATGTGTATTGGGGTAGAAAGGGCTCCCGCAAGCCGTGGTGAAGGCAACCTTTCTATGAGAAGCAAATCTCTGATTTAAAAAACCATAAAGCGGAAGACTAGTACCTGCATTAAGCTTGTCTGCAGTTTAATCTGTTGCTGACTATCTTGCTCTTGCTTGTTGCTGGATCTCAGCATTTTTAACCGAAAGACAGAGACTTAGCTGTCGTACAAAGCTAAGACTCTTTAACATCATATTTGTATAGATACTCCCTCAGACATTTGGGCTCATGGATTTTAAATGTCTGAGGGAGTGGCACTCGTCTGACAAGACGTTGCAATCATCATCATCATCATCATGTATGTATGTATGTATTTCTGGGAAAAATTTTCGACAGAGACCACGAATTTTTACGAGATTAATGTCGTTTTGAAGCTTGACCCTTCAGACGGCAAATATCGAAAGTTGGACAAAAACATTAATTCCTTCACCCTCCACTGGGCACTTTTCTGCAGGGCGGGGTCGTTTTTATCGCCGATTTTTTCTGAAAGTCATCATCTCTTTTCGATTGTCTAGCCTTAATTTAAACCTTTGTCCCTTCTGGTTTGGGGATGGGCGCAACAGCTAACGCGTCACTTTTTTTTACATAGGCGTCACCACTTATCAAGGCCGATCGGCCACTCGAGGATAAGGGTTAAAGAGTGTAGAGTAGTCAAAAGGACAATATAGTAATCAATCGTAATGGAAGCTCGGTAAATTTGTTAACTTAAGTGGAACGGCTCATCAGAAACTGTTCACGTTGGACTTGAAGACAACCATATTATAGACAGCTGGAAAGCAGGAAAACGGAAGACAATTCCACAGGCGTGCAGCTCTAAGAAAGAAGCTTTGATCATGGAATCTATGTTTAGGTTAGGCACAGATAAAGAGTGGGGAAAATTATTGATAATGTTTTCAGCTAGTCTAGTGTTTCTTGTGAAAGTTTGGCGAGGGGGGACCATAGATTGAAGCTTAGTCGAACACTTTCCATGAAAATAACGATAAAGCAGTGACAAACTCGCAACATCACTTCTGTGAGATAGAGGTTGCAGCGAAGAGAAAAGGACATCTCCCACCAGACCACGAAGTCTATTTTGAACCCCATCAAGGCAGGACAAGTTTTTTCTAGCAGCTCCTGTCCATATATAGCAACAGTATTCCATCCTTGGACGTACCTGGCTCTTATATAGATAGAGAATTGCATCAGCAGTGAGATATCTACTGGATCGATAGAAGGATCCGACCATTTTTCCAGCGGCCTTGGCAACAGATTTGATGTACGTATTCCATTTAAGATCAGGAGTAAACGTCAAGCCCAGAAGCCTGTCAAAACTTGAGGCCTCCCCAAGACGAGAGCCATTCATTTTAATTGATGTCAGATGGGGATCAGAACGTTGATGATGTAAAGATAGAAGCTTGGTTTTAGATGCATTAAAAGTAACCAGCCACTCCTTTCCCCATTGTACAACGTGATCAAGATCAGAGGAGAGAGACTCGGAGAGAACTTGGTCGTTTACTGTCTTAGATGTGCTACCATAGATGGTAGTGTCGTCAGCAAAAATGTCTACGAATGATGTAAGGATGTGATTTGGAAGATCATTAATGTAGATCAGGAAAAGAGTTGGGCCCAGGATGGACCCCTGAGGGACTCCAGCATTTATACTGTGAGCTTCTTATTTTTGCCCATCAACTACTACTCTTATGAACCTATCAGATAGAAATGATTTAATAATTGAGTAGACATTTCCAGCTATACCATAGCTGGAGATCTTGTGAAGTAAACCTTTATGCCATACCCTATCAAAGGTCTTTGATATGTCAAGAGCAATTGCCCTAGAAAGGTTTCCTCTGTCGAGAGATTCGCTAATCCTATGAGATATAACTGTAATCACATCTGCTGTAGATCTACCAGAACGGAAATCATATTGTGTGTCACTAAGAAGGTTATTTTTGCTGAGATGGTTGATTACTTCTCTATTTAACACAGATTCCAGCAACTTACTCATGACGCACAGGAGACTTATTGGCCTGTACTGAGAGGGGGATGAACGATCACCTGAATTCTTAAATACAGAGCATACTGATGAGATTTTCCAGGGTGATGGGAAGCAATTCTCCTTAAGACAACGTTTAAACAGTTTTGTAAGTATAGGTGCTAGTTCTAGTTGAAGTTTATTGAGTACTATAATTGGAATACCGTCAGGGCCGGGTGCTTTACTGGAATCAAGGTTTTTGATTAGCTTGGCAACATCACATACAGATATTTGTATATCACATAGTGTGTTTTCTGATACAGGAAGAAATATTGAGGGTTGGCGGCCTTGGTCGCAAAGGGTAGAATTGGCTACAAAGTTCTTTGCAAAGAGTTTGACTTTGGCTGATGCTGACGAGATTAACTCAGGTCCATTGATTTATTTCACTTTCTTTTCCTCCTTTGAAGTATGAGTCCGAGCCCGCCTGCCTACTACGTCTTCAACGTCTCTATCCACTGCGCCACGGGCCTTGAAGGGCGATCAAGGTCGGATTTTTTGGTCTTATAAATCCGCGATAATTTATTATCTGATTTTCCATGGTCGGGTCCGTACCGAATGGTATATACATTATTTAATTGGAATTCATTCTTGAGATGAGGTCAGGGGAATATTTGGCCAAAACGTTGTGAAGCAACATCTTAAGAAAGATGAGGATGATGATAGTCCGCAATAAATAAAGTAATAAATAATACTCATCTCAATAACGAATTCCAATTAAATAATATATAAGTACAAATCAGTATAATAATAATAATAATAATAATAATAATAATATATATATATATATATATATATATATATATATATATATATATAAGTCCAATTCACTATCACGCTTTTACAATTAGTACGACGTAAATAAAATCAGTATAGTACTTATGTTTTCCTAAAGGCATTATTGGATTTTCTTAACGACATGACGTATACAATATGAAGGAGAATATGGTGATGCTGACAATTTGAACATTTCTAAACACGGTTCTATTTGTGGGTTAATAAGATTGAATATGTGTGAATCAAGTTTTCAGTTTCTATTCAAAATAGATCCAAGTAAAAATATTTTATATTTCAAATTTTGGAATTAATTACTATGAGGACAATACATTAATTTAATAGATGAGATAAACAGTCTGTGATTACTAGTGTATGCGTGACACCTAATTTATTATGACACATGCAAAACAATATGAAAATACGAATAATTAAAATGCATCAGTACAAAAATACAAGAATCCACAAAAAGCGATGAATCCAGTTTGTTAAAATCTAAACATTATACAATAAGATTTAGCAAAATGTTCTTCCTAAAAGGCATTAATGTAATATATACTGGGTGCGTCCAGTATTTGAGAACATTTACTTTTTTAAGCATGATAAACTACTAACAACAACACATCTGTAATTAAATAAAACGACATTGGTACGTAAGCGACGTTCTTATTTAATAATTTCATTCAATGAAATCACCTTCCACTTCAACGACAGCTTCTATTCTAAACTTTTGGCAGGCGTGTATAAGATAGTCCCCATCGATGTTCTCCATTTCTCTGACTATGGCGGTTTCAGAGAATTTTTGCTGTTGTGAGGGTGTTCAATAACATCCCGCTCAACGACCCTACAGACGTAATAATCTAACGTAATAAGGTTAGGAGAGATTGGATGCCATAAATTTGGGCTAACGTGATCATGAAAATCTTCCGCTATTAATCTAGTACATCTATTCGTTTGTTGCTACCAAATGAATTTGAAATTGAATTATTTATATTTTTATTGTTGGAATCTTTAGGGGGGGGTAATGTATACATTTATTTGCTGATTATTATCTTCATCATCCAGTTGTTGTTTCACGTTTCAGCCAACTATTCCTCTGGCCTTCGTCAGGTAGCAAACTAGGACGGGATGGAAATGCTGAGTCTCTTAACTGCATCCTTAATTACTGCCTTCCATAATTGTTGTCGTCTAACTACGTTTCGCCAACTAAGCCTCTTGCTTGTTTTGGGAAGGATTGAGACTATAATCTTCATTAATAAATAAATATATAAATTTCTTATCTCAAAAATATTCCAATAATAAAAATAATAATAACATTCGATACAGATCTGACCAATAAAAGACCAGATAGGAACGAAAAAACATAGATGTATAAGATCAAAAAATCCAAGCTTGCTTGCCCTTCGATGTCCGTAGAGAGAGACGTTGAATCTCTATGGTTCCAGCTGAGTATTATCTGAAGACGGCGGTTTTAATCCTACCCAAAAGCTGGCCAGAGACTTACTTGGTCAAAACGTGGCCAGAGGACAACAACAACCATGGAAAGTAGTAATTACTGAGAATACGATTAAGAGACTCAGTATTCTTATCCCATCGCGGTTTACCACCTGACGAAGGCCAAAAGAATAGTTAGCCGAAACGTTTTGAAACAACAACTGGGAGATGAGGATAACAGTCCGGAAATAAAAAAAAATACGTGATATGTTTTTGTCTCGAAAAAATCTTTAGGCGATACACAAAACATTTATTGCCATAAATATCTTTTAAATACAATTAGATATTATCTATATACCAAAGTGACATGCACACAAATAATGATAGCTTTGTACTTTTTTTTAATTCAATGGCGCCGCAGGTCAGATGGCACAGATTTGATACGAATAACTTTTTAATGTAGTTTTAGATATGTGCATTTTTATGAAGCTTATTGTTTCGTGTAGTGTGCCTTCATTTACCTTGTTATGCGATGATTGCACCAGTAATATTAAATGTTAAATCTAGATTTCAAGCATTTTTTTAAAGCTAAAAATAAATGGCAGCATAATATTACTCCTACAACGATTTTCAGGTTTGGTCGAGTATTTAAATGATGTTTACTTCAATAGTTTCGTAATTGTGCATTCGAAATTTATCGCGTTTTGCATTCGAACTTTTCAACCAAATGTTACATGATAAAGGGCTGCCCCCTGTTCATGTAAGTAAAAAAAATAGGGAATTAGTTAAATATAAATATGAAACAGGCTAGTCAAGGATTCGAACTTGCGAAGCTAGATTTGGAATTGAAAATTCCAATCATAAGTTAAAATAAATACAGAATGTTATTGAAATAAGGAATGTGGAATTGCAATTGTTTATCTTACATATCTGTTTATTGGGAAAGGAATGTAATGAAATTTGTTCTGTTATAAAAATGAAAATTAAAATAAGGAATTTAATCGTCAATTGAAATTGTAAAAATGTTATTTGAAAAACAGGTTACTGAACTCGGATTCATGTCAGTGTGATGCATGTGGCCAACGTGCTTTATGAGCACATGTTTAATCATGCGATGACGTGACGAGTTCTCAATATAGGTAGAGTTTTAGATGCAGAAGAGGAGAAGAGTCGGGGAGAAAGAGCCGAGGGAGAGAGAGAAGTCAGAGACGGCTGCTGACGTCAAACCTTGGAAGCGAAAGTAGAGAAGAAGAATTCATGTAAAGAAACTTTGAATTCCTGGAGCGAAATCATGGACCGGTCATGAAATAAAGGACGTCATCATCTTTTGTATCATCATCTTCGTGTTGTGATTCAACAGAAAAGGTATTATCCATTTATATTATAAGAACTTTGTGAAACTCATCATCTCAAAAATAGGTAAGAAATATATGTATCAATATTTATAGAAACAGTCTTGTTCATACAGAACTGTCAAACGTATACATGTCAAACGCACAAACTCTCGGTCTATCGATCTATATATAAAATCTCCTCTCATTGTGTATTACAAGCCGTCGGCTCTCTTGCATTAGCATGCACCACAAACAGGAACATCTTAAGACATATGAACACTCAACACATGAACACTCCTAAGACTCTCCTAACGAACAACAACAACAATACAGAATATACGTAATAAAAACAAAAATACGAAATAGAAATACGATTTTGTATGTAAAACAACAAAATCTGTCTTAGGAAGAATGGTGAAACGATACTGATAAACACGAATTTACATTCAACCAAGTCTTAAATGGGGTTAACAATTGAAGAGATGAACTTGACGAATCAACTGCTAAGCGACAATATGACTAAAGAGTTAAGAAAACGAATTGCCTGTTTTTAAATTGTGTGAAAATATCCAAGAAAATTTGCGATGCGTGTATCAGATACAGGTCCGTAGATATGAACATACAGGCTTAATTTTGCGCTTGAACGAATCCAAATTATTCGCAGAAAATGCAACATAAAATATGAAAAATAAATAAGCATATCCTACGACAGTACAAAAATTAATTGTTCAATAAGGTCTGAGTTAATCGAAATATGCTGGCTAGAATCGCCCATGTATTTACAGAAAATATTATAAGAAAATATATTATTTTATTTTTAGTTTTGAGTGTTTCACAGTGCTTAATAGGCAGGTGCAGCTAGTTAGTATCCAATAAAAATATTTGTGGCACGTAAGCTACACAGAATTTAACGCATTTTATCCACGTAAGGATTTTTCAGACTATACGGCATTTTAGCCTAACGAATCATTAAAAGTAAGAAAGCCTGAAAATTTTGTGTAGTTGAAATGCTATAAATACTTTAACTTACTATATTCAATGTGCCTTCAATAAGTTTCCAGACATTTGTATAGGCATTTTAAATTATAGACCCTTGAAAATCAGTGTGTTATTGCTATTCATATTATAAAATGATTAACCAATTTGTATGAAAAAAATGCAATCTGGAAGTGAGGAAACTTTAGAAGGAGGATATGCAATAAAATTCTGTTTTCATGTGTGTACTATCAAGAAAACTGTCCATGTGAAAAAACTTATTGAAGGCACCTCGTATATACGTCTCTCTCCCTCCCTCCCTCTCTCTCTCTCTCTCTTTCTCTCTCTTTATCTCTCTCTCTCTCTCTCTCTCTCTCTCTATATATATATATATATATATATATATATATATATATATATATATATATATATATATATATGATAAGGATAAATACACTATAATGAGAATTAAAAAAAAGATGAAGAAATGAAAACCGAAAAAAACAAATTTTATATTTATCTAACTTTCAGCTCTATTTCAAGACTTCATCGAGATGATAAAATTGAAGAAAAAATAGCAGAGCAATATATAAAAATGCATTTAGAATTGATATGTAGTTTGCTTGAAGCATTGTGTGGGATAAGTATGTAGTAGAGATTTAGAAGGCTATCACAATGCGAGGAATGAGATATAGTCGGTGTTGGTGAGAGAAGGCGAAAACAAGTGGCGATTTACAAATCAATAAGTACATACATATATACCTCAACCCAACCCCCAACACTGTCATTAAATACCTCTGGAACACGAAAAAAACGTGTAGAAGCTTCCCTACCAATACCTGCTTCCTTAAAATGCCCCATCCCAGCGACAAGATCACAACGGCTTTCCGTAGGGCTATCAGAAGAGAGGGTCTCAATATGCAACTAGCCCACTCCGGACCATCCCTTAGACAGCAGCTTTCTAAACGCAAGCACAACGAGGATTCATCACCATGCACACTGACAAATTGCCCCGAAAACCCATGTCGTCTACAAACTAGAATGCTCTGCCTGTGGAAAATTCTATGTAGGCAGCACAACGAGACTCCTACACATAAGAATCAAGGACATACACAAACACAAGCATCATCATTCCATAAACGCCTCAACATCTGCAGAAACACCAATATATCTATTAAAGACTAGAGCTCGGATCATCATTCATTATAAAACTTTACATACGGCTCCAACCAAAGACTTACCATTACAACTCTAACCCATTAGAACAGGTATACCACTGCACACTACGCATATACCAACTCACAGTTCAGACAGGGCCTTACTACAAGCCCCCTCCTATATAAATTATAAATATAAAAAAGAAATTGAATAAATAAGTAAAAAACAGCAATATATACGAAAAAATAATTTAAAAAATAGTTAACTGAAGTAACATAAACCAATATAAAGGAACAATTTTTTTTTTGGATTTAAACTAACCCACCTATTCAAACCCAAATGAACACTAACAACAAATATAAATAAATAAATAAACAATAATAAAGAATTAAATAAAAAAAATGTTCCATCTATAACCACTTATAGTTTTATTAAAATAAATAAAATAACAATTTCCAAAGGAAAGTCCATCCAGTGGCCCCTTTCCCACATATCTTCGTATTCCTGACAACCACACACCCTAACCTAAACACCCCAACAGTCGGCTAAGAGAACCCCATCCCACACACACCCTCCCTGCCTTCTTCTTTTTTCCTATCCTCCCTCTACTTCTCCCCTTCAAAAGTTAACCTGTGCAAGCCTGCTAACGACTTGTGTGACCTAGATACACCAGGCCACTCCACTGAACAAGAATAAGTGTAAATAAATTAAACAAATAAATGAATAATACATAGCAGCAGAACAATAAAAACAACGAAATAGACATAGAATATACAAAATAAAAAACTTACACTAAAACAACAACTTATAAACTAATATATATATATATATATATATATATATATATATATACAAAAAGTATATGTATATATATATATATACAAAAAGAAATTATAAAAAAAGAACAAAAAATATGTTAATTACCTAAAACATGCCATACATATATAAATGAATAATACATAGCAGTAGAAGAACACTAAAAACAACGAAATAGACATAGAATATACAAAATAAAAAAGCTTACACTAAAGCAAGCTATAAACTAATATATATATATATATATATATATATATATATATATATATATATATACAAAAAGAAATTATAAAAAAGAACAAAAAATATGTTAATTACCTAAAACACGCCATACATATAAATTCCCTCCTTACATTAGCTCCGAGGTATGCAATTCACAGCCATTCAATTCATTTTCCGCTCAATCATCTAGCATGTTTCGATCTGTCACGTCCACCATTTAAAAAGGGATTTTCTTCCGAAATATATTATGGATATTGTCAGACATAACAAGTAAGACATTTGTATTTAATACAACTGAATAAATATATGTATATATAGACACATATGTATGTAGTGATTGATTTGTAAATCGCCACTTTTTTTCGTCTTCTCTCACCAACACCGACTATATCTCATTCCTCGCATTGTGATAGCCTTCTATATCTACACTACAAAAATACACTTGTTGTGAAAAGGATGTCTTCGTTCTATTTCAGAACGATAAAGTCGTTTGCATTTCAAGTGTTTCGATATGATGCAATCAATGTTCTTTTGTGAATAAATGTAGGTGTTGATGAACATATAATCTCGTGCGTTCCTTTTTGCATTTCCTTATATATATACATGCGTGCGTGTGCGTCGTGAATAAATAAGTTTACGATGGATAAGAATAAGATATAAAACTAAAAGATATATATTTATATATTGTTAGATGAGAATGATTTTTAGATATATATAACAGATGAAAATAGAACTGGTAACGGCTTACTACTGATAGATGGACACTGATGGCGTCCGGCCGATTAGCATATATCAAGGGTCATTACGGTTTCCCGTCTTATTACACGATGGATCATTCCATCGTCAAGTCTATCCAGATCATTGACTTGTCGGCTTAAGTCGACCATCAGATTACACGTTGTTAATCCTCGTTTGCTGACAGAGTGGCCGTATATACGATAAGCAATTTTGTTTATAGTTGACATTGTGTCCGCCGGGGAGTCGAGGATTGGGCGGTTCGCCATTCTCTTGGCCGTTACTGTCAATGTTTCGGGGAACAAGGGTCGATAGATAAGAATGATCTTGAAATCGGAAAAGAGGGCGTCGACGGTGCAGGCAACGGCGCATTATTGATAGACGAATACTTAATTCGCTTATTTACGGTCATAATTACAATTCACTGATGTGATGTCTATTTGTATGTTTATCTGTCCGTGGACAAAGGCCTGATCGTATTTTCAACTGAATTTCCAGAAAGTTTTAATGTGATTCTAGTTTAATCTACCAGATATGAAAAGATGCGATCACTAAAAGAACAACAAACTAATAACTTACTAATATATCAATAACTTAGGCCTGGTCCGTCCCCTTAAAACATCTAATTCTACCCAATGTACACCATTAACTGTTATTACACTCACATTTAATAACCCTCATCCTTGAGTGACATTTGCATAAGTGGTGACTCATTAGAAAAAATATATATAAGTAAGAGATCGCCAGGATAAAACATATCATTTTATGATACTTTGGACAAGAGTTCAATTCATGGATATATCTATATATCTATAAAAGTGAACGTGTCTGTCTGTCTGTCTGTCTGTGTACATTTCCCTACGCAATAACTCTGTCAATTTTTAGTCTATAGACTCGAAATTTGAAATACCGGGTACTGAGATTTGGGAAAATCGATGTGACGGGTGTTAGCCAGAAATTTTGCTGTTAAGGGGTCAAATTTCAACGATTTGACCTTTAAGAACTCTACCAAACTCCTCCGACAATTTTGGGTCTAGACACTTGAAATTTTAGATATAGGTTCCTTGAACCTGGATCTAACTTAATAAAGTGATTTGAGCCCGAAACTATAAATCTTAAGGGGTCATAATAGGGGTCAAATTAAAAAAAAATTGACTTTTTTTGTTTTGCTAAGCGTACACCTCAAAACACCCGGGCAAAGCCGGGCTGAAATGCTAGTATATATATATATATATATATATATATATATATATATATATATATATATATATACACAAAGATAATGTAACAAATTGAAAATGTTGGATTTTGCCATCATGCCATCATGCCTATATTTACTTTAAAAGTTGATAAGTGCTTTTTCTTTGGAGGAGTAAAGGGCGGAATAAATTCAAAACTTGGCATAATAATTACATGAATGATTCTGTGCAATGAAATAAGTGTTATCAAGAATTGTGCATGTCAACGCACTAAAAGAAATAAACGATAAGATGGTCAACGTCATTAAATTTTGTATATAGACTCTGTCATTTATATCTAATTATTTTAGTACTTACAGACACTGTTTTATCCTTTCGTGAATCATCAGTGCAGGGAGTGACAATTACAGCCAGACAGGGAATTAAAATGTGACCTCAAAGCAATAATCGACTCCATTAGCAATAAAAAAAAAAACAAAGCCGATTGTTAACCGCGAAATATACAGTTGAAATTAACATGTTAATATAGCGTAAATATTAGGTTGGTGCAAAAATAACGTCGTTTCTTTACTTGAAGTTGAACCTCAAAAGACGACACCATTTTTGCACCAACCTTATATCAAAGCCGGGCGAGAGTCATCTTATGATTATGACATCTGTATCTATAAAAGTGAAAATGTATGTATGTATGTGTGTATGTATGTATGTATCAGGTCATGTCATATGCTACTGGCACCATGTAACCCAGTACTACCTGCCTCATGGTCGGGTCACCGGCGACTAAACTGGTTCCCCCACCAGACTTGTTTGGTGAGGAGGGCGGTTAGTCTCCCTGGAGGATTAAAAACAAGACCTTCCAAAGGGCGAATGAACTCTTTTTCTGGGTCAACGGCGAACTAGGACCATGTATATTTGTGTGTGTATATGTGTATTGGGGTGGAGAGGGCTCCCGTAAGCCGTGGTGAAGGCAACCTTTCTAGGAGAAGCAAATCTCTGATTTAAAAAACCATAAAGCGGGAGACCAGTACCCGCATTAAGCTGGTCTGCAGTTTAATTTGTTGCTGGCTATCTTGATTTTGCTTGTTGCTGGATCTCAACATTTTGAACCGAGAGAGAGAGACTTAGCTGTCGTACAAAGCTAAGACTCTGTAACATCATCTTTGTATAGATACTCCCTCAGGCATTTGGGCTCATGGATTTTAAATGTCTGAGGGAGTGGCACTCGTCTGACAAGACGTTGCAATCATTATGTATGTGTGTGTTTGTATGTTTGTAAAAACTTTCGACAGACAGAACAAAAATTAACAAGCTTGGTATCATATGAAAGTCCCATCCTTCGCCCGACAAATATCGAAAAATTGGCCAAAACCGTTAATTTTTCAACCATGAAGTCAGCACTTTTCTACAGGGAAGGGGTCAGCATAAACCGTCCTCTCATGACGAGATCGGTTCTACGCATGCGCTAGACGACGTCATAACCTGATTTAGTTTAAATATTTGAACAACTGACACAATTTCATGTACGTCGTGTTATCTCAGTTTGTTAGAGCGTTAGGTCATTATCTAAAGATTTTGGGTTCGAATCGTGGTCTGAGATGTCTTTTTTTCGATTTTTTTAAATTTAAATATTGAAGCAGGGTTATTTAAGCCATTTTCCACGTAACGTTGTTTTTTGTTTACTTCGGTTATTCTTAGGTTTTCATTAACATCCCCCAACCCCAACCGATCACACACACTTAAAAACACTCGGCCAACGCCGGGTGCCCAGCGATTTTTTAAATTTTAATATTGAAACATGTTTATTTAAGCTATTTTTCACGTGATTTTTTTGTTTTTATTTTCAGATTCTTTAAAGAGGTTTTAACGTTCGTTTTTCTGTTTTCTTTTTTTTTTTCCGATTTTTACATTTACCATCGTTCGTTTGCCTTACGTTTGTTTTTTGTGTTTTTTTTCGATTTTTTAAAGTTTTTCTTCGTTTATTCTTATGTTTTTATTACCTCCCTCCACCGCCCGGGTACCCCCGCTTTATTTTTCAGATAAGTTTTAACTTTCGTTTTTCTGTTTTCTCTTCTTTTTTTTTACTTCGCTTATTCTTATGTTTTAATTAACACCCCCACCCCCGCCCGACCACACACTCCTCCAAACACTCGGGCAACACCGGGTACCCCCCGTGCTAGTCACACCTTAAAACAAACCATCTACAATCATGCGTCCATGTTTGATTCCTACAGAAGACAATGAGACTAAATGTATTTAGCTAAAAGGATTTCCTACAGAAATCAAACATGGAGTCATCGTGTGGCTTACTTTGCATAGATATATTTCATATTTCTCCTACAACTCTTATAAAAAGTACAATGGCCTCTTTAATTTACTCTATCTCGAATAATAATTCTATATAAAACATGCGACATATAAAAGCAAGGAGCAAAGTGTGGTATATGTTCGGATACTGCACTTCACTTTTTCTGACGTCGACAAGTGGATGAGAAGTTCTTCTAGATTAAGGCAATTTTTATTCTTGTTCCTACCTAGAATGCCCCTTTTTAGGGAGTTGGATTTTCCCCGCATCAAATACCGACCTTGCTTGTAACTCTGACTTCGTAGCGAGGCAACTAAACAGGAACAGATATAACAGAATGTATATTCTTGGTTGTAGCTGTTTCCAATTTTCTATTTGTGTTTTTATTGTGTCAGAGTCAAAATCTTCGTCTATCTTCCATACGTATCACCCACGTTTTCGATTCTTCGTGACATCATTGAAAAACAACAAGTGAAAAGAAGAGAATTTAAAAAAGAAAACAGTAAACTGATGCTAATAGTACAATACGTAATGTTATTCATTGTAGGTTGGGGGATTTGAATAAAAATAAATTCAAGCGTTTTCTTAAAAGTTGTAAATTTGTGTTAAAAGGCCTTATTTGCGTGTTATAAACTAGAATTTGTCTTAAACCAAAAGATTTAAGTTTTGAAAATGTCTGTAAATTTAAGAATCATCATAACATAAAAAATAACAAAAACTCGCATTATTCCAACATTTATAGGTATAGGTTCATTAGGAACATACATTTTGTCTACTTTATTGGCAAACGCCATATTTTACAGTAATGGAGAAAAGAGAAATACCTATATTTTTCATTAACATTGCAATTCTAAACCCTAACACACAAACACACACACATACATATATGTGTATATATATATATATATGCGTGTGTGTGTATAGGTGTGCGTGTGTGCGTGCGTGTGTGTATCTATGCAGCATTCTTTCGTTAAAGAATATTTCGTTTGATAACACAAATAATTCATGTTTATTTCTTTTGTTTTGGATCCTTTCCTACCTTTTAATTAATTTTCTTGCTTAGAAGACAATACATAATCATTTCCAGAGCAGCTTACAAGAGCCAAGAAAGCCAACAACCAAGTGTCCAGGACTCGAGTTTCGCCCTCATTTTGCCTCATCGATTAAACACATCTGAACTCTGGATTTGAAACCCAGGCCTCTTGCACGCAAAACGGGAACTCTACCAACTGAGCAGACAAGCATGCAAGAGGCTTTGGTATCAAATCCCAAGTTTGAATGTGTGTAACTGATGAGGGAGAATCTCGAGTCTTGGACATCCGGTTTACTGGCTTTCCTTGCTCTTGTGAGCTGCGACGTTGTCTGGCTATGGAAATAATTATATATTCTCTCACATTCTGAAAATTCTCTTGTTGCTCGCTAGGTTAGTGTGTCGTGATGGCATCATCGTTACGAGTATAAAATTCCTGCTTGTGAGACGTCGGCTTGGGTTATAGTGGGTTGCTTTATCTGTGTAAGTTAATAAACTTTTGTGTGTGTGTGTGTGATGTGCTTACTCAGTTGGTAAAGTGCTCGCTTGACATGCAAGAGGTTCGGGTTTTACATTCCGAGTTTGGATATGTCTAATTGATGAGGGCGAAACGAGGCCGGTTTATTGGCTTTCTTGGCTCTTGTGAGCCGCGACTTTGTTTGGCTGTGGAATATATATATACACACACACACACACACACACACACACACATATATGTATATATATATATATATATATATATATATATATATATGTATATATGAGGGGTATATATATATATGAATCAAAGATCGCATATATGTATATATATATATATATATATATATATATATATATATATATATATATATATATATATATATATATTCAATCTGTTTTATATAAGCAGTCATGTGTTGCTACATATTCATGAGCATGTTTCGGTGTTCTAGTATTTAATAGCTAGAGAATTCTACAGAAAATAACAATTATAGTTAAAAGCGCAACCAGTAATGAAAATCCAAAAGTCATCTTAAAGTACAAAAAAAGGTATTTAATTGGGCACGGAGTAAGGTTCTGCTATGCGAAGAACAAGTGTGAGTAATTGTAGATTTTTTTTCTGTCTGTGTTGGAGTGATGGAATGTGGTAGGTAAAGATGGGGCTAGGTTAGAGAACGGATAGTGTCCGCTATGTCTTCCCGCCGCCCGTCTTAAAATGTAAATGAGCTAGTGTATATAAGATTTTGAAATTTCATTTGTTTTTATTAGCATTTTGGTATCTTTTTGCGAAGAGGTTAAGATTAACCCGGATTTCCTTAACAATTTTCGCTAGACCTCTATTCGGCTCCTGAGGGTCTGTTGAGAAAGGGGAAAGAGAAAAGGGGAGTAAGATATGTAAGAAAGAAGGAGAGAGGAGAAAAGACAAAGGAGAATGGGAGAATAGGAATGGAGAGGGAGATGGAGGAGAAGGAAAGAATAGAGAAAGAAAGAAGTGGTAAAAGGGAGACGAAAGATAGAAGGGAAAAAGGGGGAGGCCATGATTCGTTTAAAACTTTTCCTTGGTTCTTTTCTCTTCCCGTTATCCTTCCCGTTATACTTCCCGTTATCCTAGACCACCTTCGATATAATTTACGATTACACTTATTAGTGTTATGTTTGTTTATTCATTTATGCGCTATTTAACTCAGAATGTATCTCATCAATAAACCATTTAATAATCAATTATAAT
Organism: Euprymna scolopes; assembly: GCF_053919585.1. Taxonomy (NCBI): domain Eukaryota; kingdom Metazoa; phylum Mollusca; class Cephalopoda; order Sepiida; family Sepiolidae; genus Euprymna; species Euprymna scolopes. Next base: position 25,753,911 of record NC_136508.1, on the reverse strand, counting down.
CATTTGTTATGACAACGATATTAATTATTAAAAATGGCGGATACTTGCTAGAGTATTAATAACTAACAATCATATTATTTTACTGAAGGCCATATTAATTATTTATTTATATAAGAATGCATAGGTAAATATATATATATAAATATATATATATATATATATATATATATATATATATATATTTACCTTTTATATTTTAAAAGCACCCCCCATCTTTGGGTTGAGCACTATCGTAAATAATCTCAGTCGCTACTTAATTGGCTGAAAAATGCGAAGCTCGCGGTTTGTTTACTAACAAGCGGTTTGAGCAGTGTACAAGTGGCGTACGGACGTTTGTTTAAATAGACATTCGGACGGGTTATTTGCGGGCATCGCTTCCGTGGTCGAGTGGTTGAACTGCCGACTGTCAACACGACGGTTCTAGGTTCGATCTTTGGCTTGGAAGAGGTGCTAGTCTAGCGGCACTGATGAGTTGGGATACAACGAAACAGGACTGTATGTCGATGACTATAAATATATAAAATATATATATATATACATATATATATATATATATATATATATATATATATATATATATATATATATATCACATAATTACGTGGAGTAGATGCAAACAGATATTATTTGGAGTTAGTTTTAACGTTTATGTTATATATCCTTTATCGTTTAGACTTAGACAATACTTAGTGTTGTGGTATATTAAAGACATATCAAGATTGAGGTTAGCGGTTTTAAAAAAAATTATTAGAGCGTTATATTATAGGCGAAAGATAACCATTGGTTTTGGGGGGAATAAAGGGTTAATATTTGTAGTGTATATTTTCGATAATTATGTTCTTTTATTGTCTGGGTTAAGCCGTCCCAGATATAATCGCATTTCAGCAGTGTCAGAGTTACAGAATCGGCCGCAATCAGCACGCACACACCTAAGCTTAATTCATTGATTGATATTTATGTTACGGATGAATACGGTTTACAAAATTTAAGGGAAAAGATTTTGGTCGTATAACATACATGCTAAATATCAATTCTATAATTATAAAATTGAAAATATGTAGAAAAATTGTTTGAAACGGCTGGGTGTGATTAAATGGAATGTTTTTCGTATGTGGTTTTTACAAAAGAGGCGTGGTCTTAGATTTAGTGAATGTTAAATTTGACGCTTTAGGTGAGCAGGTGTTTTCTGTGGAATATTACATGTGGGTTGTAATTGTATTTAATAGCGATTTATGAGGAAGTAACTAGCAAGTGAGAAAGCAAGGGTGATTTGTAATGCCTACACTTTATTAAAGTTTCTTGGGGATTTATTAATGAGTTTACCATTAGCCTTCAATTTTATAATAAAGAATTTTTATTTTATTAAGCAAAGAATACAAGGTGAATTCAGTGACTGGCAAGTTCTTGTGTTTTTTTAAGATTTCTCAGTTACAATAAGTGTTAAGTTTTACTTGTAATATCATTGTAATATACAGCTAATTATATTTTATCTATTATATATATATATTATAACTGAGGCTCAGGAAAGAGCTTTTATGGCCTGTATATCGCGGTTTAGAAGTGTTACTAGTTTGACCGATGTAGAATTTGCCAGTGTTGGTTTCCTACTTAGCTATAATAATAGCTAGATAAATTACAGAGGTTGTGAGGCAGTTTT
>NC_136508.1:25697254-25747254 GCF_053919585.1 Euprymna scolopes | reverse complement strand
ATAAATGTCTACAGTGAAAGAATTTACTTAAATAAATTTTAAAAAAATATTAAAGCAGAATCTATTTTAAACCGAATACATTTTATCTCCTAGGTGGTAGCGTGAGATTTTGGAAGCAAGTGAACTTGTAAGAATGCTAAGGTTTACAGTCAGATTTTTTTAAATCCAAATTCAAGTATTACTGAACTAGCTGGACGCACGGCGTTGCCAGATCGTATATATATATATATACTAGGCGTCCAGCTAGTTCAGTAATACTTGAATTTGGATATATATATATATATATATATATATATACGCCTAGTATATATATATATATATATATATATATATATATATATATATATATATATATATACGATCTGGCAACGCCGGGCGTCCAGCTAGTTCAGTACTACTTGAATTTGGATTTTTAAAAATCTGACTGTAAACCTTAGCATTCTTACAAGTTCACTTGCTTCCAAAATCTCACGCTACCACCTTGGTGATAAAATGTCTTCGGTTTAAAATAGATTCTGCTTTAATATTTTTTTTAATTTATTTAAGTAAATGTTTTCACTGTAGAAATTTATTTTTTGTTTGAGTTTTATCATCGATTTTTGTTCTATATAGAGAGAATAATCTAGGTTTCCTCTCTGTAAATAAAGAATCAATAGAAAAAATGGAATTTTATGAATTATTATTCCGTTTAGCAATTAACCAACGTCATTGTGTGTATTTCTAGAAATCATCCATTGTCCTTAAATCATTTCAATTATTGTTACATTTAATCCGGGAAAGCTGACTCTCATAAGAAGTATGCAGCTTTTTTACTCATTTCTATTTCCCGCCACTCCCCGTAACTCAGTGATAACAAGTTACTTTTGTTAAATAAGCTTATTTACTATTTAGGTATTGTTATTGTACTACCTTTCTGCATTCATTCATGCCTACATATTAAACTACATGACAAATATAATTAACAGACGCATTCCGTTGTCCTTTTCCTTCCACCAATTGTCCAAATTATATTTGCATAATATAGTAATATATATTGTTTCTGTATGTTTTGGTTATGTAGAAAGATGACTGTTATCTAGTTGTTAAGGATACGAACTGAAGTTTAAATCCAGTTTTTTTTTCACAAAAAGCACTTTCACTTAGGATGCTAACAACCTTCAGATGGTCTCTCCCGTAACTCCGATACCTTTTTAGCTAGTAAAATATAAACAAACAAATGTTAGCAATAGAATATTTGGATTCAGATGATGATGATAATGATGATGATGATGATGATGATGATGATTACGACGACGACGACGACGACGGAGGTGGTGGTGGTGATAGTGATAGTTTTGGTGAAGGGGATGATGATGGGCTGTGTTTACGCAGAGATTTTTTTATTCCAGTTGAATAGTCTTTGTCATCCAGTTGTATTTGTTGCATTCCGCACTTGAAGTTTTATTTTTGTTAGTATTTTTACAGTTCGTCTATTGTGCCAATCTTCTCTTTGGTTCAAACTATCCTTTGTTTTATTTTAAACCTTTTTCATATTTTTCTGGAATTATATGTTTCATATTTTATATTTAATTCAGTTTTCCGCTTTCTACAGCTGCATTTAGTAAATTTGCTGAATCAGCAACTTTACTAATTGCAGTTCTTTACGCTTCTGGAGTTTTTAGATAAGGATTGGTTATTCGTATTATTTGTATTCATCAACTAATGTTCTCATCTTGAGTGTTATTTTCACAATGTTTCGGTCGATGTAACATCTGACCCTCATTCAGGTGTATCTTATCAAACGCGGGAATGTTTCTGTCGAAGTTTTAGGGCCCCTAAAATTCGTCCTGTAATTGTCTGCCAGGAGCCGTTGCGCAGGTGGTAGAGTACTTGGAAAAATCCAATCGTAAATGGATATTCTTCTGAAGGTTAAGGTTTCAATTCTTAGTGTGGGCGACCGAAAAATACGATTGTGAATTATTTCTGACAGGACAAGAGCATGCTACTACAATGCAGTAAATAAAGTGTTCTGTTCGAAATAACGTCCAGATTTACGAGTTTGCAGAAACATTCCTGAGTTCGACAAGATATATATGAAGAAGACCTGACGTTTTCTCGACCGAAACGTTGTGAAAATCACACTCAAGATAGATACAGTAGTTTGAAGGATTCGAATATTTTTTCTTTCTTACTAATTATAACCATGTCAGCTTTTCTTGTATGCATGAGTCAATTCATTTTATGTTCCCATCCTCCACAGTATGATGGACCTTTCATTCAACAACTGAATTCATGCACTATTTGTTTTTATGTTCAAAATATGTGTACATGTTTTCCGGTGGAATATCTTATATACTATTTATAGTTTTTTTATATTTCGTTAAGACAAGTTAGCTGCAATCTGCAATCACATATTATATTGTTTTCAGTTTCGTCTTTGTTACTATTTTCCTAAATATGCTCTATCATAGTATCTGTGTAGTTTTTTTTTCTTATCGAGTTGTATTGTCCGAGTTATTTTCTCTGCTCCTAGGTATTTCTTTCTAAGGTTCTTATAGTTGTCAGCAGTATCGGTTTTTCTTCGCCTTTTTTGTCCGTTACTCAAACATAGTAGAATATTCTTAGTAGTGAGTGAAAAAGTTGGGCTTTTTAGGGATGGTCAATGCATATTACATTTTAGTGAAAAATTAAAAAATTAATAATATAAAGATTGAATAAAATTGCTCAATCAAAGAAACGAAGTAACAATGAATTGTAGAAATATAACGAATTTAGTATAAATGTATGTATATAACTATTTGATAAAAATGTAAAACGAAAAAAAAAACAAAGCAGTGAAGAAACTTATGTTAATAAATATGGATGTGCAGAGTAACTCCATATTTAGATAAGACTAAGAAGGTCAATAGCTAATCGAAGTAGGCATCATAAAAATATTACTCATAAAAGTCAATAAGAATGTTTTCTACGAACTTTATTTTTATACAACTACTAAGATAAAATAAATCATCTTGTAAAATTCGTATATGCACACGATATATTGCGGAGATATAAGTACATATAATCAGCAATTTAATAATTGAACATGTAAAAGTACGTGCGTAGGCTAAACATTACTCGCTAAAGAAGATAACAAAGAAAACATCTCGAAGGAGAAACCTTACACCTTTTAACAAATAAGAAAACTTATCGAGTTGCCGCAATATCTCCGCCTACGAAAATATAATAGTCACATCGCAGTTTCAGTCAGAATGTAAACAGACTATCTCTAAAGTAGAAACTTATAAAAAGCAATGTTAATTAAAATAGTCGTAAAATGAACTGTATTTTTTAGACGATTACTAAAATATACTCAATGGTTTTCTAGAATAAATTAGTTGGTTGCTTTTGTTTTACGGCATATCAACCCTTTTCAGGTTATTTAATGCCGAATCCAAAGATTCGGAAGAAATTTTTTTAATAGAATATATTTGTTTTCAAGTCGGTGTCTATTTAACACATAGTTGGGACCCTAACAGGTACTACCACTCCTGGTCAGAGTGGACTTGGGGGCAATGGCAATTAAAGGGTGGCTCCACACTCCCCAAAGCCCGCAAGTTGGGTCCTCGCCACTGGATCTAGTTTAAGGTCATATCCAGGGCCTCTAAAATAAGATCATGCGGGTTAGGGATATATTGCGAAAATATAAGTATACTAGCAGGCCGGACGGCGTCGCCAAGTCGTAAAATACGCTTAAATATGATATTTTAATGTCTATTACAAATGCGAGATCTTTTTAAGGTTCATCCGTTTAAATGCAAGTGTTTGAACTTCTCTTGCATTTGTTTCACCGGGTATGTTTGCCACGTTTTTGAAATTCGTTTTTCATGAGTCGAGTTGTTCCTATGATCACTGGAATGATGGAGATTTTCCTAGGATTTCAGTTTCTTTTCATGCTATATGCAAGACTTTAGCATTTGGTTATCCTTTTCAACTCTCGTTGAGGGCACAAACTTCTACGGATGTTGCTTCTTTCTGGGTTTTTTTTTATCCCATTTCCTAAGTACATAGTTGTATGAATCACATAGACATAATAAAGAATGTATAACATTTCCAACTTTTCGTTCTAAAATATATTTCAAAATATATTTCGAGCATTTTCTGCTGCATTCGATATTCAATGTTTTACACATCGTTCAATGAATAGATTTGCATACCCCATTGGATCGCATTGCACGAGGGGCGTGCAATAAGTAATGCCCCTGACCCACTTCCCATAGCAGTAGAGCAGCGAAACTTGGCACAGTAATTATTCTTTCTCTACATAAGAACCACCCAGAGTTATGCATTTCTCCCATCGTTTGATGCAGCTCTGGAGACCGATTTTATAGAACATCCCAGGTTCGTCCTCCAACCACGACGTGACTTCAGAAATCACGGCTGCATCATCTGAGAAACAATTTCCTTTCAAAAACAACTTCATGGCTGGGAAGAGGTGAAAGTCAGAGGGTGCAAAGTCAGGAGAGTAGGGAGGATGGGTGAGGATTTCATAACCACAGGCCCGTGCTTCTGATCTGGCGATATGCGAGTTGTGGACCGGAGCGTTGTCCTGCAGGAGGCGGGTAATTTTGCTGATCTTGACCCGCCTCTTGATTTTGATAGCTTCCCTTAATTTCCTCAAAAGTTAAGCATAATAGGCTACTGTAATTGTGGTAGCCTTTTCCAGGAAATCTGTCATCACTTCTCCGTTCTGGTCCCAGAAGACTGTGAGCATGACCTTGCCAGCGGAGGGCTGCACCCTTGCCTTCTTTGGAGGTGGTGAGTCCAAGGTCTTCCACTGCATTGACTGGGCTTTGGTCTCTGGATCATAGTAATGGACCCAGGTTTCATCCTGTGTAATCAGTCTTTTGAAAAACATTGACTCATCTTCTTGGCAGATCTCCAAATTCATCCTCGAGCACTCGACGCGTTCTCGCTTATGGAATGGTGCGAGCAACCTGGGAATCCATCTGGTAGACACCTTATGCATATGCAAATGGTCATGAATGATAGTTTCCACAGACCCTGCACTAATCTTGACATATTGGGCTTTTTGGCGAATAGTAATGCGCCGATCTTCCAAAATGGCAGCCTCAACATTTATTTGCACAAAAACTGTTGAGTTAATTTCATTCGGAATTCCGACATAAAACATTCTCTAATGTTTTTATGGCTTCTACATAAGAGATATACCCGTACAACAATTTGCCCTAATAGAATAGAAAATGAAGGTATAAAATACATATAATTAAATTATATAGATTTATTTATTTATTAAACAAGGATACAGATTTATTTCGGTGTGTTGTTAAAGAAAAGACTCTTTATGCCATGTCATTTCGTAGCCTGAGTCTTCTCATCAGATGAGTGGAGACGGTGCTAGGTTATGGCCTAGCAGAAGGAGTCTCCACCTAAACAACACCCCAAAATAAAGCTGTACCCCTTTTGAATGCATTAATGAATCTATATATGTTCATACATAGTTTTTATACCTTTATTTTCCATTCTTGGTTACTTCTAAATAAGCTCCCAGAAAATTTGGTTTAGCTTTGTATTATCCCAATAAGTCTTTAACACATTATATATATATATATATATATATATATATATATATATTACGAAATCATAAAGAAACAAAATAAACCTCATCACACATCTCTCCTTTTCTTTCAATGTTTTGATGTTTTAGAACTTTGCAATGAATATTTTGATTCATATTACGTTCTTTTTTACACTTTCGTTGATTTTATCATTACGATTCGAACGTTTTGCCACTGGGCTTTTTACAGTTTTTCAGTGTCTAACTCGGAACTCTAATGGCATTTTGAAATTATAGTTTTACAAAACTTGTTCGTATTTTTTTCTAGATAGAGACAAGACACAAACGACTAGAAAGTTGGTTCATGTGTGCAGGTTATTTCATAATAATTCAAGTAATACCGGAGCCTGACTTTCGCCTGATGAAGTTTTTTTTTAGACTGAAACAATCGATTCATTGTAATGACTAATAGTAATTTTGTTTATCTAAATTGAATTTAAATACCTACAGACACTAGTGTTTTATCCTTTCGGGAATATTCAGTGCAAGGTGTCACGATTAACACCAGTGAATAGATTCGAACCCCGCAACACGAGACATCTCTGGCTTGATTAGCAAAGACCGTATCCATTCGGCTATCATTAACCGCGTGAAATAACGTTGAATTTACACATTTTTATTTAATTTTTTTTTTTTTTTACTTCAGTGCCCATTACGACTTATCAGTGCATATGCTGTAACGCTACCGCCGGTCGTATGTTTTTAACTTTGAATCGATGCGAATATCCAAAACTATTAAAACATTATAGTTAATCGATGCGAATATCTAAAGCTTGTAACCACAGGGTCATCATGTACATTACATTTGAAATACGAGAGAAATGAGTCTTACCCTTATTATTTTTAAATATATAGATGACAAAATACGATGTTCTTATTTAACTAAATAGACAGTATAGATGTAACAGCGTGGGCGCGTGTATAGCAGATGTATGCAAATGTCATAGCCATGTGCGAGATGATGCCACGGCAAGGAAGAGATAAAAAGATTATAAAAAGTACAGACGGGGGGATTATTTTCGAGAGAATTGCTATCACGTTAAAGACGTGGGTGACGCCACAGTTGTAACGAGAAGTCACGCGTGCGGGAGAATGAGGAATAAGGTATTTTCTTAAAACTGTAAACAGTGATTTGAATTCCATCTGTATTCCTTGCTTTCGTCATCTTTGTGACGGAGTCTACAACTTGTTGGGTCCCTAGTGACTACATGTTAACACGGGTGTAAAAGCGTGTACTATGTTTCATAGGTGCTTTCTTTGAATATCCGTTTAATTTCTTTCCAAGTCTACCACTTGCCGGGCTTTATAATTACACATGTAATAATTTTAATAAAACAGTTATAAAATACAGTTATTTCTATATATAAAAAGTAAGATTATATATGTTTATTGATAAATGCTCAGTTCCTTACTATACTAAATTATAAACTATATATTGTTTTATCTATCATGGGTAGCACTTGTTTTTTGGGGTTTTTTTTTTCGATTTGGAAGAAAGTCAGAGAAGAAAAGTATCGAACACTTACGAATTGGACAAGAAACCTTATAAATCAACACTATGTTTTCCAACGAAAATAGATAGAAAAATCAATGAGAGAGATTGTCTTTATTCCTAGACGAGAGTTCAATTTATTTCATTTATTTTCTCTTCCCATCCGTGGGTTTGAATATAAAACAAAATATCGTGATATAAAAAAATATCAGATTTCATTTGTGTATAGATTTATCTTACTCTCATACAGACATCCCCCCCAAAAAAAAACAAACAGTGCATTAATTTTAAAAACTACAGTTTAGTCAAACATCTATATTTCCCCTTTTTGTTTTCGATATACAAAAGGATAATTTATTACTGAACCAATCTTGTACAATAGATAATTTCAAATAAATATCGTCGAATCATTACAAAATAAAATATTCATTATATATATATGATATATATATATGTGTGTGTATGTATATATATGTATATATCAATATGTATATACATATTGATATATATATATATATATTATGTATATACGAAATATATATAACTATATATATACTTGTATACACCACGAATATATATATATATACTTATATATATATGCACATATATATATACATACATATACATATATATGTATATATATTTATGCTATTTTATACCTATATATAATGCTTATGTATTGTATATAAGTATAATTTATTTATATAAAGTTAGATATGTGTAAATGTTTCTAATAATAATATATATTTCTAATATATATAATTCACGCCATAACTCATTAACACACCAGTACGAATTATAGATCAATAGTCTTATGCGTAAGGTAATGTTGGATATATGTAGTTCCATCTATTTTATTCCAAGGACAAGGAGAAAAAGATTGGGTGGAAGATCTTTATAAAAATACAGACGACTCAGATTCTTATTAAAAATCAAATATAGCGATTAGACATCAATTAATTATATTCCTTAAATTTCTGATTTATTTTAGAATTATTTAAACATTTTATAGGGAATTCCTATGCCTCCGTTCAGTCTCTTTTTCTCGAAAGACAAAGGATGCCCTTTTTAGGGGTATTGTGAAGCAAGAGTTGCGCAATCACCAACAGCACCTCTTCTGAATCGGCATTGTTTGAGTCCAGTGGCAAGAAGAAGTCCAGGACGACTGGAAATAATGCCGAGATAAGCGGAGAGCACATACAGTACCTGGAAGTCCCAAATGGTCACCCAGTTAGTACTGACCAGATTCAACGTTGCTTAACTTCGGTGATCCAGCGGGAACCAGTGTGTCAACGTAATTATGCCGTATCAATGAATTATATATGCAAAACATTTACTTAAATATTCAAATATTTCAGATTTGAGTTAAATGTGGTCTATAGTGATAATAAACTAATACATCAATATTCGCTACATTGTAAAGTATCCTTATATATATATATATATATATATATATATGTGTGTGTGTGTGTGTGTGCGTGTGTGTGTGTGTGTGTGTGTGTGTGTGTGTGTGTGTGTGTGTGTGTGTGAATATATTTTTAAGATACCACGTTCATAGCGAAAGAAATACAGGAATTTACTCCTTTTCGTGGGAATTGCTTTTGTTAGCCTCAACGTTGCGCACGATTGTTTCGTGTTGGCATATAAGTATATAACTGTTCATCAAATTAAAAGAAATACAAAGTTTCAAGGCTCATGAATAGAACCTTTCAAGTTGATATAGCAATAATTTCGTAGTAGTTGTTTGCTGTTCGTTATATTTCTACTTCAGATGCTACGGACTTAATTTCTTAGTTTCGCAGCAAGTTCAGTTCATCATTTTTTATTGATTATAGTGTCAAGTTATTATTTGATTAATACTTTCAAACATACTTATTATGATTCCTTGATTTAAAAGCAAATGTTTTATTAGTTGTGTTAATATTTATAGTTTTTCATAAAGCTTACATTTTACATCACATTACCGAAGCCAAGATATTAGGATTCGCAGTTGTTTTCGATAATGCATTCGTTTCATTTTCAATATTGTAAGTTAATTTAATCTGCCAGCGTACCGGTTATTTTATTCTTAAAATTTAAATAGTATACGCTTGTTTCTTCCGCCATTTTTATGATAGTGGCGCTTCACTTGCTTAAAAGGAAAAAAAATACAAAATTTAATTCAAAGAGTATAGTTGTGTTCGTTTTTAGGTTAAAGTAAAGAAATATCACATAATGTGACAGATTTTAACGACTAAAACCCGTTTCTAAATTCAGTTGTAAACAATTTAACAACAATTTCCATATAATGTATTCGAAATAAAGCATATGTGTCATCAAGCCATAATGTTTTAGAGTTTTAATGCAAAAATTATTGTTTTGTAGAAATTTTACGAGTTCAAAAGTATGTGTGCTTACGCGTACAACAATGGCCACCACTTAAACATATGGGAATATAGTTTTCGTTTTTACATAAAATATAAATTACATTTTGCTGTCAACATTAAATCAGATAAATAATTCACATTGTTAAAAAATTATTAGTTATTATCTATCTATTTATCTATCTATTCAATGATGTTCTTAAAATAGATTATATTGGGAGTTATTTATTGTCAATAGAATAAAGTGTAGCAATGGGTTTTACCTGAATATTGTTTATAAAAATTAGCTAGGTTAAATATAAACGAAATAACCTTGAACAGGCGTATGTGACACAGGGGGTCACGTTAAAGAGACGTGTATTTTAATTGGTTACGTCACCGGAACTGAGTTCAAGAAGTCGGGAGTTTTAGTCAGTCGAAGACTTGGAGTGTGATCACGAGAGTGAACCGACGGGAGAGTTGGAGCTTGGTCACGGGAACGAACAGACGACCAGGAAGCGAGGCTGGGTAAAACAAGCATGTAGACAAGAAATGCAGACTCTGTGAAGATCATTTGAGACAACTGAAATGAATTAATATTTTAAAAATATAAAGCGTTGTTCTGTGGTTTCACAAAAGAAGGAAGACCATGTGACTCAATTGGATGGCGTTGGCCATTTCATGGGGAAGAACTCTTGGAGAAAGAATATGAAATATATATTATTATTCTTATATACAAAAATGATACCTATGTAAATATGAACTGTAATATATACCGCGTGATAATTCTCTGATACAACATGACTCAATTTATACGTCGATATCATATCCCCTGGCTAAACTACATACATACAATTAATAAGTTTATTTGATCCCGTTATAAAAACGATATTTCCCACCTTTCAATATATGACTGTTTTAATATCTCTCGCCTGACTATATAATATTATGTAATACTCTTTCAACCATTCCTAAAGAAAACACTTATATTAGTATTGAAATACGTTTTTTATATTTTTACCGATATGTCCATGGAGTCATACATAAACACACACACACAAATATATATATATATATATATATATATATAGAGAGAGAGAGAGTAGCCAATCTATAACATATCCATAAGTATATATATATATATATATATATATATATCAGTCATATATATATATATATCAGTCATATATATATATATGACATAATTTATATATATATATTATAATATATATATATATATAAATATATATATATAAATATATATATATATATATGAGCAAATAGTTAATAAAATATGTTAAAAAAACACTTTGAAATGAGTTAAAAACATATTTAATCTGAAAAGGAAAAACTCGATAAATGCATAGTCCTTAATCCGCGGAGTTTCGAAGAAATACTTTCCTTCTCATCAGAAATTCTTTTAACTTTCTTGAAGATTTACATTTGGATTTTACCATCACCGGGTTTTTGATTTTCCACCAGACTATCCATTCACGTGTAATCACCCTTTTCTTCACCATATTTCCTCTGCTTCACTTTTTTGTTATCAAGTAAGATCTTTGACTTACTTGTTGTTTCATCAAATACTTCTGCATGCAAAATCTGATCCCGCATTTTGCTAATTCCTACCCTCTGATGCGAAGGAAAGTATTTCTTCGAAACTCCGCGGATTAAGGACTATCCATTTATCTAGTGTTTCCTTTTCAGATTAAATATGTTTTTAACTCATTTCAAAGTGTTTTTTAACATATTTTATAAACTATTTGTTCATATTATAAGCTCTATTTCCTATTTGGTTTTATCGAGCTTTTGCATCTGGCTGAGATAATTTTATAAATATTAATTCTTTAATATTTATAATATACTTTAATTTTACCATCTTGGATCATTTTGGTAAATTTAATTGTAATTTTATATATATATATATATATATATATATATATATATATATATATATATATATATATATATATATATATATCGAGATTATTATTTTCCAGAGGTAAAAATAACGAATGAAGTTTAACCAGGCGGATATAAGAGTGCTCAATATTGAAGTAGAGCAAGGTATAATTTTGATTTAATAATATGTTGCTACACAGTCAGGAGCATGTTTCGGTCAGCTAGTTGTTAGTAATTAAAGACTTCTTCATGCGATACGACTTATACGAAAGCAAAGTTTGGAATGAAAATATCAGGTCTTCCGCGTCACAGGGAGTCAGGAAATTCCATCAAATATTGTGAAAAATAGGAACAAGGAATAAGATTTGGTTGTATGCAAAGAAGACTAAATAGGGATGTAGATTAGGGTCTGAGAGGATGAGGGTAAGAAAGCCCAAATAGAAATAACTAAAGACTGGAAAGAACGGTATATGTATGCGTGTGTTATCTCCACTCCAAATCTTTTACATAAACTCGTTAGTAATGGTGGAAACTGGGTTCTATCTGATTATTTAAAGGGACAGCTCAACAAAATATTGTTTCCATTAAATTTCAAAACAAACATGTTGAAGTCAGTGAAAAAGCTGAACCACGGTGCAAAGTTCCGCAGGCGGACAGTTCTAAGAATAAAACTTTGTGTCATGTAGCTATTGAGAAAGATTTAATACTAAACGACTAAACTGAATTTAGGCATGCGCAGAAAGGAATAAAATATGTCAGCAAGTCGAAATGAACAGTTTGCATTTCAACTTGCCGATATATGTCTGTACATCTATTCTAACAAATATTTCATTTATCGTAGGTGTATGCTTATTATTTTCTGTTTATTTCAATGTTATGTAGTTTAAAAGTTTATTATTATATTTACACACATATATACAAATACTAACACACACAGATCTACTTTTTTATTTATATAGATTTGAATTGTTAAAAATACAATACCTTTTATTAGAACCAAAAATAATTGCTTTATATTCCTCAAGAAAACTAAAGGGAATGTCAGTGTACGCGTTACTTTGTCAAAAATTGTAATAAGTTGATGTATTTAAAAGTTTAATTTATAAATAAGCATGGAAAAATATATGCTTTTAAAATTGATAAATCGACGGAAGGGAAACATTCAGTTTGGGAATAATTTACTTTTTAATGGGTAAAATAGAAACGTTGTCTTTACTGACACCAATTAATTGTCACTTATTTAGTATATTTAAATATTTATAATAAATATGGACAATGATAATGCACCTACACACATTGATAAGCGTAGTATAAAACCGCTTGTTAACATTTAATTATACTGCAGGATGCTAATCAAAACAGTTGTTCTACAGGGTTATCCAATATAAACCATCCATTTGAAAAAAGATACGTACCAAAATAGATGGTTAATTTGTGCATTCCTTGTCAACACTTACAGAGATCACTTGATGTCACGTGACCGTTATTTTGGCGTTCATTTCTTGTGACGAGAAATTGTATAGTCGTTATCTTTTTTTATTTATTTATTTATTTTTTTTTTTGCATTTACAAACACCAATACACACTCTTTACGGTAAGTTTTCTGTAATTTCTAGTTTGGAAATAGATCCTGTTTTACAATGTTTTTTAAATTAGACCACAAACCATTAACCGTTTAATATGAACTTATTTCTCTTTAAAAAAGGAACTTTATGTATTCTGATATTGTTTATTATTTATTGCACTTTTAACTTCAAAAAAGCAATGTAAGTTTTTTATGATACAAACAGGACGCCGGGCATTGCCCGATCGTAAAATACGCTTTAATATGCTATTTTGATTAAAGCCGATTTCGTATTTATTATTACATTATACTGATCAAATATATAAAAATGATTTAAAAAGACTTTTAAAAAAATGACTCATGCGCCACTACTGAGAATCGAAAGCAAAACGTTTAGTTTTACTTTTTCCTTTGGCGTTAATGCCTGGGCTATGAAAACGTGTTTGCTACAACGCTAAAAATTAAAACATGAACGTTACACATGCATATTCGTAATGTCGTCGTTCGACTCTTATTTTTTTTTCACACTTTTGTACCGATTTTCGCCGGCTAAAATCAAAATATAAAGCGTCTCATTGGTTCGAATACGCTACATATTAAGTTTTGTCTGCAGACAGAGGAGTTTGGTAGGCAATTTTTTTTCAAACAAATATATATATATATATATATATATATATACATACATAAATATATATAGAAAGATATTAGTGTTTGCTATAAGCATTTTACGCAAATATTTCGCAAATGTAAGTCATGTAGAATATGCTCATGAATATGATTACACGTAATAGTTTACTAAAGATTACCAAAACGAAAAAACTAATCAGGAATTAATTAAAATGAATGCTTAAAAGAATATGCAATTTAGCTAGATCCTTTTCAGATGAATGCAATTCTACGACCAAATGGATTATTGATTGCAAGGTACAACCCTTGAAAGCCGTCTATTCATATATAACAAAGTTGTATTTTCTTTTCAAATAAATAGAAAAATGAGTGTTTATTTATATAGTATATCAGTACACAAAAAACAACAAATATATAGGATTTCAAATGGAGAATTTAAGAAACTTTTAAAATATTTAAATAGTATTACATAGTCAGGCAAAATAGTCAGAAAGTAATTATATTTACGCTCTCATCACCGAATGGTACAACCCTTGAAAGCATACGTCTACATTTTCCATGATGACAGGCGCCCAAAGTACATGCATATTTCACCCCTATTCGCACCAAGAAAATCTAACTACATATGTCTCCTTGTCTAGTATTACGGCATATCAACTCTTTTTAGCTCATTTAAAATCAAATCTTTAATTGTCGTAACAGTTTTTGTGCTTCAAAGTATTTATATGTTCAAATATTTATTAATGACGTTTAGTTTAGTTGTTTTGTTTTACGGCATATTAATTCTTTATATGTAATGCCTAATTTCGACATTTTCGTAAAACATTTTATCTTTAAAGTATATTATATCTTCAAACATGGTGTGGTGTTAGATTGTTTTGTTTCGCCGTATATATACCCTTTTCATGTCATCCAATCCAGATATTTTGACAAATGCTTCAATTGCTGTATTCTTTCGAATATTTATTCATGGTACTTGGTTTGGTTATTTTCTTGAGAAAAATTGTTTTTGCAACTTGCGTTACAAAACATGATTTATTTTAGAAAAGGGATGTTCGGTGTATTTTAGGTCAGGGAGCTTATATCTTCAGAGAGTAACTAAAATCCAAAATCATCTTTGCAACGGGTCTACTACAATTCAAGTAAGACATACCAGTGGAGGAACTCACTATGGAAGTACTACAAGGTGGAACGATTAAATTATCGCGCTAGAATAGACGAAATGATTCCCTTTCCGTCTGATAAAAACCGTTTTTTTTTCTACTGGTTATGTACAAATCTATAGAACGACAGGGGCTTTCTATTATGTCTGAAAGTGACACAATGTTCAACGAGCGAGATCGGAGATATGACGCTGTACAACTCATGTTCTCTCCCGATAAAAATTATGAAAACAGGACCATTGCGAGCGGCCTCAAAATGCATCATGTCCAGGGCGATGAAAATGAAGTTTCCAGCCATGTTTAAAGTGTTGGAGTAAGGGCCACATTATGCCACCTCACATCTTCGAAGTCGGCTTGAAATCAACACCAAAGTGTACCTGGATGTGATGAAGAGTGTGGTGATTCTCTGGCAAATCCTATGTGTGGCAGCAGTACTAGACGCCGGTCCACAAGTCCAAACAGACCCAGATTTGGCTTCAGAAGGAGTGTTGCGACTTTGTGCTCTTCTCTCACTGGTCCCCCATCCCCATCCGACCCGAATCCGCTGGAATATTTCTTTTGGCCATTTGTCGAGAATATCACCAACATGAAATCCCATTACATCAAAGTCAGCCTAATCGCCGCCATTTGACGAGTATTCACCGAGCTCCCGCTGGCGCTTACAGAAAAGGTATGCTCCCAGTTCCGGACCGTATCGAGGCGGTGATTGCAGTTGAAGGCGGCTACATATACAATGGGGCAATCGCCGGTATATGAGTTTGTTTTAGGCGTTTCCAACAACGAAATGCCCAAGAAAGATCAACAGCTATTCTGGCCCCCTAAAACAACTCTCTCAACACGATGGATTAGCCTTGGTCGTCTACACGAGGACAGGGTTGGTTTGTCGCTTCAGGTTTCTTCACTCACTTTCTCGGTAGTCCATGAGTGATTAATCGATCTTCTGTAGTCCAATACAACGGAACACGCCCCGCGTTGTGATTAGGTTAATTTCCATGTATCGTTACTCGGACTTAATGTTAGCTCCTGCAATTTAAGGCACATTACTCCGTATAGCAATTAACAAAAACGCAAAGGAAGACGTTAATAAGTTTCTACAACTACAACATATATTAAAAGGTAATTTATCCAATTACAAATTTTATTTTAATACAATGGTACAAAAGTTGTTTGAAATTGTCACGCCAATAGGCCTTTCAAAGAAATACCCATTAACCTTGATGGTGGTGGCGCCATCAACAGTTACTAATAAGTGAGTTCGTTCTTTCTTTTCTTAATGTTGTCATCATCAGCTAATTTATACGGGGTTGTGGGATGGCTTCTATCAGCGATAGCGTCCATGTAATGAATTGTTTTTTTGTAGGATGGCGGTTTTAGCCAGCAAAAAATTTATTTTCGTGTAAGAACCATAATATGACAGGCGTACTCAACCAGGGTTCTTCCGGCCTGCTAGAGGGAGAAAAGATGACGTCAGCGTATTGCTCAGAGGTCAGGGGTTCATTCTGAGCTCCTTTCTGTCGAGAATTGTCTAATCTTCGAAATCTCTTTTCTAAACACTCTCTTCTCTTTACAGTCGCTCGTGCATAATCTTACATGCGGAGGTGACGAGATTGATTGTAAGCAACGATGCTATTTCTTTGAAAGCTTTAAACATCTTTTCTTTCCCGTTTTGTTGTCGGTAAAATGCTTCCGATAATCCGTATAGTATATGTAGTAGTTCTGATATTTTGGCCCAGGGAAACGTTTCTAGCTCAAAAACCATAATGCGCATGCTGGTTATGCTCTTAAAAATAAAGAAAAAGATCCAAACACCAAAGTTGTCAAAATCTAAAATTGGAATTCCAATCAATTTTCGACCATGATTGAATTTTGTTATGCATACTCCACGTTCAAGGTGACTACAATATGGGCCAAGTAGTGAGTCTTTACTATAAACAGAACTGAAGTTATTGCGCAAAGTTGGACTTAACCTTTACTATTCATGTAGATATGCGATTTAAACTTCATAGTTGAGGTAGATATACGACTTAACCTTGATTATTGACGTTGATATGCGGCTTAACTTTTATCATTGACGTAGATATGTGATTTAACCTTTATTATTGATGTATCTATGTGACTTAACCTTTATCATTAAGGAAGATGTCTGATTTAACTTTTACCATTGACGAAGATATGCAACTTAACCTTTATCATTTACGTATATATACGACTTAACTTTTACCATTGATGTAGATATCCCTATATTAAGTGAGTTTTAACTAAAACTATGGCCGATAATTTAACCAATTCCCTAATGATTGTTCACGCGATAATGGCGTTATCTGTACGCAAATAAAGAAACAAACATCATGATAAACCAACAAAATAACTTGACAGAAAACATAACCTCCTTGGAGCGGGGATAATAAAATGTCCATCGCTAAAAGCTCCGATTAATCGAAGGCATCATGGGAATATTCGTTATTGTTTCATAGCAAATGCACTTGCGTATATTTTATCGCCCTGCGGGAGATATAGGAATGATGTAGGAACCTATATATGTCAGCATGTGTTTATGTCTGTGGTCATTTACGTGTGTGTGTGTGTATGTATGTTTGTGTGTTTTTTGTGTGTGTGTGTGTGTGTTTGTGTGTGTGTGTTTGTGTGCGTGTTTGTGCGTCTGTGTGCGGGTTTTTAAACTTATGCACTTTATCATTCTCTAATGGAGATTCGAGGAAAGAAGACGTTTTTATTGTTATCTAAAAGAATAATAAAAACGGATTTAATTAACATGACGAGTTTTAATCGGTTTTTAATTCAAGTTGTATTGGATGAACCCCGCGAATTGAAAATTTGCTGACACTTCTTATTCCGGTGCGACAGACAACATGACTTTAAAAAATGGATAAGAAATAGAAATAGGTTATGCCTTTCTATACCGCCATTCAAGTTTTACGGCATATTACCGTTTTATACGTTATTTCTTGGCACATCACAATAACAGTTGTGAACGAGTCATGTAATGCTTTATGATCTAGTTGAATAAATTCGTTCAGTCGTAAATAAATGAATATAACGGCGTAAATAAAATGGAAATGTAGTCAAACACGCCTTTTGCGTGTTGGTTCAGTATCTGGATAGATGCTTAATACTTCGAGAGTGCAACTATCCATTGTTTACATTCAGTATGACGTTATCAGTCTCAGAGCGTGAAGAATTTCTTCTGTTTTTATAAACACAAGTTTTCATTAACTATTGATAATAATCAAGTTAAGTTTAATTAATTCAACAATTCTCAGTGGTACTCTATAATCTTTCAGTTTTAAAACAACCATGGTATCATTACCCTTTAAACAAAAAAAAATAACAATAAATATTTTTCAATAATCTTTATCATAATTGAGATCATAAAATTATCAGTAAATATTTTCTATAGTCTTCATCCTCATTAAGATCATAAAATTAACAATAAATATTATTTAATCATCTACATCATAATTCAAATCATAAAATTAACAATAAATATTTTTCAATAATCTTTATCATAATTCAGATCATAAAATTAACAATGAATATTTTTAATCATCTACATCATAATCCAAGTCATAAATAGTTAACTTAGTTCTTACACTATTTCCATAGAAGCGACGGAAAAAATGATAAAGCGATTAAAAAGAACTATAAAATGGTGATGTACAAAGTGGAATGATAAAAACACGACATGATTCCATTTCCATTTGCAAACTGGTTTTCTTTTTTGTTGCAGACCATCTATTAGTTAATCGGATGTGAACAAATCTTATGAGGGATATGAACCTCCTATCGTGTCAGAAAATGGCACAATGTTCAATGAGCTAGATTGGAGATACGCTATTATACAACTCATGCTCTCTACCGATACAAGTTATGACAACAGGCCATTGCCAATACTCTCAAACTGCAAATCTGGTCGGTTCAACGCTTGCGGGCACAGCCCAACAAAGTTTCCGGTCACGGTTATTGTCTTTGGTGTGGTTTCAAGTGAGGGCCACATCTTGCCAACTAACATCTTTGAAGTCGGCTTGAAAGTCCAAACCAAACTGGATGTGCTAAGCAGTGTGGTGATCCCCTGGTGTTATCAAACGGTCGCTGGCAGACCCTAGGTGTGAAAGCAGGACTCAGTGCTGGCCCACAAATCCAAAGAGACCCAAGGTTGGCTTTAGGAAAAGTACTACGACTTTGTATCCTTCTCTCACTGGTCCTTCTTCCTACGCCGACGTGAACCTGCTGGACTAGTTCGCCTGGTCATATGTGGAAAACATCACCAACATAACCGTCCACAAAACTAAAGCCAGCCATCCGCTGAGCTCTCGCCGGCTTTTATGGATAGGCATCTTCCTAGTTTATTTATCGATGCGGTGATTGAATAAATGTCACCTCTACTAAATAATCAAGTTACTTTAATTGATTTTTACATAAAAATGTTAATATAAAGCTGTAGCGTAATTTTCTTCAGCGGAACAAAGTTTTCGTTCCACCTTGTATAGGAGTTCAACAATGATCTATGTTACTGCCTTTAATCAGTTTTATGTCATAATATAACTTTGTTGACCGTTCAACAAGTTCCAAAATATTGGTACTATATTTTTTTACGGCGACATTTTTACTTTAATTCAAAATATGTTTCCGAAAAAAAAACACACAAACACACACAAAAAACAATGTTGATTTAATTCGAAAAGATTTAATTCAAATTGTTTGGAAAAATCCAACATTGCTTTAATTCAAAATTTGTGTTGTTAAAATGTTATTTTCTTACGCAGAATTTTTAATAAATGTTTTTACAATTATATATTGATACATTTTTATGCAATAAATGTTTTTACAATTATATATTGATACATTTTTATGCAATAAATGTTTTTACAATTATATATTCATCATTTTTATGCAATAAATGTTTTTACAATTATATATTGATACATTTTATGTAATAAATGTTTTTACAAATATATATTGATACATTTTTATGCAATAAATGTTTTTACAATTATATATTGATACATTTTTATGAAATAAATGTTTTTACAATTATATATTTATACATTTTTATGCAATAAATGTTTTAACAATTATATATTGAAACATTTTTATGCAATTAATGTTTTTACAATTATATATTGATACATTTTTATGCAATAAATGTTTTTACAATTATATATTAGTACATTTTTATGCAATAAATGTTTTTACAAATATATATTGATACATTTTTATGCAATAAATGTTTTTACAAATATATATTGATACATTTTTATGCAATAAATGTTTTTACGATTATATATTGATACATTTTTATACAATAAATGTTTTTACAATTATATATTGATACATTTTTATGCAATAAATGTTTTTACAATTATATATTGATACATTTTTATGCAATAAATGTTTTTACAAATATATATTGATACATTTTTATGCAATAAATGTTTTTACAATTATATATTGATACATTTTTATGCAATAAATGTTTTTACAAATATATATTGATACATTTTTATGCAATAAATGTTTTTACAATTATATATTGATACATTTTTATGCAATAAATGTTTTTACAAATATATATTGATACATTTTTATGCAATAAATGTTTTTACAATTATATTGATACATTTTTATGCAATAAATGTTTTTACAAATATATATTGATACATTTTTATGCAATAAATGTTTTTACAAATATATATTGATACATTTTTATGCAATAAATGTTTTTACAATTATATATTGATATATTTTTATGCCATAAATGTTTTTACAATTATATATTGATACATTTCTATGCAATAAATGTTTTTACAATTATATATTGATACATTTTTATGCAATAAATGTGTTTACAAATATATATTGATACATTTTTATGCAATAAATGTTTTTACAAATATATATTGATACATTTTTATGCTATAAATGTTCTTACAATTATATATTGATACATTTTTATGCAATAAATGTTTTTACAATTATATATTGATACATTTTTATGCAATAAATGTTTTTACAAATATATATTGATACATTTTTATGCAATAAATGTTTTTACAATTATAATATTGATACATTTTTATGCAATAAATGTTTTTACAATTATATTGATACATTTTTATGTAATAAATGTTTTTACAATTATATATTGATACATTTTTATGCAATAAATGTTTTTACAATTATATATTGATACATTTTTATGCAATAAATGTTTTTACAAATATATATTGATACATTTTTATGCAATAAATGTTTTTACAAATATATATTGATACATTTTTATGCAATAAATGTTTTTACAATTATATATTGATACATTTTTATGCAATAAATGTTTTTACAATTATATATTGATACATTTCTATGCAATAAATGTTTTTACAATTATATATTGATACATTTTTATGCAATAAATGTTTTTACAAATATATATTGATACATTTTTATGCAATAAATGTTTTTACAAATATATATTGATACATTTTTATGCAATAAATGTTCTTACAATTATATATTGATACATTTTTATGCAATAAATGTTTTTACAATTATATATTGATACATTTTTATGCAATAAATGTTTTTACAAATATATATTGATACATTTTTATGAAATAAATGTTTTTACAATTATAATATTGATACATTTTTATGCAATAAATGTTTTTACAATTATATATTGATACATTTTTATGTAATAAATGTTTTTACAAATATATATTGATACATTTTTATGCAATAAATGTTTTTACAATTATATATTGATACATTTTTATGCAATAAATGTTTTTACAATTATATATTGATACATTTTTATGCAATAAATGTTTTTACAATTATATATTGATACATTTTTATGCAATAAATGTTTTTACAATTATATATTGATACATTTTTATGCAATAAATGTTTTTACAAATATATATTGATACATTTTTATGCAATAAATGTTTTTTACAAATATATATTGATACATTTTTATGCAATAAATGTTTTTACAATTATATATTGATACATCTTTATGCAATAAATGTTTTTTACAAATATATATTGATACATTTTTATGCAATAAATGTTTTTACAAATATATATTGATACATTTTTATGCAATAATTTTTTTTACAATTATATATTGATACATTTTTATGCAATAAATGTTTTTTACAAATATATATTGATACATTTTTATGCAATAAATGTTTTTACAATTATATATTGATACATTTTTATGCAATAAATGTTTTTACAAATATATATTGATACATTTTTATGCAATAAATGTTTTTACAAATATATATTGATACATTTTTATGCAATAAATGTTTTTACAATTATATATTGATACATTTTTATGCAATAAATGTTTTCGTTTTCAAATATTTTTTGTGTTCAGACAGTTTTGTCATTTGTTTGCCATGTTATTTGACCAAGAAATAATTATAGCCCCTTTAACAATGGCGCCGTCCATGTAACACAGAAGTTCCCTAAATCTATAATCAGTTTAACAGCTGAGGATGCGATAATTCATACAAGATAATCAACGGAAATTTAAATCTACGTTTCCACAAGTTTTCTCAGAACCAAATCTCCGCGGTCTCCCTTATCTCCGCGATCAGTTAAAAAGATGGAATATCGTGGCTTTTGACTTAATAGAAGAGCAGAACCTGCTCCGTGGAAAAAAAACTATTAGAGGAGATTTTGATGGTCACTGCCACATCAATGTATTTATTTTTCTCCAGGAGTTGATCTAAATTCCAAAAAGCTATAAACATATTTGTCTTTGTAGACAAACTAATTCCGCAAACCGACAAATAATAATGTCCTTTATCTAACATTTAACATTTCGTAATAAAAGTCGATTTTCCTCAATCGACAATCAGCAGGATAACCCGGTGTCGCCCCGGCATAATATAACAAAAGTACATCTTCACCATTATCCATGTGCATTTCTTTCCAACACACGCATCAACGATAACAAAACGCACAAAACGACAAATTACTATGTGAAAAAGATCACCCGAACACGTGGTCGTTGGAAACGCAAAACGTGAAATAAAAAAGACATTCATTTGCTTTGCTCATTAATAAATTTAATTAAAGATTGCAAACCAAAACTTTTGCTATTCATCGACAGACATTAAATCTTAAATACTATAATTTTTGCAACCTGTACCTATTTACAATGCCTCCCCACGGGACAGAGTTAGACACCAGGGTCGTTTTTAACGTGGAGAAAAGGTACAAAAATAAAAATTGTCTCAGTCGTGAAGGATTTCTTCTCCACTAAAAGAGAACGAGAAATGGAAGTGCCGCATCTGAAGAACAGATACTACACTTTGATCTTGAGAAAACACAAAACAACTTCTATATACATGCAGGTTGAATCGACGTTTCCCTTAATTAAATAAGCAATTTTATTTGGAGGAAACATCATAACACTATATTACGAGGCTCGTTCCAAATATAACGCTCTCTATTTTTTATTCAGCCCAAATGGGTCAAACAGCTCTAAAAATTGTATTGTTACTGTGACTTAACTCATGCATTAATGACCTAAAAATTTCGTCGTTCTGTTTCAGATATGGACGTGTAACACTCTAAAAAATGGACTCCTGCCATGGATGTGCGTCAAAACAGAGATTTGTTGCTGAATTCCTGACAAAAGTGCATATCGAATGGTAGTGACTATGTAAAAGCATAAATTCTAGAACACAGGTTTAATGGTAATCATTGATTAAAAGAAATAACCTATAATAAAAATATCTTTTTCTTATTCCTTTGAAATAACTTTTTCTTTTTCACCTTGTGTCATTTTTTAATAAGAAAATACAAATAAATAGTATTTTCGTATGGATTTATATTGGTTTCTGATGAGTTCTTTGGTCAATGTACGCCATTCAACGAAACACATGTAAGACATAAAACAAATACAACAATATGAATGTCATCGGGATATACTTGTAGAATTCAAATTGTTTGCTAACAATATATATGGGCTCTGACAATGCAACTCCATTTTTATTAAACTTATGTAAATATGGCTTTTTTGTCAACTTTATTGAATATATACATTAAAATATATGTTTTTACTCTCTCTCTCTCTCTCTCTCTCTCTCTCTCTCTCTCTGTCTCTATCTATTTATATCTATTTACCTATCTATCTCTATAGATTGATAGATAGATAGATAGGTAGATAGATAGATAGATAAATACGTATGTATTATAGACGAGTTTAAATTTTCCGACCGGAAGTAATCGTGATGATTCTCGAATGGATGAAACACTAGTGTCTGTAGGTATTTAATAATAATAATAATAATAATAATAATAATAATAATAATAATAATAATAATAATAATATGAGTCGTTTATAAAACTCGGTTCTAATTATTGAACAGTTTAGTTAAAATGAAAGTCGATCACTTAAGTTCACATGTGCAGATCATGATGTTTTTGTTTTGTTCATGTTTTTACTTAGGGGTCACCATTTATCAAGGACCAGATGCTACTCAAGGATAAGAGTTAAAAGTGTAAAGCAGTCATTGTTAGTGGTGGAAATTTGATAAAATGGATTACTTAAAGGGAACGGCTTGTCAAGAACTTATTTTCTTTGGAATTGAAAACGACCATATTGTAGTCAGCTGAAAAGCAGGCAAACGGAAGAGATTTCCACAGGTGTGCAATTTAAAGAAAGAAGCTTTGTTTATGGAATCTACGTTTTGGTTTAGGCACAGATAAAGAGTGGGGGAAATTATTGATAGTGGTTTTAGATCGACGAGTGTTTCTCTTGAAAGTTTGTACTCTAGAATTGCATTTTCCACAAAGTCACGTCTATTCATAATTCACCTTATCTAGGAATTCGATGACACATTTCTGCTTCGGGCGCACGTCCATTACAAGGGTTACTTTTTGAGAGTCTCGCACCGTCAATATCTGCAACAGAGAGATGAAACTTTCAAGTAATGAATGCATTAGTTCCGTCATCAAGCAGTAAGCAATGAACTTACTTAAACCGAATGTCTAATGGCAAAGCATGGAAGATGTGATTTTCTAGTATTTACTATTACTGATATTTCAGTTTGATAGGTAAAGGGCTAGGTAAATGGCACAGAACGTGTTGGGTTTATTGTCGAAGAGAAATAATACACTGATCTTACTACCTAAAGTTTCTTGTAACCGGTGTAGCGAGAAGACCACTCATATAAAAATATGTACATATATCTTTGCTGGGAGCCATGCTATGATTTAACCGGGAATGAATACGGAATACTGTTTTTTGCACCTTATGCTAAACATCTGTTATATAAATCTCACCTGTCTGTTTGTATGTATGTATGTATGTATGTATGTATGTGTGTGTGAAGGGCGAATGAACTCTTTTTCTGGGTCAACGGCCAATTAGAACCGTGTATATTTGTGTGTGTGTGTGTGTGTGTGTGTGTGTGTGTGTGTGTGTATATGTGTATTGGGGTGGAGAGGGCTCCCCTAAGCCGTGGTGAAGGCAACCTTTCTAGGAGAAGCAAATCTCTGATTTAAAAAACCATAAAGCTGGAGACCAGTACCCGCATTAAGCTGGTCTGCAGTTTAATTTGTTGCTGGCTATCTTGCTCTTGCTTGTTGTTGGATCTCAACATTTTGAACCGAGAGAGAGACTTAGCTGTCGTACAAAGCTAACACTCTGTAACATCATCTTTGTATAGATACTCCCTCAGGCATTTGGGCTCATGGATTTTAAATGTCTGAGGGAGTGGCACTCGTCTGACAAGACGTTGCAATCATCATCATCATGTATGTGTGTATGTATGTATGTATGTGTGTATGTATGTGTGTATGTATGTATTTCTGTATGTATGTGCGTATGTATGTGTGTATGTATGTATGTATGCAGGTGTGTGTATATATGCGTGTATGTTTGAATGTATGTGTGTATGCATGTGCGTATGTATGTATGTATGCGTGTATGTATGTGTGAATGTGTGTATGTATGTATGTATGTGTGTATGTATGTATGTTTTTGCAACAGACTGTGTAAGAGCAGGGCTGATCTGAAGAGCCACCTCAGTTCGCATAGAAAATGGAAATTGATGCATCTTGATCACATCTCCACATGTATATATGTTTGTGTGTATATAAGCGTATATATAAAAGATATTTCAAAAATACATGAAAATGTTTGAGTAATCAACAATAAAGCAAGGGAAAGATGGGCTTCTTCTGTAAAGAAGTGACAATCACCATGTATGTATGTATGCATGAATGTGGGTATGTATGTATGTGTGTATGTATGTATGCATGAATGTGGGTATGTATGTATGTATGTATGTGTGTATGTATGTATGTATGTGTGGACGTATGTGTGGATGTGTGTATGTATGTGTGTATGCATGTATGCATGTATGTGTGTATGTATGAGTGTATGTATGTATGTGTGCATGTATGTATATGTGTATGTGTGTATATATATGTGTATGTATGTATGTATGTATGTATGTATGTATGTATGTATGTATGTATGTATGTATGTAAAAGAGTTGAGTTCGATGACACCTGGGGAAACTTTTAAAGATTAGGTAAATACATTTGGAGTGGAGATACTTGGTCTAAAAAAGTCTGTACACAAAGACTGGTTTGGTGATAATGATAAAGAGATAAAAAATGTTCTTGGAGGAGAAAAAGTCATCAAAGAAAAACTTTGGAATGGCAATATCAGAAACAGAAAAGTCGTCGAGAGAAAATACAAGGAGCATAAAGCAGTTCTACAGAGAGAGCCTAGGAAAATGAAATGGTGCTCCAATATATCTGCAGAGGTTCAATCTGCTTATGACCGGAAAGACACCAAAGACCTATATAGTCTTCTTAAGCAGGTTTTGGGCCCAAAGCCTGCTCATTTTGTACCTTTATAGTCGAAAGATGGGTCAACTCTCATCAAAGATCCATATAAAATCACAGAGCGATGGATGGAGAATTTTGCTGATTTGTTTTTCAACCCATCTACTGTCGATGAAAATGTCATTAGTTGCTTGCCTCAGCTTCATCACATGGATAAGTTACCCTCACTCGTTTACGTCGTCTCTGCTATGGGGAGAATAAAGGCTGGAAAAACACCAGTCTGCATTCCTATTGAGCTGCTTAAACATGGAGGGATGCGTGTAGCCTATACATTACACACGCTGATCAAAAAGTCTTGGTTGAGTTCACCAGTACAACAGGATTGGATAAATGGTCGATTAGTCTCTCTCTTAAAGAGGAAACGATCAAAGTCTGATGCGATCACCATCGTGGGGTAACGATTCTTGAATCGGCAGTGAAGGCGCTGACAAGGCTCATCGAAAGCATCTGTCCGTTAACCATTCTTGAGTCGTAATGCGGTTTCCCTGAGGGTAGGAACACTGTAGATATGATATTTACTGGAAGGCAGCTGCAGGAAAAGTGCATCGAACAACAGTTGCCATTTTATCAAGTATTCGTGGACCTCACAAAGGCGTTGGATACCATAAACAGACCGGCATTGTAGGTAATTCCTGGGAAGATTAGATGTTCTCCTACCTTTGTCAGGATGTTTCAAGAACTCCACGCAACGGTGTGAAACAGGGGGATAATACGGCTCTAATTCTATTCTCAATTTACCTCGCAGTGCTTCTTGCATAAGCATTTAAGGATTGTGAAAAAGGTGACTTTTGCTGCTTTAGGACTACTGGCAAAGTATTTAATCTAAGAAGATTTAATGCAAAGTCACAGAAATTTAGTAAGGAAACTACTCTATGCTGATGATGCTGATTTTGTGTCTCATTCAGAGCGCGATATACAAAATATGATAAATTGTTTTTCAGCAGCATGTGGCGCCTTTCGTTTAACTATCAGCACTAAGAAGACGAAAGTAATGTTCACCTCTGCAACTGGCGCTCCGTACATTGAACCAAACATCTATCTGGAGGAAAATAGACTGGATGTTGTGGCCACATTTGTGTACTTAGGTAGCACAATCTCCAGAGATGTCTCTCTGGATGCGGAGATACGTCTTCGCATCCAGAGGGCTAGCACGGCATTTGGAACACTGGAAAAGCGGCTGTGGTGTGATCGTGTTATCTCTGTCAAAGCCAAGATCAGTGTTTACTCAACCTGCTTTCTGCTTTGTTTTACTCACCTGAATGTTGAACAACACAACGTCGGCACTTGAAGCAACTCGAGAGATTCCATCAGAAACGCCTCAGACAGGTTGTAAATGTGAAATGGCAGTCACTGATATCTGACACACATATTCTTGGGAAGGCTGGGTGTTTGAGCATCGACGCGAGGTGATGAGGAACCGGTTACGCTGGGTAGGTCATGTTGTTCGAATGGAGGATGTACGGCTGCTTAAGCAGTTGTTTTACGGCAATCTTAAAACTGGGAAACGTCCTCAACATCGACCAAAGAAACACGTAAAAGATTGCATAAAAAACGATCTTAAAGCATTTAAGATTCCTGTTCAGAACTGGGAGACCCTGGCAGAACACCGGCCTGAATTGAAGAGGTTAGTTGGAAGGGATTTTGAATTTTTTGCGGATGAAAGAATCAATCATGCTGAACTCAAAAGTAGCCTTCGGAAGGGGAACGTGTCGGTTTTGCCCATTGACTTGAACAGATGGAAATGTAAGGCTTGTAATCGCGAACTCCTCTCAAAAGCAGTTTATATCAACCATAAAACACATGTCACGAGCAAAATGAGTACAAAAAAAAACGGAGCCAGAAGTGAAACAAGTTTTAACGCACAACTTTGTCTGCCATATGTGTGGCAGACTGTGCAAGTCGAATGGTGGCCTGAAAAGTCATCTTCGGGCCCACAGACGGGGTTTAGGTGTCGTTGAGATTGACCTGAAAACTAGGATGAGGTTGGTGGGGACCATTGGGATGGCTAATGTCTGTAAAGACGATGCAATTAGTATGTATGTATGTATCTCTGCCTAAAAATTTTTCAGCGGCATCGGACCGGGTGAAAACCGGTACCATTTAAAATGGTGATGTCGTGGTCAAATATGTGAAAATTAGAAGAAAAAAAACGGTCAATTATTATATATAGAAGTAGACGTTCGCGATGAGGGAGGGTAGCAAAAAATTCTTCCTTCATGACAATTTAGCCAAACACGCATGCGCGAAAAAAAAGTTATTTTTTAATTAGTTTAATAGAAAAAAGACTTTACTTTTCCCATGCGATCGTAGAGCGGTGGTTAATGTGACAGCGTCGTCGTCTTAAGGTTGCACGTCCGCGCCTCATACCGGATTTTTTTTTCGATTTTTAAAGTTTTAATATTTAAACAGGGTTATTTATTCCATTTTTTCGTTCGGTTTTTCTTTATTTTCTTTTTTCTTTTTCCATCACGTATGCTGTTTTTTTGTTTGTTTGTATTTTTCCAGTTTTTTTTTAAGAATTTTAACATTTAAACAAGATTATTTCCTTCGCTTATTATTTATTTTTCATCCTATTACTATTTTCAGTTACTCCCCCCACAGATCTCACAACAACAACACCGAGTACCCCCGTAAATCTAATACATAACAGACAAAATGCGTGTACGTGTGTGTGTGTGTGTGTTTGTATGTCTCGCAAAAACTTTCAACAGAGGGGATTGATCCAGACGAAATCGGTATCGTTTTAAAGATCCGTGATTTGGACGACAAATATCGAAGAATTGGCCAAAAACATTCGTTCCTTCACTCTCAACTGAGCAGATTTGTTCAAAGAGAAGTCGCTTTTTCGATTAATTACGCTTAATTTGAACGTTCCAAACTTCCGGTAGGGTGATGGAGATATCGGTTAGGACTTCACGTTTTTTAACTTTTTTTTTCTCCTTCGCAGTACAAATTCGAGCCTACCTGCCTATTGCCGCTTTCGTTTTTACCATTTCTGCCTACAGTTGTTTTGCCCCCCTGCTACTACCACCTTTTTACACCCCCGGGGTTCCTTAGTACACCACCCACATACACCGGGGAACCCCCGCTACTGTTGTTTTGAACTCCCCGGGAGTCCATACTACACCACTTAAACACCCGGGCAACGCCGGGCACCCCCGCTAGTAATATATATATTTGATAACGGAAGGTGAGGATGATCAAGTACTTAGCCACACAGATTTTTAACATGCATATTCCAAGTTCGAATCTAGTTCGTTTCACACAAATAACTTTCACTTAGGAAGTTGGGATCTTTCCTGTGGTCCCTTCTGTGAGTACTCGATATATTTCTAGAATGGATTTTTACTAGTAAAATATCGACGCCAACAATAGAATCTTTGGATTTATACCATATGCTGATGTCTTTGGTGATATTTATCGTAGATGGAAATGAAAATGGGTTTTGCTTACACCATAACACATTCGATGGTTATGACATTGTACATAACTTCATTAACCCTAACACTGAGAAAATTGCGTTCAAAATCTAAAATTCTGCATCATCTCCCTCAATAAAGGTAGCATTTAAGACAACCCCGCTATTTGTGATAAATATTGGTTTTCCGCATTCTTTCCCAGGTAAGGCGTAGTATCCTTGCTGGCTAACATATGTGCGTATGAAATATTTTTGTTCATTTGTTTTGTATTTCTATCGTTCTTTCCTTGTCCAACTGCTCTGATTCTATGTCTCCACAGAAATCGGAGTTGCGAACGTTTTAATGGCTCTAAACGAGTGCTGGCTGAATAGACAACTTACTTTTAAAGTAAAAAACTGTCTCTCCATTTTGCGTTTATGTTATTTCTATGTCTTTTGTCTGATTGAAATGTGTTTTTACAAAACATAGCAATTTCCTCTACGTTCCCTTTTACAAGACCGGTGATAAGCGCCACACTTTCCCAACTCCTGTTCTTCATTGGCCACAAAAGTGCATTATGTTGTCGGTTAGTTCCGCCCCTTTTCGTTTGCGGTCGAGTTATTGGGAAAGCGCGCCAGTGACAAATGAACTGTGGGGCTCTGGACATGTTTCTAACGCTAACGTTGATTCAACGGCGACCTGACATCATCCAATACTGCGTGGTGGCGGTGGGTGACTAATGCGGTTCGGGCAGCCAGCTGTCACAAATACAGGCAGTGGCCTGAATGTTAAGGTTTACAGAGACCTATTATAGAGGAGAACAAAAAGGGGAGAAGAAGAAGAAGAAGAAGAAGAAGAAGAAGAAGAAGAAGAAAATAAGAAGAAGAAGAAGAAGAAGAAGAAGAAAAAAGTAAGAGGAGGAAGAAGAAGAAAAATAAGACGAGGAAGAAGAAGAGGAAGAAAAAGAAGAAAAAAATAAAACGAGGAAAAAGAAGAAGCAAAGGAAGAAGAAAAGGAAGAAAAAGAAGAAAAAGAAGAAGAAAGAAAGAAATAGACGGTTAACATTCAATATATAAAGAGGAAGCATGGGGAGATAGAACCGACATATCAAAATGGAAGAAAACGAAATTAAATAAAAATAAAAATAAAAACAAATGGAGACTAGTAAAAAGTCAGAAAAAAAACGAACTATAAACCCATTTCCATGTTCTTTTATCATAAATTTTTCTCCCACTTCCCAACATTTGAGAAAAACTCCGATATTGAAATGTACGAGCGCACTGTCAGCTTAAGTTAGTTCATTGCTTACTGCTTAATGGTGGCTCATCAGTCAAGGATGAGGGCTTAC
This sequence comes from Euprymna scolopes, assembly GCF_053919585.1. NCBI lineage: Eukaryota > Metazoa > Mollusca > Cephalopoda > Sepiida > Sepiolidae > Euprymna > Euprymna scolopes. The sequence goes on along the minus strand of NC_136508.1, from coordinate 25,715,918 downwards.
AACATTGCCATGTTCGAACCCAGTTCGTTCCATAGAAACGCTTCCATTTAGGAACGTTGGTAACCTTCACATATCTCCCTCCAGTAAGTACCCGATATTTTACTAGAAATAATTCCTAATAGAATGATATTTCGAAACGAAGCCAACAAAAATCATCATCATGAATGGTGCCTTACAAACAAAGAACACTGCCAACTATAAATAAACCGACAATGATAGACAATAGAAATTGCATGATGCTAGCAGCCCGCAAATCTCGTAACCTAGTCATCATATATACATAATCACATTGACACTCTGGTTCTCATTAAATCACCGAAGTTAAGCAACGTTCGGGTTAGTCAATATTTAAATGGGTTACCATTTGAGAATAGTAAGTGCTGTGCGTTCCCTTCGTTAATCCCGGTTCCAGTCGTTCTGGATTTATCTTTGCAAATAAAATCAAGCACTGCCGATTCAGAAGTGCGGTTAGTGATAGACTGCTTCACAATTGATAGCGTTTCATCCGCTCTCCTACAATGGAGGATCAGATAGCATTTGTTGTTCAGACGGCAGACATTCAATTTAATCAAATTCATGAGTAGTATTTCTGAAAAAAGGGATCAGAATTTGCTTTTCCCCGTGTATGTTGTTGTTGTTGTTGTCGTCGTCGTTGTTGTTGTTGTTGTTGTTGTTGTTGTTGTTGTTGTTGTTGTTGTTGTTGTTGTTGTTGTTCGCAGTTGAGATGTTTTTAGCATGTGTTTTTTTTTTCATTCTTTATTACTTGAAATATACAATTCTCTTTGGCTGACGTTATCAGTCTGAAACTATAATGACTCTAATATTGAATAACCTACTAGGAGACTTCCCTTGTGACAGGTGCATTATATCGAGGTCTTTGTATTGAGATTTGGTGAATTGGATGTGGACCAAGCAATAATTTCCAGTGGGGCCTCTCGTTAACATCTTCGCGTGACTTGCTATGAATTTTCTTTCTCCAAACTTTTCCAATCATGGTCTATGAGTTCTGCTTTCAACTTATCGAGCAACGTCTTTTACGTTTTCCAATCTCAACAAGAAAACTTCAAATACAAAATACAAATGCAAACCTGATACCTCAACGCCAAACGTTAACTTGTTTTACAAAGTCTCTTTTTCATTTTTATAGTAAAAAAAGAGTGACCATTTGGGAATTTGTTTATTAGTTATTCTAACGTTTCTAATCGTCTTGAACTTCTCCTTGCCACTGGTATCACACAATGCCGACTCAAAAAGAAGTGATTGGTTATTGCGATACTCTTGCTTCATAATCCGACGTGTGTCATCCATCATTCATTTCGAATTTAGAAACCTTTTACATTAATTAACTTTTTTCAAAGTAATTAATTTATTATTTAAAAGCAACCCTCTTCTTAAAAGATAATTTACAAAGATCACTTCGAATAAATCAACTCCCGCCACATCTGAGAGTTATATTAGTTAATGACCAGTTCTGCATAACTTAACAGCTTGAGAATATTAAAGTTTTAATGAAAGATAGATCTCTCCAGAGAGAGGACATTTTTTTCTTCTCAAAAATTAATTCAACTGTTCGTAAATACTCCTCAGTCAACATTTTAGGGCCATTTATCATACGGTCCAATTTCAAATAAACCTTCAATTAAAGAATTCGCTTGAATAATTCTTCCCTAATTATCTCCAAGAATTCAGGAAAATTTTTTCGTTAGTCAAACAATATTTCTTTAGAAATTATTAAAAAATTTAGAGAATATTCGAAATGTAATAACATAATTTTTCTTTAAGAAACTATGAAAATTTCAGAGAACTCTTAAAAAATTCACGCAGTCATCTAACAAGTAGCTTTTGCAAATTATTCAAAGATTCCAGAAAAGCAATTTAAGTGCTATGTTTGAATAATTGTCTCTTTTTTATTAAAGCAATTGAACATCATTTAAGTAATTTTAAGGAATTATAAGTAATTTTGTTCTTTAAACTTGGTAAAAATATTCTTTTTTATCCAAGTCAATTCGTTATTATATGCTCTCTTGCAATCCGCCATAGGGGTTTAGTTATACAAGCACCAAACGCAAGAGAATAGAGAGAGAGGGGGAGCGAGGCCTTCACTACCTTTCCACAGAATTCCCTTTCCTCTATCGGTCTCTTTTTCGTCAGGACAGCATGAGATGAGCACGCATATTTCTGTCTCTCCGTAAACGAGACGGAGCCCCCCTCCTCTCATCATTAGTTAGGTTAGTTAGTTTAATTTTGAAGATTATCAAGTGTAAATTGTTATTGTAATATATCTTGTATACATAATGCAGAATAAATAGTAATTATCTTTCATATATGTTAATATTGTGTCGTGTTGTGTTTTATTGTGTCTGCCATAATTATCTCTATTAAACAACGGAGCGGTCCTGAAGACGACGAAGGAAGATTCCAATCAGAATGCCACCAGAGTGAAGAAGTCATCTTGAAAGAATAGAGAAGCCACACCCCCGCATCCAACATCTCAGGTATGATTTTCTTCTCGATACACTGACTCTAATGACTGACCCATCTTCACATTTTCATGGGACCGTTTCTAAGACATTTAATGTAAGACGTGACGCCGGTTACTGGCGTGCGTGTTATAGCCGTTTTAAGTATTGTCAGTCAGAAATAGTTAAACATGAACTGACTTTAACATATGACTTTATATTTGCGCATGCGTACATTAGCATTATACGTTCACTTACATCTGCCAAGTTAAATTTTTCTTTCGATTTTACCCCTTAGTAATTTTTTTTACCGGTTTTTATACATATAAAACAAGGGTCCACATAAAAAATGCAAACATTTGATTTGGTACTGGCATTCACTTCAGACTTTTCAGATGTTGCTAAGGCCGCTGGTTGGATCAAGATACTGACCTACAAAGTATAAAAATTATGATATAATCCGCTATAAGATTCAAATACATTTTAAGATGGACTACCGCTGCCATTTTGTTTAAGGGCCATTGTTGCTAATTAACTTAATATACCTTATTTTAATAATATAATGATTAATTCTTAATGTAATTGTAAACGTGTTTGTTTACTGTGGTTTCAACCTCTTCTACTGAAAATAATCTCATGCAAGCATTTTGAATTATTTCCCCCTTTTTGTAAATAAAGTTTTAAGTGTGTGTCCCAGTTAGGCAATGGTTCCAGCATTTTGATTGACCTGAAAAGTATCTGTGAACCTTACTTATGGAAAACGATTTCAACATATAAGTTCATGTAATATTTTTAAAAAATCATGTAACAACATAAGTTAAGGAACTAAATGTATTTTTATCTCAAATACTAATTTCCTTATATGGATATCCTCTATATTAATGCTTTTGCTCTCCTTCATTCTATTTCTTCCTCTCTCTCCTTCGCACCACATTTCTCTCTCTCCCTCTCTCACTACTCCTCTATCCTTTTCCCTTTATTTTGTAATCTTCTCCTACCTCCACTTTGTCCCCCCTCTCGTCTCTTTTACTTTCTATCTTATTCTCTACCCTCCACTCTGTCTTCCTTCTATATCTCTCATCCTTTTCATTTCTCTATTCTTCTCTCAATTTTTATCACCCTCCCTCCCTATTTTCCCTTTATCTTTCAACCCTTTTCTCCTTTTTCATCTCTCTCTCTCTCTCTCTCTCTCTCTCTCTCTCTCTCTCTGATTCTATCTTCATGTTCTCTCCTCATCTTCCCTTTTTCTATTCTTCCTTCTTTATTTCTCTCTTGAAACATCAAACGTGTCAATTTCATTTTTCACAAAAAGAAACACTTTTTTCTCTACATTTTACTCCATATTTCTATCAAGCATTTTTTTTCTTTTGCTTCACCCTCTGACATTAAATCTCACGTTTTCTCGTTTTTGTTCTCGATCTTCGCGATGCTAGTTGTTCGACCGCCGAAGAAAGCCGATCGTAATGATAAAGTCTTATCTCCGTGTCCATTATTCGTTCTATGCTTCGATACCAGTTCGAGAGATAATTCAACTGCCAACTCCCATATCATCAGCCCGTAATATGGTTTATCCACTGCTCTTGCCGACGAAGCCCTAGGCACCGAGGGGCACCATTCAGGAGAAGCTGTTTGAAATACGATACAAGCTTGCCTTCATCTGCACGTGCACCCATATATGTGTACATGAATATAACCGCATGGATAACTGTTTGTAGATATTTGAATAATATGAATACGTACACCAGGTTAATATATACTTATGTATATATATATATATATATATATATATATATATATATATATATATATATATAGCTGACATATGTTTACAAGGATGAAACGCGGAATGTTCTTTATAGCTTAATTACCATGTACATTTTCATAACTTACTACCTAGCTCTACTTATACATTGAGGAGTAAATGCTTTAAATTTTACGCAAAAAGTATATCTTTTTATATTAATTAATGTGATTAAATTAAAGAGTAATTTATATATATATATATGTATATATATATATAAAAGTGAACATGTCTGTGTGTGTGTCTGTGTACATTTTCCTACGCAATAACTCTGTCAATTTTCAGTCTACAGACTAAAAATTTTATATACAGGGTACTGAGATTTGGGAAAATCTTTGTGATCGGTTTTCGGCCAGAAATACTGCTGTTAAGGGGTAAAATTTCAACGATATGACATTTGAGAACTCTACCAAACTCCTCCGAGAATTTTAGGTCTAAGCGCTCGAAATTTTAGATATGGGTTCCTTGGACATGGATCTAACTTAATAACTTGATTTGAGTCCAAAACAATAAATGTTAACGGATCTTAATAGGGGGCAAAGTTTTAAAAAATGACCGCTTTTTCTTTTTCTGCACAAAATACAACGCCGGGCTGAAATGCTAGTATATATATATATATATATAAAAGTGAACGTGTCTGGTTGTCTGTCTATGTGTCTGCGTGTCTGTGTACATTTACTGACGCAATAACTCTGTCAATTTCCAGTCTATAGACTCGAAATTTTATATACAGGGTAGTGAGATTTGGCAAAATCTTTGTAATCGGTTTTCTGCCAAACATTGGGCTGTAAAGGAGTCAAAGTTCAATAATTTGATTTATGATACCTCTACCAAACTCCTCTGCCAATTTTGGACATAAACACTTGAAATTATAGATATAGGTTTCTTAGACATAACTTGATTTTAGCCCAAAACTAAAATGTTAAGGGTCATAATAGGCGTCACAATTTAAAAGAAATGACCTCTGCGGTCTCTACCAAATTACTTAAGACAATTTCTTGTGTAAACATTTGAAATTTTACATGAAGGGTATTGAGATATAGGGCTAGCTTTGGGTCGAAAATTTGAGCTACAAATATATAAATCTATGTAAGTATGTTTGCATGTCTTTCTAAAACTTTTGACATAGGCGACGGATTTTTACAAGACTAGTATTGTGTTAAGACGATAAATATCTAAGAATTGGCTAAAAATATTAATATCTTCACCCTCAACTGGAGACTTTTCTACAAGGAGGGGTTGTTCTTTCGCCTATATTTTCGGAGGTCATTTCCTCTCTTCGATTTTCTAGCCTTAATTTAAGCCTACATCACTGCCGAGTTGGTCATGCTCGTAACAGCAAAGACGTCACGTTTTCCCTCGCTTTTTTTCCTCCTTAGCTGTACGGTTCAAGCCTGTCTTCTTACTACCACTTTTTTTTTGCTCAACACCTTCCAAACAAAATCTCCACGCACTCATCAAACGCCGACATCTTCAATCCAGCAGCTTTATATTACAATGAGGTGCTCCAAAAAAGCGGATTCACAGAAAGCATCAAATACCAGCCAACCTAACATTAGCAAACAAAAACAAGCGCTACATGAGGCGGAACATAATTTGGTTTGCCCCTCCAATTTCCCTCAACACAAAAACACGAGTTGGACTTTTATTCCTGAAAGCGCTAGACAAAAATTTTCCAATATAATATAAGCTGCACAAATTATTCAACAGAAATACAGTTTAGGTTACCTATTCTTCCACCCCATCAACAAAAAGATCATCCCAAAGGAACGCAATGAAAATGAAAATGCTGACTGCGAGGGAAAATGCGGGGTGAAATCTCTCGTATATGAAGCGACACTCACGCATCAGGCAAGTGATACACCAGAAATATACATAGGTATGACACAAGGGACTATAAGCAGAGATTTTACATGCATAACAGTTCCTTTAGGGCAAAAACAAAGATAAAGACAGCATTAGCTGCCAGAGTATGGCAGTTAAAAGACAACGAAACACCATTCAGCATAAAATGTGATGCGGAGAAATACCACATTATAAATACCCCCCAAAAGACTTGTTTAAACGTCCGCAGTGAAACCCTTAAGGTCTGTATACATAGGAGACTAGCGCTCCTAATAAACTGGGAGAACTAAACAACAAACGAAGACTCTACCTTAAGGAATTTCTTCAAACGTATTCTAAATGCAGTCAATATAACGCATAAAATAATTTAGTACAAGTGAAAATAGATATTTAGGCAATTTTAAGTATAAAAAGATTAGAAATTTTATGGTTATATTAAAGAATACCATAAACCCATATATATATATATATATATATATATATATATATATAATTAAATAAAAATAAAAAGACCAAGACATTACAAATCAGTAAATGATATTAAAATAGCTTATATAAGATCCCCTAGAACCTGATACCAGATACATAGTAAGCAAAGATAAATAAAATAACAGCATATGGGATACTGATTTATTAGTCAAAATATAAGCGCATAAAATATATATTATAAATAAAATAAATAAATATCTATATATATATATATAAAGACATATAAAATATACAAAAAATAAAACATAATATAATAGAAAAGTAAAGAATCACGAGTTATCCCCCTTTAAATAAAATAAAGAAAGACAAACGGTAACAGAATTCACAAGATAGATTGATTACATCCTTGGACTAACCAAGATTAACCGATTAGACCGGAAGCTATGCCAATTAGGAACAGAATAGGACAATATACATTTACTAAATATCCATTCAATAAAAAATTAAAAAATTAGAAAATTGATATTAAAATATTATAAAATATACAGAAATAGGGATAAGATATAATTAAATAAAAATGTACTTCATTATAAACAATATATGCCGTCCTGCATTTTCCTCAAACAGAAAAAACATAGCTGACGAGAGCCTGACAGTATTTACTATTTACTATGCACTGGTCCCCCTTATGTTGGGCTTGAAACCGACGGTAGCAATGTTTTTCTGACCTTCTGTACAATTTTAAATAAGTATATAGTAAGCTCTTATATTGTAAATATCTCTCTCGCTCTCTCTCTCTCTCTCTCTCTCTATATATATATATATATATATATATATATATATATATATAACTACTTAATTTACTCACATAAAATTAATATACGAAAGTATAGATTTATGCGTAAACTTTAAGTATTTACTTCAAAAGTGCTCAATACGTAGGTAGAGTTAGTTAGTAATTTATAAAATATATATGGCGATTAAGCTACACTGAATATTCGGCGTTTTATCCACTCTAGGACTCCTCAGGCTTAGGCGCATAAGCTTGAGGAGTCCTAGAGTGGATGAAACGCCGAATATTCAGTGTAGCTTAATCGCCATATATATTTTATAAATTACTATATATATATATATATATATATATATATATATATATATATATATATATACATATATATATATACAAAATCACTATAAGAATTCGTGAACATACAAATGAACACACAGAAATAGAGGACCTGCATCGTACAGAGTTTATATGGACAAAAAGTAAACTTAATTTTGAAGATGTTTGTTAGAACCAAGTTTGTAATATAGACAAGCGTAAATAGAAAAGTATATTGTTTCGCAGAAGACAATAATAGAAGATAAAGCAAATTTATAATTTAAATTCAAATTTATATTTTACTCTATTTCTTTTCTACCTATAACCCATATTAATTTTCTTATCAATTTTAAATCCAGACCTTTTATTTCAATTATTTTCAGATACATCTGCATTACTTTTAATGCTAGGTTTATTTATGGTGTCTTTTAGATTTAATAAAAACCCTTTAAAATTTGCTGACGAGGAGACCTTGTTTATTAAAAAACTATATGTAATAATTATTGTCCATAACTTGATGTCTACCACAATAAAAACACGGTTTTCCGAAACGATCGTACAGATAATTGATTTTGTTGTTGTTCCTTCTTGTAAAACTTATTTTTAATTATAATTTGATTTTTAAATTTTAAATTATCAATCACATTACTTAATATTGAATTAGCTCTAGGATATTTACCTATCGAGCTTATTATATATCTAAATTACAACGAGCACTTTTTCTTTCCTGTATTTTAATAAAACTAGTGATTTCACTGTTACATTGAAATACACTCGGCTCTTTGGACTATTGTTCTAATCTCCTTTAAATTATATATATATATATATATATATATATATATATATATATATATATATATGCTCATAACAAATAAAGCGGAAGACGTAAAACGACTTGGAATTTGATTTAGAAGCTGGGCGAGGAAAAACTTATTTGCAAACTAGCAATGATATTTTGTAATTAATTATTTTTTTATTACGAAAATACAAATTTTTGATTTCGAGCTGTACTGTGTTGGTTTTCAAGTAAAATTACCTATTAAATACTGTCCAATTCAAACAGACGATTTACTTCAGCCCAGATACATAACATCCTTTTGCGTTTGACACGGTCGTTTGCATAAAAACGTGATTTGGATTACTGCATATGAATATATTTTGATCCTTTGGTTTTATCTAATATTCTTCTACTAGCAATGTACGGTTTTGATCGGGCTTCTCGCCAAGGTTCTAGTAATGACGCCCTTGTGTTATTTTGTTATTTGTTGAAAATCGTTAATAAAGGAAAACGCCTAGGATTATTTATTTAATATTTCAAGATAGCAACTTATAGGGCTTCTGTGTTGTTTAATCCGCCCCTCCCGTTCGAAGTACACCTCTCGCCAGGCAGGATTTCATACAAGTGAACTGATAAGCGAGCGGTATGGTTGCTTAATGAATCTCTAGAATTGATGGCGAATGGATTATACGTGGCGTGGTCGTGATGGCGGTGATTGTGCGGTAATGTAGGTGCCAACGTCATAGAAGAAAAAAGAAAAGAAAACAAGACGAAGAAAATGTATGTAAGGAAAACTGAAAAACAAAATGGAAAAGTGCATATGAATAAGAAAATAAAAATGAGACGGAAACGGAGAAAAATGAAAAGGAAAGGTGGAAGAAAATGGAGCGGAGAATAAAGAAAGAGACGTAGAAAAGAAAGAAATAAAGAAAGAAAGAAAGAAGAAGAAGAAGGAGAAGAAGACAAAAAGATACAGAAGAAATGAAGGAGAAGACGAAGAGAACGAAAAAGAGGAATAAGAAGCGGAAATATGAAAAAGAAGACGATGGAGAAAAAGAAGTCAGGGAAAAAAATTAAGAAAAAAAATTAATAAGTAGTAGTAGTAGTAGTAGTAGTAGTAGTAGTAGTAGTAGTAGTAGTAGTAGTAGTAGTAGAAGAACAAGAAGAAGAAGAAGAAGAAGAAGAAATAAAAAATGATGAAGTAAAAAAGATGAGGACGCAAATACAAAAATAAATCAGAAAGCTTAAAAGGGTTGGTTGTTTTTGTTTTACGGCATATCAACTCTTTTCAGGTTATTTAATGCCGAATCCAAAGATTTTGAAGAAAAATTGTGAATAGAATATTTGTTGTTTTCAAGTTGGTTTCTATTTAACCCATAGTTGGGACCCTAACAGGTACTACCACTCTGGGTCAGAGTGGACCTGGAAGCAATGGCAATTAAAGGGTGGCTCTACACTCCCCAAAGCTCGCAAGCTGGGGCCTCACCACTGGATATAGTTTAAGGTCATATCCAGGACCGAAAACTTAAAAGAAGGGGAAGATAATAGAACTGGTGAAAACGCAGAAACTTAAATTGAAATTAGCAAAGAATAAGGAAGAAGAAAAAGAAGAAAAGAAAATAGAAAAACGACATAGAAAGGGAAAATCAAAAAGGGGGCGAAAGCGATAAAAAGGAATGAAGGAATAGGAAAAAAAGGACAATGGAAAAAAGGAGAGTAATCAAAATAGAAAAAGTGCATGTTTTATTACTACGTTTTTCATTTATTTCCTTATAGTTTTCTTTAATTCGTATCCGATGAATTTTGCTCTTGTCTGTTTCGGTAGAGTTTGTAAGATTTGCTAGGCAGTTTCCGGCATATTTCCGGTCCGCAAACTGCACTAGTACTGCGAAGAAAGAAAAAAAAAAGAAAGAAAGAAAGAAAGAATGGAAACAGAAATTATTTTGAAGAAAAAATGTTATCGTAAATAAGAAGAATGGAAAACTGAGAGAAAGAAATAAACAGTTTTATGATAAACAGTTTTATGATAAACAGTTTTATGATAAGCAGTTTTATGATAAACACGCGATAAATGCAAATCTATTATATAAATATAAGTTGTGTGTTTTTTTTATTTCCTTTCTTAGAAGATTGTAATGCTAGTATGAGGCAGCCAAACCAGCTGCCAATATTCCTTTGCTTTGTATTGAAACCAACCGAGAGCTCTTTTTAGTATCCTCACTGTTCCCGTAAATGCAATTGTCTGGATTTCTTTCGCATTTAGTTCACCAGAAATATTAGTTAGTTAGGACGTCAGGTTCTTCTTCATAAGCCTTGTTGCACCTGTGTATGCATGTATGTCCAGCTGAAACTAAAAACGACAAAAGAGACATCTACAAAGTTGTTATGCTATAGATCGGTGCTGTCCCGAATAGATAATATAAAAATGTTGAAAAAAACATGTTTAATCCTAAACTGGCGTAGATTACGCCGTGAAGTCTATTTTAATTAAAGAGAAGCAATTTATTTTTGTTAAGTGTTGATTCCTTATGCTGACTTGTTCTTCAATGAATTTGCATAAGTGGAGGTTGCCTGTTCCTCTCTTTCTTTCATTTTACTTTGGTCGAAGTTCCCAGAAATCACAAAATGTCCTAAATGGCGCTAACGCTCAAACTCTATATGAGATACATAGATATTCGAATGTCCCATTAACGTCGCTTATCTCTCAAACACTAACTTAGTTAAAAATTTAAGAACATAATGTTTCTCTCTTTAATTGACAATTTTAATATGTTATAATATAGCTTTCTTTTTTGTTATTTGGTGTCACTGGATTTCAGGACAAAAATTTATCTAGTCTGCTAAAATACCCAACTTCGTACGCCTACTTGAGGTAACATCATTTATGGAAGATGAGTGGGTTAACCATACGGAGAATATCTTATTTATGCTGCGAATGTGATTTTGAATGTTTGGTGAAGATTCTCTTGAAGAAATAACGCCATGCCAGGTTGTTCTGACAAAGCGTGTCACAGAGATATCTTAGACACTCAAGAATAGTGTATTGAAGGCATTAAAGTTTCTCTCCTGTGTATGTATGTGTGTATATACAGAGAAAAGAATGGGCGGAGTATAGAAGGAAGAAGGGTGTAGTGGGAGGATAAAATTACGGGGAAGGAGAAAGGTGCTAATGTATTATAAATATGTAAGTTTCATATTATAGGAGTCAAATAAATGATTTAACGATAGAAAGACAAAAGAAATAGTGTAGTAAAACGGAAGATTAATATGAAGAAAATTACGAAGATGAATATGAAAAGGACTGTGAATATGTATATGAAGATTAATATGAGGATTAATAATAAAATGAATCTGAAGATGAATATGAAGACGAACATAAAGACGAATATGAAGACGAATATGAAGATGAATATTAATATGAATATTAAGATGAACAGGAAGACGAATATAAAGATGGTTATGAAGATGAATATGAAAATGAATATGAAAATGAATATGAAGACGAATATGAAGATTAATATGAAGACGAATGTAAAGATGAATATAAAGATATATATGAAGTTTACTATGAAGACAATTTTGAAGATTAATATGAAGATGAATATAAAGACGAATATAAAGATGAATATGAAGACTAATATTAAGACGAATACAAACCGAATATGAAGATTGATATAAAGACGAATATGAATATGAAGCTGAATATGATGATGAATATGACAGTGGATATGAAGACGACTATGAAGATGAATATTAAGATGAATATGAAGACGAATATGAAGAGGAATATGGAGATGAATATGAACATGAATATGGAGAGGAATGTGAAGATTAATATGGAGATTAATATGAAGATGAATGTGAAGACGAATCCGAAGACGAACATGAAGACGAATATGAAGATGAAAATGAAGATGAATGTGAAGATGAATATGAAGATAAATATGAAAATGAATATCATGACAAATATGCAGAAGAATATTAAGACAAATATGAAGACAGATATGAAAAGAGATATAAGGACGAATATGAAAATGAATATGAAGATGAATATGAAGATGAATATGAAGACGAATATGAAGATTAATATGAAGATAAACATGAGGACCAATATGAAGACGAATATGAAGATAAATATTACGAGGAATATAAAGATGCCTATGACCATGAATATGAAGATGAATATGATAATGGATATGAAGACTAATATAAATACGAGTATGAATATGAATATGAAGATAAATAGGGCGACGAATGTGAAGTTGAACATGATGATAAATATGATGATGAATATAAAGACGACTATGAAGTTGAATATGAAGACGAATACGAAGATGAATATGAAGATTAATAACAAAATGAAGATGAATATTAAGATGAATACATAAATGAATATCAAGACGAATACGAAGACGAATATGTAGAGGAATATGAAGATGAAATAGGAAGACGAATATAAAGATGAATATGAAGATGAAGACTAATATGAATATAAAGACGAATATGAAGACGAATATGAAGATGAATATGAAAACAGAATATGTAAATGAATATGAAGATGAATATGTAAATGAATATGAAGACGACTACGTAGATGGGCATGAAGATGACTCTGATGGATAATATAAAAATGAATATGAATATCAACATAAAGATAGATGCGAGGGCAAATATGAAGATGAATATTTAGATGAATATTAAAATGAATGTGAAGATGAATATGAAGACGAATATGAAGATGAATATGAAGATGAATGTGAAGACGAATATTAAGATGAATATAAAGATGAACATGAAGACAAGTATGAAGACGAATATGAAGACGAAGATTAAGATGCATATGAATGTGACTATGAAGATTAACATGAAGATGAATATAAAAATTAGGATGATGACTTATATGAAGACGAGAATTAAGATGAATATGAAGACGTATATGAAGACAAATATGAAGATAAATAGGAAGACGAATGTAAAGATGAATATTAAGATGAATATGAAAATGATTATGAAAATGAATATAAAGACGAATATGAAGACGAATATGAAGACGAATATGAAGGCGCATATGTAGATGAATATGAAGACGAATATAAAGACGAATATTAAGACGAATATGCAGATGAATATGAAGATGAATATGAAGATGAATATAAAGAAGAAGATGAATATGAATGTGAATATTAAGACGAATATGAAGATGAATATGATTATAAATATTAAGAAGAAGATAAATATGAAGACACATATGAAGACTAATCTGATTATGAATATGAAGATGAATATGAAGACGAATATGGAGATGAATATGAATATGAATATGAAGATTGATATGAAGAGGAATAGGAAGACGGATATAAAGATGAATATGAAGATGAATATGAAGACGAATATGAAGCTGAATATTAAGATAAATATGAAGATGAATCTGAAGGCTAATATAAAGATAAATATGAATATCAACGAGGACGAATATGAAGACGAATATGAAGCTGAATATGAAGACGAATATTAATAGTAATATGCAGATGAATTTAAAGATTAATCCGATGACTAATATGAAGATAAATAGGAAGATAAATAGGAAGATGAATATTAAGACGAATAAAAAGATGAATATGAAGATGAATATGAAGAAAAAGTGAAATATGAAGATCAATATGAAGAAAAAGTGAAATATGAAGATGAATATGAAGATAAATTTGAAGACGAATATGGACATGAATAAAAAATGAATATGAAGAGTAATATGAAGTCGAATATGAAGACGAATATGAAGATGAATATAAAGATGAATATACAGTAGCGTCCAAAAGTTAAGGGCTAGTAAAACCTCAGCAAGTTTAACCATATATTTGAAACAAATACACACGAACAACAAAAAATTACTTCACAATTATATAGATAACATGTATATCTTCAATGGGTCGTAATTTCGTTAGCCTACACTAAGTATTTTTTGAATAACTACCATTTTAAATAAAATTGTTCAAAATTTGTGTGTCCAAAAGTTAAGGGCTAACACGATTGCGGCTTTTGTCCTTGCTGTGAATTGCTGAAATTACCAACTAACTAGTATTTGGTAAACAAACCCTTGCTATTTATGACTTCTTGACACCTCTTGGCACAGGAATCCACCAACTTCTTGCAAAACGCTGGCGTTATCGCACTCCATTCAGCATGTAAGCACTGCCAGAGTTCTTCTTGATTTTTTGGGCACTGAAGTTGAGCACGTTTACCAACTATTTTCCAGATATTCTCAATATCAAAATCTGGACTCTGAGAGGGCCAACGCATCGTTTCAACTTCTTCCTCGTCTAAAAATGTTTTTACTTTCTTAGCAGTGTGACAAGGGGCGTTATCCTGCATGAAAATTGCAGGTTGATAGAGCGACGACTGAAGACTAGGAACTGCATGCTGCCGTAGAATCTGCTTATAAACTTCTGCATTTATTTCACCTTGCAGACGAATCAGTGGTCCACAGCCTGCAGCTGACATAACGCCCCAAACCATTACACTTCCTCCTCCAAATTTCACAGTTTTTTTCACGCACTTAACCTCCAATATCTCACCAGTTCTTCGCCGGACATACGTGTTGCCATCAGATCCGATAACGTTAAACTTCGATTCATCACTAAAGTGCACACGGGACCAGTTTTCGGTTGTCCACACAACGTGTTCTTGGGCAAAAGCGAGGCGGAGTTTCTGATTCTTTTTGGAGATAAGAGGCTTCCTTGCTGGCACTCGAGATTGCAATCCAGAAGCGTGCAACTGGCGTGTAACAGTTTGCCGAGACGCTTGAACAATAGACCTTTGCTTTAGTTCTCGAGATATTTTAGCAGCAGTGTTAAATCTGTCTTTAAGTGACATTTTGACAATAAGACGATCCTGTTGAGCAATTGTGATTCGAGGTCTACCAGATTTGGGGGCAGCTGCCACTGATCCTGACTGCTTGAAATGTGCCACAATACGCTTTACTACACTAGGAGACCTTCCTACGGTGTCAACAATCTCAGAAGTTTTCTTGCCATTACTATGAAGATGAATAATGAACTGTTTTTCTTCGACAGAAACGGGACGACGTTGTTTTGCTGCCATGTTGTACTAGTGCGATACAAACACTCATTTCTTTTACCCAATTACAATAATTTTAATGTTCTTTAGTAAAAATTTGAAGTAGGATTATTCATAGTACGTGTCTGACAGCGAAACGACGATTACTGTTATAATAATTAAAGATTATACCGCCTAGCCCGTAACTTTTGGACCACGAGAATTTGGACACACTTTTGTGTTATTGGTCATAACTTCAAAAACATCCAACGGATGCTTATGAAATTTAGGCGAGACATGAGTGATTAGTATATCTATAAGTATATATGCATATTAAGTATTTTAAATGAACGGTTTTTCTTAAAAAGTACTTAAACTTGTCTTGAAACTACTAGCCCTTAACTTTTGGACGCTACTGTATATATGAATATGAAGACGAATATGCAGACGAATATGGACATGAATAAAAAGACGAATATGAAGATCAATATGAACATGAATCGTAAGACTAATATGAAAATTAATATGAATATTAATATGACGATAAATATTAAGACGAATATGACGATCGATATGAACAGCAATATCAAGATGACGATGAAGACGAATAGCAAGATGAATATGAAGAGGAATATGAAGATGAATATAAAGATTTATATGAAGACAAATATGACGATGAATATCAAGATGAATCTGAAGGCGAATATGAAGATGAATATGAATATGAATATGAAGATGAATATTTTATTGATGAATATTAAGATGAATATGAAGGTGAATATGATGAATCTAAAGATGACTATGAAGAGGAATATAAAGATGAATATGAAGATGGATATGAAGACGAATATGAAGATGAATATGAAGATTAATCTGAAGACTTATATGAAGAGGAATATGAAGATGAATATGAAGATGAATTTGAAGACGAATATGGATATGAATATGAAGACGAATATGAAGATGAATATGAGGATGAATCTGAAGACAAATATTAAGATTAATATTAAGATGAATATGAAGACGAATATGAACATGAATATGAAGCCGAATATGAAGATGAATACGAAGATGAATATGTAGACGAATATGAAGATGAATTTTTAGATTAATCTGAAGGCGAATATGAAGATGAATCTGAAGATGAATATAAAGATGAATATCTAGATGAATATAAAGATGAATATGAAAAAAATTAAAATAAGAAACAAATAAAAATAATGAATAAAATATGAATAATACGAATGCATAGAAAACTGAAGAATTTACATTAAAAACTGGAAGGGTTCATTTGTGCTTTAATAAATTGCCCCTCTTTCTAAACTTTCACAAAAACACCCATCTTGCTACAACCACTTTCAACAATTTCCTCCACTCTCTGTCTGTTTCTTAATCTAAACGCAGATTCCATGACCAAAACTTTATTGGCAGAGCTACCCTCCACTTGAACACTGTTTCATTTGACTGCTTCTAGCCTATTCTTAGTCGATTACATATGGTAAACTTCAAGTTTTATGTAAACTAGTTCCTACTGAGCCCCCTCCCCTTGAATAATCAAAATTATAGCCAATCTGTACCATTAACAATTACTACACTACCAACCTGCATTCATTGAATCTTATCCTCGAGTGGTTTTCGCGCCTTGATAGGCTATGAGTTCGAAGTAAAAAAAAAAAGGGAAAAATATAAACGTGTAAAGTAGTCTTGAAACATAGAATGAAATGATGATGGATTTATCAGATACACGACGGCATATCGTTTATTACGATGACCTGGCAACTGAGAACACGCCACCAGGAGTCGGCTGGGTCATCCGTGCGCTTTTCATTGACCTGATGGTCAATGGACGAGGCTAAAGCGATTAGCAACGCCTGGCTGATCTCATTACGTCGAAATTATTTGATGATTTGTGCATTAAATAGGAAACAGTGACATTTGAAGGGAAACAGGTTTCAACTTAGGAATCGGGAAAGTTGATTGAAATGCAATTACGGCGGAGTGCATCTACATAGTTGAACTGAAATTAAAACGGTTCTATATGCTCTCTCTCTCCGCAGCTTTTAATCATTTACATTCAGACTTTCGCAAATTCTGCCTAGCATTCTTTTGTATTCGTTGGATTGTTCATATATTAGTTGTTATTCTCTAAAGGTTTCAGCCTATGTAACCTCTAAGTTTCTACTGCTCCGTTTTTTAACACATTTTTTTATAATTGATGAAAATCGGAATATTTCTATTAGAAATTACGATAACAATTTATAATGTACATCGTTTATGTTTTCAATACTATTTTTATTCGTCAAATTTGAAGGGATTCATCATTTTAAGCCGTCAAACAGAGATTATAGATAGAAAGACAAGGGAGATAACTGATAAGATACATAGAAAAGAATGACAGATAATAAATAGTTATTGTATAGCATGTATTTGCATTGGACATGAATAAAACACCGGTGTTAAATTCTTAATGTCGAAATTGGAGACCTATTATTTTAAACTTTAACATTCAATTAATCCGAAGACGTAGATTGTTCTCGTTCTGTCAGCTATGACCGAACAGAAAGGCTAATTGCTATCTCATTCTTAGTTTTTATCGCTTGTACTAAGAATTGAAACCTGAAGATACCAGATCAGTGTGTCTGACCAAAATTCCGCCAGAGAGTGGTGTTATTTTTCCTATTCTTTGCAAAACTCAATCATGTTATGCATAGTCAAATGCAAAACAACATTTGTATATATCTGTGTATGTGTTTGTATGTGTGTCTGTATGTGTGTCTCTGCGTGTGAAATAATAGCCCCTGATAAAAATTGTAAAAATATAAATGCATTGTTTTTTTTTTCTTTCTTAAAAAGTTGATCTGCTTTAAATATTGAATTGCTTCACATTACAATGTTCTTAATAGCACAATGAGAAACATATATGATAAATACAATAATAATCTTTGTATCATTTATTACTGTCTTTACTATGCAAACGATATGAAAATCTAGAGAGTAATCCGATGTCAGTTTCAAATTTTGTCTTTCTTTTCATACTAAAACACAATTTTTGATAATTCATGAAAAACCATCGGAATATTTCTATTAGAAATTACGATAACAATTTATAATGTACATCGGTTATGTTTTCCATGCTATTTTTATTCGTCAAATCTGAAGAGATTCATCATTTTAAGCCGAAAAACAGAGTTTAT